>NC_057941.1:24222738-24522988 GCF_018555375.3 Anguilla rostrata | reverse complement strand
TCCCAACAAAGCCAAAGACAAACAAAAACAAAACACTCCAAACACGCTAAAAAATTAAAAAAAAAAAGTCAGGGTGGGTGGCCCCGGAACAGTCCAGTACATGCGGTGACCCTCCTTCGGACGACAAGGCAGCCCTTCTTCCTCCTCCCTCCTGGAGCACGGGAAGTCCTGGGCTGCTCTGCTGGCTGGTGGGGGCGTCACCGGCTTGGGCTGTTCCAGGGGCTGTGGTGGGGTGGCTGGGCTGGTGGGCTGGTGGACTGGCCTTGTGGTGCTGGGGACCAGGAACCCTCGTGGCTGTGGTGGCCGCCAGTCGGCTCTGCTGGCGGGCGGCTGCAGGCTTATCCCCTCATGGGCTCCGGGCAAACCAACCAGGCCAAAACAAAGAGCTAAAAACAACCAAACGGACGAGAAAGGAAGCAAAACGGCGCGGCCACCGCTCGTGCGCCGCCCGTGGCTGACCCGCCTTCCCGGCCAAGTCCAGCTCACGGCGCGACCACCTCTCGTGCACCGCCCGTCGCTGACCTGCCTCCTCGGCCAGGTGCAGCTCCTCAGCGTCCCAGCTGAGGATTGCCTCCTTCCCCTCCCTGGTCATCTTCCGCTCCCCATTTTTGGCCCGGAGGATCCGCCCGAAGCCCTATCGGGAACACCTCAGCCGCCCCTCGTCCAGTGTGCTTCCTGGCTGGCCCTCCTGTGCCTCTTTGCTGTGCCGGAGGAGC
This sequence comes from Anguilla rostrata, assembly GCF_018555375.3. Lineage (NCBI taxonomy): Eukaryota > Metazoa > Chordata > Actinopteri > Anguilliformes > Anguillidae > Anguilla > Anguilla rostrata. The sequence continues at coordinate 24,522,272 of NC_057941.1, read as the reverse complement.
CCCACGTTGGGCGCCACTGTGGCAAACACGCCTGCCACAGGCCACCGAAGTGGCTTTCCTTGGGGCCCTCCAGCACAGAGACACAGGGAGAAGATGTTCAAAACAGTCCACATTTATTCCACGAGGGTTTGGCAAGATGTTACAGCCAAGTGAGCAGATCTCAAACACTGTCATGACAGAGAAGCTCCTGATGTGGGTGGGGATGGCAGATTTAACCTGTGCGCAGTGATTACCTCACTACGCACAGGTGCAGCCACTCCTGTTCCTGGGTCCAATTAGCCTGGCCAATTATCTAATTATTAACCAATTATCCAATTGGCCAGGTCTAATTAGCTTGACCCAGGGCAGGTGTGGCTGCTTAAACCAGCCATCCCCACACCACAAATACAAATGCCCAAAATAGTGTTTGGTTTGTTTGGATTGCTACTAAACAGCAAAAATAAAAAAGTGGAAACTATATCAACTGCGAAAAGGCCACATTTTGATTTTGCCAGTCTGGTAACCCTCAGAATTGTAAATATACTTTGAAAAGGGCTTGCTTGAAGATGTGCTTTGTGTGTTTAGCTAAGCTCTTTCTGCACCATTTTCAAGTGCCAACTCGCTGAAAATGTAAAAATGAGGCCTACTACTTCAAATACAACACTATCATAACTGTGACACTGGTTAAGTCTTTATGAGGGAAACTCCCAGATAACAGGCCCAAGATTCCTGGATGGACTACAAAATGTTTATTAAGTAATACCCAGTGGAGTTTTTAATCAATACCTTTGTAGGACTGAGTCTCAGATAGCGTTATTATTGTGCTGCAGTCGCAGTAGAAGAGCCCCAACATGCCCTTCAGAGCAGACGCGGAGCTGTGTGCTGCAGCCCATTGTCCTTGCCTTGAGAAGCCCATTCGGCCACCCCCCGCCCCCCCCTCGCAGATGAAAGGGACAGAGGGGGGACAGGGCGCTTGTTAACAGTGGCTGAATTAGTCTCCTGGGACCGCCCTCCCACCATCCTTTTGTAATTTGCACAAAGCAGATAATTGAAGCTTGCGGATAAGCGATTCTAATTGATTAACCATCACTGTATTCCCTAAATATGGATTTCACCTAATTAGGCTATCACCCCTGTCCTTTCACCACCACCCCCCCACCCACAGTGCTAATCACGCAGTTTGGGACACCAGATGGTGACTGAAAGGGTTCCCCACTCCCCCCCCCCCCCCTTACACCTCATTTGTTTGATGAAAGAATTGGACAGTCTGCCTCCCTTCCACGTGCCCCTCCCAAAACGAGGAAAATCATGTCCGAACGTCCTCTTTCAGAGGTACACCTTAACCAGGTCTGCAGCCACCAACACAAATGCGTTTCATTCTGGGTAGAGCACTCTGTATTTCCCTAATTTCCCATCATGTTTCACTGGCTTTTGCCGCCTCTTTTTCATTGAGTCTGTCACTCCATTTGTGCCTTCATTAAAACACATGGATTTTTTTTTTAAAGCTCTGCCTCATGCCTTCTTCAGTCCAGTGCTTTGGTTGTGTAGCCCGTTTGCTTTCCCTTACACGACTTGCCATGCATTTGAAAGAGAGCCCCCTCCCCCCCTCCTTTTCCCAGCTCAGGTAAAAGGGAGCTTTTCCTGGGGCGGAGGCTGTGATGGACTCTCTGTGGTCCTAATGACATTACTCATTTTAAAGGATCTCCCGTGGGCGATTTCTCCCCAGTGTTAAGGTTAAACAAAGTGCTGCTCTGCGGGTCTGATGAGCGTCTAGATTGGCGCATGCTGCTGGAGGGATACCGTGGGGCCAGCTAAACAAACACGCGTAACTCACTGTGTTTGCTCACTGCTCTGACTGTTTCAGAGGTTTTGAGGAAAGAAACCTGGGGACCGAGTACAAACTCTTGCAGAACCCCGAGAATCCAAACTGTGGACGCATGTTTACTCAAGCGTAGCATCATCCATACCTGTCTCTTCTCTTTTTGCAAATAAGTTCAGGTGATGTTTGTCACTGACACGGCCAAAATAGTAGTACTAGTATTTGAGATTACTGTGATGCGAGTCTGTGAGATTTACTTCAAATTTTGAGAAATTAATAAATGATGAATGCTATATATATATATATATATATATATACCCATTTTTATAGATTCATATATTTAAATTAAAATAGTTCACCTCTTCATTAAATAATTTCCTTTATTTCCTTAAAATTGTCTGTAGGATTGATAATCTGTTTAAAATTATATGTGTGTACTGTTTTGTGAAGAAAGGGTTTCATTCAATTTTAATTTTTTATTACCACATTACCACAATACCACATATTATTTGGTTCTGGTACTTTATAACTAAAAGTTATAAAGGATTTCTAAATGTAAAAAGGACTTGAGTCTCATAATTATTTTTAAATATTTGTAAGAATTGTCTTGTAAAGCCTGTCCACACACACACATAAATAAATCAACAAATAAATAAAGCAATCTTTATTGGTCTATTTTAAATAAAAACATTTGAAAAATAAGTTTTCCTTAATAACTGTTCATTCAAGCCTGAGTTGTTTAATTGTAGTGTGTCATAATGAAGTAATTTTCTAAATTTGACTTAAAACATTGAGTAATGTTTTTTTTTAACTGAAAAAAGTTTAAACTGTAATAAACCCGAAGAAAACAAAACTTTAATTTATGTCCTTTAATTTGATTGGCATAAAGCATACCATTAATTTTTTTCTGTTCTCATTATTACTGTTCTGTTCAGAAGTATTAAAATTCCCTTATTAAAGTGTGCATGCTTTAAATTGTCGCTTGTCTTATAATTGAACAATTGCTTGCACTTTATATCATTAACTGCTGTAAAGTAAATATTTGGCCAATGGAAATCGTGGATCAAGCTGCGCGGCTCTCCCAAATGACATCAGAGTTGTCAGATGTGTCACTTAAATTGTCATTATGCTTGGCTAAGAAAAGAAAATGGCTGGCGCTGAATGTGAAGTCTGAATGCTGTAATGACAGTGTGGTGGGGTGGGGTGGAGGACATAATGATGAAGCGTTATTTTCCCAGGAATGCCGGGGCCAGCTGCTGGACTGGCTGCAGAGGCAGGTGGATGGAGAGGGGCTGCTCAAGTCCCCCAAAGTGAAGCTGAAAGTGGTTTCGTGTGCGGAGCCCCAGCCGGTCCTACCGGAGGGGGTGCTTGCCCTGGTCACCGAGCCCCCAGAGGTCGTCTCCCAGCAGTTCAGCCTGGAGACGTACCGCCTCAACCTGCGCACTCGAACCCTGGGCCGGAGCCTGCTGTACGCCGAGGTCACCCCCACCACCATGGACCTGCTGGAGGGGTAATGTATAGCTGCAGGCCATGGGGGCAGGGCGGGGTGGGGGTTTGGGGTGGAGGGGTGTTCAAACGATGCCGGGTTGCGCTGTGTTTGCTGCTGTGAGAGATTGACAGGCAGTATTTTCGTGTAACAACTAAAGTTCCTGGGCTGCGATAGGCTTAACTGTTAGTCACTAAGTACAAAGTGATCAGTTTTATCACTACGTAATTGAAAAGACCATGCAGTCAGAGAGAGGGAGACTGAGCGTGTGTGTTTGAGAGTGAGAGAGATAGATAGAGAGTGTTTGTGAGAGAGAGAGAGAGAGAGAGCGCTCCACCATGCAGTTGGGGGGCAGGCTAGTGGGCTGGAACTAATTTAATGCCTGAATGACCTCACAGCAGTAGAAGCAGGCTGCACCTAATAGAGGTCTTTGTCTACATCTCCACATCTTACTGGGAACTTGCCAGTCAACAGACAGGATCCCAGGAACAGGTGGAAGCTATTAGACCTGTCATAAAGTTTGAAAAATGGATTCTAGACCTGTGCTGAAGTGATTGGAACTGACAGTGTTGTCATTAAGGTTGTAAGGTAACGAAAAGGGGGGGGGGGGGGGGGGGATATGGGGGCAGACGGAGGGGGAAAAAGGCAAAAAGTTTGATTTCACATCCCCTTGATTGTTGGTTTAATTTCCAGATGTCCCACTCTATGGTCTGATTAAATGTTATTATTCTTGACGTAAGTGTCTTTCATTTTTGAGCTTCATGTGTTTCCAAGATGACACATAAGGGTCATGTAATTTATTTTTTTATATATTTGTATATTTAATATTATATGGTGAAGGTTCTTCTTTGTTATCCTCCTCATATCAGTGAGTTCTCTCATGCTCTAATAAGCTTCACCTTCTGGGATGCTTTGTCCAGGGGATTGACAAGTACAAATGACTGGTCTTGGATTGCGGTTTGCTGCTAATGTTGCCAGTACCATCTGGTTGGCACTATTCTGAGTTCACTGAGGATGGTTTTTGGATCATGGCTGAGGTGGGGAGGTTGGGGCGGGGGGGGCACCTTCCCATCTTCCCTTTAACTCGATAATGGTAATCCGTGCTGTCATTGTGCAGGTGGTCACAGGAGAACCGTATCCGGTCGCGTAAGAGGGTCACGTATATGGTTTTACACTGTTTTCTTTGGGGTATTACCAGTAAACCCTTCCCCCTTCTGCTTCAGTGACCGTTTCCTTTATTATGAACTGTTTATTTAATACAAGAGGGAGTATTTCCAATGCATAAAGAGGGGAAGGGACTCTCTAGCCAAGCGTAAGTGTAGAAATAATAACACTTTCTAGCCTTAAGTGCAGTTATTTTTTCTTCACTAAACCTGAAACAGGAAGTGGAAATAGACTGCATAATTCATGGATATAATTGATCTGGCAATGAACAGCAATTAGTTGTACATTCCAATGTAAATCTTTTTTTTTTTTGTATGAGAAACTACAGTGATAACATGCTAAGGAATTCAAATTTTATATAGTTGGTTATAATATTCCATTAACAGAGTGAGCCTTTGTGTTAAAGTAGGAATTCTCAGAACAAAGAGACTAATGTGATTTAAGACATAGCTATACTGCACAGAATATGAAAGAGGAAAATATACATAGTTGTACTTTAAATAAAAAAAATTAGTCCATGGTTTTTCACTTTTTCACTGGCAACAGATGCAAAATGTGATACTATAAAATGTTTTGTTGTTACAAAATCGTAAATATTGAATTAGTGTTTTTTTTAAGCAACAGCGCTTCTCTATGGAGAAGTGAAAATAGGCTTTTCCTTGTCCCGATGTATACCAGGGTGAGAAATAAAAATGAAATGGGGGTTGGGGGGGGGGGGGGGGGGGGTCGAGGGACTGTCCCGTATCAATTGTTGTATTTAAGGGGGTGATTTTCATTGTTCTGCGTATCAGAACTCTTAAAGCTGACCATAATTACAATTCAGTAAATTTTGAAATCAAAATTTACTGGAGGAGGGGTAAACTGCTATATAAGCTATATGCTGGGGAGCTGATGAAGACTTGTAGGCTAATAGCCTACTGACAGCAGCGCTGGCCGGGTGGGAGCCGTCTGTTTGTCCAGAGTATTAGGCTTTTGTTTGGCCAGGAGCAGCTAATAATAGGGAGCCGAGACAGAAGGATCGTGTTCTCACAAGGTCACAACCGAGCTGGAATCTCAATGCCCCGGCAGTTCGCTCGGCTGGTCTGCCAGCCTGACCGCGGACCCTCGCTCCCAATTTTCCCAAATCAGCTGCAGTAATATAGACATTGAGATTCTGCGTCGAGGCAGCGGCGGCAGGTAGTCGTTTGACCTGCAAGACTGCACACTTATTTTAGCATTTCCACAGCATTTCTATTTCACAAAATTGTGCATTTTAATTAGATCTGTCACATTCAGCTGAAAGGAAGCTCCCCGTGCAGTCACTGGCATGTCCGACCCAACGTGATCATGGGTTATTTGCGTTAATTATCTGCTCCAGTGAATATTTACGCTGGCTCGTGCGAAGCATACCTATTCTGAACAACATCGGCGGGTTCGATCAGACAGTGGTTTTAAACGCTCTGTTTTGTTAAGGACAATTGGCTCCCAGAGTGGTGGCTAAGTGTGTGGAAGTGTTTATGTGTTAAGCACATGTGAGCAGGCAGGATAAGACCCACGGTGTTCCTACGCGATGCGGCTACGCCGGTAGCCGTTTTAATGATGCTTTTCCTGTTCAAGAAAATCCGATCCTTTGCGCCTGGAGCACTTTGCTTCTTTTTGTCAGTGTTCCTCCCTGTCTCTCGTGCAGTTGTCAAGTTAGTATACGTAGCGCCCCACGGGTCTACTTTCTGATTTTATTCGGTGGAGGGTGATGTAGAGTCTGAAAAGGGAACTTTTGCTGGACCTCCGTAAAAGCGGATTTATAACCAAACGACACCCAGTCTAAGACAGATGCTGCTTGTGTAAACCCTACATCTACATTTTATATTTATTTTAAAAGGAACATATTGCCAAGGGGTTGCAGCTGCCCAGTCCACCAAGTGTACATTTAGGCTACTGTAAGACTTCCCTATTAAAAACGCCGCATCGGCAGTTTTGTTATGTAACCCAGGAGAAATAGTTTTGCGGGCCAGAAACATACACAGGGCCTTATTTGAAAAAAGGGGAGCACAGCGCCCCGCTCTTGCGAGGGGGAAGGGGTGCTCCCGGTCAAAATGCAGTGGTTGTCTGGCGAAAGAGCTGGCAATCAGTGTTTGTTTTGACAGGGAATCCACAATCAAAACTGACACAGTATGGAATTAGGTCCTGTTTCCTGTGAAAAATACCGACCCTGTAAAAAGAAAAGCATTGCAATAACTGCTGCAGGTTTGTACACAAAATAAAATTGGGCCAATTGACCTTGCATGCTCCACCTGCAATTATGTCAAATTGTAAGCAGATGCTCAAAGTCTCATTTCATATTCTCCCCGACATCTGGCATGGCATGCTAAAGTTAAAAGTTAACCTCTCCAGTGAGTGCCTACGTACGAGCTGAAACCGGGCTGGTAGGAAAGTGGTGGCAAGATGGGGTGGGGGGAGCATATAATGTAAAATATTAAAGGGAATCCAAGGTGTTGCAGGAAGGCCGCCCTTTGTTCATTTTGCGGGCGATAACACAGACAGACATAAGAAGTGGGAGAAAAACAGTGTGCATTAAATGAGTCTACAAGCAGTATCTGTGGATGACTGCCGAGAAGTGGAAAGCAGAAACATGCGGTACATGCGTGGGTGGGGGTGGGGGGGCACTTCGCTGCACCAGGAGCTGTGATGTATGCCAGGCCTGCACTGCCACAAAGAGACGTCAGTAAGGCTGTCGCCGCTCGGGGGGAGGCGTGTTCCTGGTGACGGGCGTTTCTCGCGCTTCTTGGCTGAGGAAACGCGCCGGCCTCGGGTTCTGCAGCGCTGTGGAAAATGGGAATTACGCCCTCGCAGTGCAGGGTTGCAGGGGAACAGCTCTCATTGATCAGTGCAAGGAGTGCTATTTGAAATGGATAATTTGGCAGCGCTCTTCAGGAAACAGGATTAGCTCAATTAATCACATTTGCAGATTAGTTTTTTTTTACTTCTATTGATTATGACGTCTTTTTTATTTATTTATTTTTTTGCCCCTGGCCAATCGATACAAATATGCTTATGCTAATAACCACAAATCCTGTTTTTAAAATGAGCATTGATGTGAGGAATAATCTCTAAAAGCTCTTAATTTCTGATATATTTGTCTTTTATATTGGTGGGTGATTGCACTTGAGAGGTGGTGACTGCTGAAATCACAATATGTCAAATAATGCAAGTTGTGTGCTAAAATTAAAGCTTTGATTTTATGGCACGCAGTACTGGGTTCTTTTCATTTTAGCCTTAATAAATGGAATATCAGCTGTAAATGAAGAATTACAGAAATGGAACGACCAAAGGGTTAGGCCAAGCTGGCATTAATGTACTGCCAACACTGCCCTCAATATTGCCTGTAGCATTTAGAGCACCATACTTAGTGCTTACAAAAAGCAGACTGATTTTAGTTTCACCAACACCAGGCCAATTCCTCTGAGAAGTTTGCTGTTATAACATCTTTGTCTGGTGTGTTTGATATGAAATAACAGAGGAATCCTTTTGTGTGTTCGTATTTGTGTGTGCTTGTGCTTGTGTGTGTAAGTGCGGTTTGTGTGGTGTGAGTATTTTTTTTGTGTTTGTGTGTGTGCGCCTGTGTTTGTGTGGTGTGTGTGTTTTTTGTGTTTGTGTGTGTGTGTGTGCGCACGCGCTTGTGCTTGTGTGTGTGTATGTGGTTTGTGTGTGTGTGTGTGTGTGTGTGTGGGGGTGGGTATATTGGCACTGAAGCTAGAGACTGGGGTTCCTTTGGACACAAATCCTCTTTTTGTCAGCCGTACTCTGTGGAAGTCCCAAACAAGGTGCCCGGTGGACTAATCCAGAACTGAGAAATTTTCACAGTCTGGGCGTGTCTGTTACCACTTCTCTCCCACTTGTCGTATGGATGACTTGGGTGGTGATCATTTATCCCAATCCCTGACCCAAGGCCCTGGGTAAATGACCCTTGGGGGGTGGTTCAGCTGGTCCCCAACAAAAGCTTTTGAGAGCTGGCTGGCTCGCCAGAGGCAAACAAAGGGGGTGTCCTGACTTAAAAGCTTCGATTCTCCGCTGGGATGATGTGGCGACCCTCTCTCATCTCCAGACGTGCTACTTTGTACGTCTTTGTTCTCTACTTGTTCTAATTACCGGGGCGCGATGCTCCCTGGGCGCAGTTAGCGGTGATGGAGCAGTCGATGGGGTGACCGCAGCACCGTTTGCCCGTCTGTGCCCCCGAATGCGCGCGCGGGTGCTGCTCATTCGGCGGGGGGGGCGTGCGCTCCCCGCGCGTTTACGCGATCGCCTCTGAGGCGCATCACTGAGCCTCTCGCTTTTACTGTAGCGCCAAGTGTGGGCACAGCGCGGTTGATGTGTCTCCTCTCCGCCGAGACGTGTGGCGTAGTCTGTAGTGCGGCCTGCTCTCAAGCCATATACGAGTCCCTGCCCCCTCCCCCACCCACGTGGATGGGCTTCTATCCCTGGCTGTGGCACTCTCTGAGTTGTGCTCCCTTTTCTGTTTATTACCCTCTCTGCTTTTTACCTGCTGAATGAAGCAACACAAATAAATAAATAAAACAAAAGGAGGGCAGACTGTTTTAAAGAAATTTTTTTTATTAAAGACATTTCCTCCCTCACTACCATCACATCGTCAGTTACAGTATGAGATGCCTGTGAAGGGAGAGTAGCTGTGGAGGAGGTTTGTGAAGGCCATGTGTGCATTTTTTCTGTTCTGTTGAGGTACAGATGAAATTGGAGGGCCCACTTAGAAATGTGCAGATGGTGTGTATTGAGGTGCGGTATGTATTCTGGCCAGAGGGACTGCAAGCTGTGCTTATACACTTATCTACTCTTTACTGATCTTGTCTGGTGTATTGCAACCAATGAAATACTCTCAAAAAGTGCAAACCCCGCCTTCTGGTCATATTGGCAGGCTCAGTTACACCAGGAAAGATCAATAGAGCACAGAAAAGTATTTGAATCCAAAACAAATACGTATTTGACCCAGGTCTGAACCTGAGCGATGGAAAGTGGTGATGGTGATTGAAGAAAAGATTCATTTAATTGCAGGAGAGATCTCTAAGAGGGTTTTATTTTGAGCGGGAAGAAAAAATTTATATCTGATGTGCATTCAAAAAGACCAATTAGCAATCTATCCTAGTGCAGTTAGATGTAGTGACAGCGCACCAGCCAACCCCACTGCATGAGATCTTTATCCTCTGTCTCCATTATGGCAGTTATTCACATTTACTTATCACTAAATTTAATGTGCACAATGAGGCAAGCATGTTGGCAAATAGTACAAAAGATAACTTTTCTATGTGATGTGAATGTAAACAGAATTTTATTTATCAAGCTATCAATAACTTTCTTCACATATCAGATGCATGTCGGATCTTCATGAAAAATAGAGAAACGTTTATGGACAATAAGCAGATGAAAGTTTGTCATTGAATTGTCAGTGAATATTTGTGAACATCATCTTGTTCAGTGCATGTTCAAACAATGTATTGTACTGTAATTTGTAATCATCTCCTGTTTTTTGAAGGTCAACAACTATGTTATAATATTTTTTAGATTAAAAAAAAATTGGTTGTATTTGTAATGAACGCAATTTAAAAAATTTTTCCAAAGTGGAGCAGAGAAAGCTGAGAATAGCTGAGAGAAAGGATGACGACTAGGATCGAACCCACACCCACTTTGGGGGGACTTGCATACTGCTCAAGAGTCAGCTGGCCACATTTTGTCGAGCGCACAATTATTCATTAATTTATTTGCAGACACTCTTATCTGTAGTGACTTATGCAGTAATAGTTTTGACATGTTATCCATGTGACCAATAACCATTTGTACTTCAGAATACTTATTGAAGCATCTCAGTTTTGGTGCTTTGCTAAAGCGTACAATGACAGCCAGACCTGCAGTTTTCTGGTTTCTGGTTGCCAAGCTGCAGACCAATGCTTCACATTTATGTTTGTAAGGTCCTACAGACAGCACTAGTGAAGGGATTTGGCAGCATCTTCTTTATGTTTATTCTTTTTTCTTTTTTGGGTCCAGTTTTCATCCAGAGATTGTGAGGTGTATGACGGTTCATTTTGAGGTTGGAGTATCGCATCTGAGCTGCTGGGCTCGTCTCTGAGAGCAGCTGAAGGGATTAGCACACCTCTTTTTCTCCCCGCTGACTGAAGCCTTGCACTCCGCGCCCGGGGAGGGGGGTCGGCGGGCGGGTGGAACGGTCCTGTTTGATAAGTTGCACTTGCGGTGAAAGTAGCCATTGTTGGGATCTAATTGCTAATTGTGTGCCTTTTTTCTTCCCTCCTCTATTTCTTTTGTGGCCGTTATTGAGAATTTTTTTAATGGAGTTTTGGTTTCTCGGCCACAGCCGACCTCAATGCTTCTCAGTGGATGTGCTTTCAAAATGAGATTAACTTCTAGAGGAATGCATTAGCATCCAGCTTTGCTGCCCGCGCTGGCTGAGCTAGCTTATTATAGATTGCTCTTCACTTGAGCCCACCACCACCACCACCCCCCCCATCTCTCTCTTTTATTGACAGTCTCTCATTGAGCGTATAAGAGCATTACTGTGTTTAGGATTGAGATGTTTTGTATGATCCCAGGCTGATCTCATATTTGCGTTTCAGAAATTAATTTGACGCTGCTTTGCATGCTAATCTGCCAGGGATTGATTTCAGCGGGGACACAAGAGGCAGAAAGGGACTGCAAAAGAGATATTTTTCTGGGTAAAAAAATAACCTAGAATGGCTCTTTGTGGGCCCCAGACAATCCCCTTTTTTCACTCTGACCCTGGCTCCCACCACAGATTATTCCACCAGGAGCTGACATTTCCCTGTCTCACCCTGTCCAGAAACGCTGGTATTTCATATGCATCTATTACAGAACTTAAAACACATCTTTCAAATATGTTTAACTAAGCAGATATTCTTTTGGTGAATTTATTTTACCCTTTAAAAATATGTTAAACATAATTATAGGTTTGCCACGATATTAGGAATTCCCCCTAGATGGGAGAAACTAGTAACACTAGGCTATCTTGCTACCTAGTGTTACTAGTTTACAAATCTTTTATTTGGCTACCTTTCTGTCCAAACAATCTGTCCTTAGTTTGGCAAACAAATGAGGTCAAACTTTGCTCCCGAGAGGCAAAATTTAATTAATCTGTCATGGAAAACCTGTCGGATAGGACTTCACTTTTTGAAATGTTCTGTATCCCATCTGGTTACGACCACCCCGATGCTACCACGGTAGAGTCAAAGATGCTAAGAAATGTAGGGCCCCAATACCAGCAGCCTGAGACACACTCCAGAAAAAAAGTAATATGATGCAAATGTAGAAAACAGAGTCTGTCACAGGAGAAGGGTGTTGGACCCACAGGTTCACGTGAATGACTCCACATAGCGCTGCCCCAGATTCTGCAGAGAGCAGTTCACGAGTGGTAATGACAATACAATTTTGGTGGTGTTGACAAGAGTTTTGGCTGAACCATTTGAAGACCAGTAACCTTACCTAACCACTAACTCTCCCTCCCCTCCATTTTGTTTATGAATGGAAAATGATCTCTTGTGCTTTAATGTAGTAGGATTCTTTTGAGACTGATTTGGTTGTGAAATCTTGAAAGAAGCAGACTGGATTGACGTGTATGCTTTTTAATTTTAAAATGTGTGTTATTCCTGAAACCATCCTACTTTATCAGCCAATCAGAAATTAATATTTAATCTGATACCTGTATATACATTGACATCCGTGCAGAAGTATAGTTAAACCTTTATAAATGAGTACCCTTCAGCTTTATGTTTTGTATTTGAGTTGAGATTTTTATTTTATGTTAGAATACTTGCAGTAGTTTTTGAAGACCATTCCTGGGGCCTCTGCTCTTGTCACATCTTGGGGGAAAAAATCCAATTCATCAGTAGTTGGTGAATTTGCTTGTATTTCGTGGTATAGAATGTATCGTTATTACTTAATTTACACCTTGCTCAATTGCTGAATTACTTTCTAGCTATTTTTATTATTTGTGTAAAACCTCTCACATACACATGCATGCACTCTCCTTCTCTCTCTCTCTCTCACACACACACACACACACACACTCTCTCTCTCTCTCACACACACACACACACACAGCTGTATCATACGCTCCCTTAGGTGCGCCCAATTTAGTCGCTGCACAAGTACACTAGCGGTTTGACTAAGAGGTCATGACTGGCCTTCCTTGCCTTGTTAGGCGCTGATGTTCTTATTAAAAGTTCATTTATTTGGTTGGAGGACTCCAGAGAGCCAGCTGGGCCCCCTGTCTGCGCTCGTCAGGGCTTGATTTGCAACGGAGCTGCCATCGTCACGAACAAGTGCACAGGGTTCTCCGGTGGTCCTGCCAAACAGTGAAAGCTCTCAATTAGGCGGCGCGCTCAATCGGTCTGCTTAACCTGCCTCTGCGCCGGCGAGGTCATGTTCCTGCAGGCTCCACAGCCCGCCTGCCGACAGCCACGGGAGCCAGCCAGCGGCAGCCCTGCCGCCCTCACTGCGCCCATTGTTACAGCAGCCCACGAAAAGGAGGGGGACTGCGTGTGTGTGAGTGTGTGTGTGTCTGTGTGTCTGTGAGAGAGAGAGAGTGTGTGTGTGTGTGTGTGTGTCTGTGAGAGAGAGTGTGCGCGTGTGTGTGTGTCTGTGAGAGAGCGTGTGTGTGTGTGTGTGTGTGTGTGTGTGTGTGAGAGAGAGAGAGCATGTGTGGTTGTATGTGTGATTTTAAGAGCTTTGTACAAGCTTATGTACATAGATGCTCTTTTTCCCTCTCCATTTGTGTATTTTCTATAAGTGGATAAAGTGTACTTGGATCATTGACGTAAGGAAAAAAAAATAATAATTTGTGTATAATTTCATTAATATACAGTGTATGTACATGTGCATATGCATTATATATTGCATGTTGAATTGCAGCTCTTGATTTCTAACCACTAACCAGGCATTTTTTTTACAAATAAAACTGAAAAAATGGGCATACTTTATCTTAAGTGCCTTTTTTTGGATGCCAGGTTACAACAGATCTCATTGTAATTTCTTTGGGCTCTGTGAGGGAGAATGGTTTGAGACTGTTGCCAGAAATGAGCTGCGGTTTTGAGTTCCTGAAAGTTTTTGACGTTGTGACCTCCCAGGTTTTCTGTTTTTGTTGGTTTTTCCTCCCTTAGTCGGTGGTGGCAGCAGCTTGGCCACTGGACCTTTGTGTCCAACAGAATTATTACGTTTTTCTGTAAATCAGCATATATCCATTTTACTGCCCTCCTTCGCTTCCTTTTTCATTCTGACAGATTCCTTGTCATGTTTAGCTTGATAAAGGAATTTTCTGGTAATAATTGTGTTGTAAAATGATTTGAACGTTTCCAGTGGTTGCAACCTTTTATTGTACTACTTTGTGTTGAGTTACCTTGTTCAGACTCGAGAAGGCACAGTAAACTTTACCAGAGCGTGTGGATTTTTGGAAGAATGTATCACACTCAATTGGCATATTCTTATTTCCAGACGTCCAACTAGTCACGTTACTAGTTTTTTAAGCAACAAAACTCAGGTTTGAGCCTTGTCCCAGCATTGTAGAAAATGTAGTATACTAAAAAGGTAAAATAAGCAGAGCCATCGGGATGGTGAAGCTGGCTGTAGGTCCACAAACCGTGTCCGTTTCATTTTCACGGTCATCATATCTTGGTGACCACCTCATTGTCATGTAGAAAAGTACATCCTTTCCCGCCATCACAGTTTTAAAATTGAAGTTTCCTCAGAGGACAACCCCCGAGCTGTCTTTTAATAAGCAGGGTCACAAAACAGGCATTTGGAAACGGTTTTTGTGGCGGGTGAATTCGAAGGATTAATCATGAACTGTTTAATCTGCCTCCCTGACACAGTTCCTTTGCATTATAAAAGCGCGCATTCCCCTGTTTCTTTGAGCCGTGCCAGCTTTTGGAATCTTTGTTAACTTCCAACTAAATGGAGGTCTTGGCGCCTAATCTGTTGGGTAAATTCATCTCCTCTGTAAATGACAGATTGCTCAAAGATTTCGCCTCAGATTACCGTCAGTGTATCTCATCCGACGGTTGGGGAAGTTGGAAGAAGGGGGGAAAAAGGGAATACGTTCTGTTTGGCTGGGGAGCCATTCTTAAGGCTGTCATACATACTTGGGACTGAGCTGGCCCTTAACAGAAGAGATAAATGGAGCTGGAGAAAGTAATTATACTACCCTGTTTAAAGCACTCCCTCCCCCCCCCCCCCCATAGCAAAATGGTTATCTGTGTGCAAACTGAAACACATCCTGCTCTGTCAAGAGTAGACCTGTGAAAGAAAAATCCACATTTTATTTAATTAAGGTGTTTTCAGGATCGAGTATCTCTTCTTTCCCTTCATGGCTCAGTAATTTTGTTTTCTTTTTTTAGGTAATCTCTCTGAGATAATCTTGGTAACCTGCAGTTGAGAGGAAGCTGCATTACTTGTGATCTGTAGCCAGCTCCCTTGGCACCTGTTGGCACTCTGCCTCCACGCCTCACGAATATTCTGAAATGTTCTGGACATTTGCAGGAGAGCCCTACGCCCTGCCCCTCACCATTTTCAGATGAGGGTCGGGTGATTGTGAAGCTTTAATGTGATGACCTGATATTTATTGTAATTTTTAAAAGCAGTGAACTACAGTGAGTAAAGTGACTTGCCCATATGTTGTGTTTTTTCTTCGGTCTTCTGATCATAGTTTTTTTAATTACTATGTATCACTATGTGATACTGGCCCGTTTTCAGCAATGTTATTTTTGCATTTATAAAATTCTGAGAAATGCATCTGAATAGCTTATTTAAAAAAAGAAAAAGGATGGTCTTGCGAGTTGGTCTTGTTTGAATTGAGTGGTTTTTTTTGAGGAAAGTTAAGTTCTAGGGTTAAAATTTCAGTGGTAGTTAATGTTTAACTTGGTATTTGATGTATGTAGAGTGCCCAAAGGTCTGTGCTGAAGGAAATAGCCTGCAGCCTTAATTTAAACAAATATTAACTTGGAAAAATCTTAGGTGTGCACAACATAACATTTTTTAAAAGAAAACATTGTCAATGTTTTTGCGAATGATTGGTCAATCACTTTTACTTGAAGTACCTTATTACTTTTCTTCACTTATGTGAACACTACACCCCATATCCGTCTGCAGGAGAAAATGGCCATGTGATTTTCGAGGAACCCTGGGCGGTAACGAGATGAAAACAATCTTGGGCACTATTGGGTCACGCTCCTTTTAGATGTTTAAAGATGCCATTGGTTGGGAATTATGAAAGCTTCCTGAGTTTCCCCTGGCTACTGAATTGTTTGTCACTTCCTGTGAGCTTTGAGCATGACAGCCTTCTCCAGTCTTTAGATTCACATTATGGGCATGTAGCTGACTATACGTCTCTGTAAGTATAAGTGTCTATAAGTCTCCACAATCTGTGACATGGCAAGTTGGTACTAGAGTCCAAATATTACTGGGCAGATAGTTCCTGATATCCTTTCAATGGTTACTTCATGAAACGACCTAAACTTTACGCCCTGGGAAAAGTTCAGAAGTGAAAGGTAGCCGGCGTTCTCTTGGTTAGAGGGGGAAGTCCATTTTGGTTCAGGTCGTTTCTTCTTGGGCTAACTTCTTCATGTTGGTCTGTGATTGGCACGCCTGTGTCACCGTGATCTAGGGATCTCCCCAGCCTGGTGGCTACTCTCATGTGGTGAAGCAGGAGGTCAAGTGGACACTTGTTTTCTTAAGCTGGAATTTTATTTGACGGCTGCAGTGGGATGTGAACCCAGCGAGGGGAAGGTCACGGGTTCAATTACAGTCCGGGGGGCAGGGAATACTCCAGTGGCCTTAGCTGGGATCACGAAAGTGCATTACAGCTTTCCGCTGCTCTGCAAACCTGTTCCTGGGGTAATGGTTTCTCTATGAGGAGCTAATAACTGATAGAACTTCCACTTTCACACACCCACAGGCCAGATGACAAGTGTAATAGAGGAGGCAGATGTTCTATTTCAGTATTTATTGCACAGGAATCATCAATAGATTCCTCATTACTGTTTTTCATTTTTGAATTTTCCCTTACAATTGAATATAATTAGTCGTTGGAGCGAAGAGTGTTTTCCTTTTTTGACGGCGATTGCTATTCTGGCTTCTTTCTCCCCCTCCCCAACCTGCAGGTTGATGCTCCAGTTGCCACAGGAAGTGGGGTTAATAGCTGTGGCGGCCCGGCAGACTCGGGGCAAAGGTCAGTGCTTTTCCGTCACAGCCACCAATCGGCACCGCTTTTCCCCACCTCTCTCCGTTTGTTTAACATTCACCCTCTGGGCTGTGAAGACCGCGGGAGGCGGTCGCTGTCCGAGCGGGAGCCGTTATCCGAGAGACGCGTCCGGTCGTGGTTTCTTTTCACTGCGGTTCAGATGAGCTTTGCAGTGCTTGTGCAGTGACTGTAAGTGTGCCATTAATGACACTGTTGTGTAATTATACCTGAATGAACCTCTTCACTGTGGCACACATGCTGTTCAGAGCTAGTCTTTTACAATACAGTAGTCCGAACACAACATCACATTAAGAGAATCTTACTGAAGGCAGCACTGGCTCACTTCCAGCAATATTACAGTACGCTTAGCCTGCATTTCCATGCCAATTCTAATGTGGGTGTTTGATGTAGATACTGAGGTACCTTGCTCATTTTACCTTACTTCTACATAACACTCTGGTGTAAGCATGGTAGACACTGGAGGAGTGGGTTGATGAAGCTCTCTGATTGGCTGTGTCGCAGGTCGCGGGGGCAACGCCTGGCTCAGCCCGCTGGGGTGTGCCATGTTCACCCTGCACGTGCAGGTGCCGGTCAGCTCCCGCCTGGGCCAGCGAATCCCCTTCCTGCAGCACCTGGCTGCGCTGGCAGTGGTGGAGGCGGTGAGAACCCTGCCTGGATACGAGGTAACCCCCGATGGCTGTCCTCACCCCATCACTGGGCTGCTTGTCCTTAGTTACTGTTACTGCCCAATCAAACGGTACTGTGATGGGCTGATAGGGTGGCAACGTGTCAGCATCCAGCCAGGACACTGCCAGGTAGCACACGCTCAATGAAGCAGTAGTATTTGATGATACAACACTGAAGAGATTGATTTGTGATAATTACAGAGGAACTGTGCCCTTCAGGGATATGGGAGATTTATTCTTGAACTAAATAGATTTACACTATGTGTGGCAAATCAGACCAAATCAGTTGATGGGAGTATGCAGTAATATACAGCAAAACAGTACATTCTCAGTTACGGTTTTACATCAAAATACCAGTTGTACAAGATGTGAAATTAAGGTAATTATGTTTTTTGTCTGTTTTTTTTGACAGGACATTGATTTGAGACTAAAGTGGCCCAATGACATTTACTACTGTGACCTCATGAAACTGGGCGGAGTTTTGGTGAACTCAACACTTATGGGACCAACATTCCATTTGCTTATTGGTAAGGCCTCCATTCTGTCTGCGGTAATTGCTTTTTACTTTTATGGGGGTTGAGTTCTTGTGCAGTCAGTGGGAAGGTTGCAGAAAAATCCAAATCTTTAGCTTCTTAACTGGAAAATTTTGTGTGCGGATTCTTTATGAATGAAGGTACTGATTGGAACTTTTTCTCTCAGGTTGTGGATTTAATGTGAGCAACAGCAACCCCACCATCTGCATCAACGACCTGGTGGTGCAGCACAACCGTGAGCGGGGGACGGCCCTGGAGCCTCTGAGCACGGATCAGCTGATCGCTCGCACCGTCACCACCCTGGAGCAGCTCATCTCCGCCTTCCAGGAACAGGGCCCGCAGGCCGTCCTGCCCCTCTACTATAAGAGATGGGTGCACAGGTAACTCGCCTGTTCACTGTGCTGTAATGCACACCGGCCTGTTTCAAGTCAGACCTTGTGTTTGCGTGGGAATGACTGTGGCTTTGTGTATGATGGAGGGTTTGTTGTTTGTGAGATTGCTTATTTGAGGAATATTTGTCATTAATTTTGTCCTTAGTGTTTGCTTTACCCCTCCAATTTAGCTTGCCCAGCAGTCGCTGCAATGAGCTTACTGAACTGCGTTTGAGAAGCGATGCAGAGACGACGCTTGTGTTGACTGAGTTGAACACTGGCATTGATTGAATGGCGGCTGTCGTGTGGCTTTGCGTGTGGCGACCTCTGACCCGCGCGTTTCGTCCATTCTCAGCGGCACGCAGGTGCGCCTCTGGAGCGAGGACGGCCCGAGAGCCGCCGTGGTGGGGCTGGACGACAACGGCTTCCTGCAGGTGCGGTCTCCGGAGCAGGGCGTGGTCTCGGTGCAGCCTGATGGAAACTCCTTCGACATGTTGAGGAACCTGATCGTAAGCAAGCACAGCTAGGCCTCAGTGGAGCCTTGGAGCAACCACCTGTCCAGCCTCTAAAGTGTTAGCCTGGCACCAAACCATTGGCTTACACCACAAGACATTACTGACCAAGATTACTTTTTTTTCTTAATGGCAAAATGGCCAAAATTATTTTCTCTCATGTATGAAGATTTGAGATTGGAACCTGGGGGAACCAAAGGACAAGGAATAAATCATTTCAAATAAAGATATAGGATAATAGTTATATTATATCAAGGAATTGAGTGACTATTTTTATAGAAAAAAAAGGGAGGTGACTTGTGTGTATTGGGAAGTCACTAACAAAGGGTAAATTTATTCATCTTAATATTATAGTTTTTTATTTGTTGGAAGTTGTTAAAATTCCTATTTGAACAGCCGTACCATGGATTTGGGTTGAGTATATTTAATTGTTTGATGTAAAAAAGATCAATAGTCAGATTAATTTCAATATAAGCACTTAAAGAAGAATGTAGAATTAGCATATTTAATTGTTTGAGGCAAAACAAAATATTAATTTGTCAAATTAAGTATAAACGCTTACATAAAATTTATAATGTAATTTGTGTGTGAGTTCAGTGACTTGTTAAGAACTGTAAGTCTTCCTTTTTTGTACCAACAGTGTATTAAGTATTCCTGTACATGGGGCTGATTTTCATTTGCTTAAATCTTGATGCTTTAAATTCTAGACATCGCAACCCACAGCTGTATTTCTTTTTAACATGGATCGGGTAGGCCTCATCGATCTGGTATGTGATAGACATTGAACATTTCAACGTCTTCTGGTCTTCAGGTGTACAGAAGCGAATTGCTTAACAGTGCTCGGGTGGTGTTGACGTGATAGGTCACCCAGTTTAATGCAGAAGTATCATTTTAGATGCAAACACATTGTAATAGACTTCCAAAAAAGCTGGCTCCTATCCAGAAGGCAGGAACGTGCAAATAGATTTATGTTAAACATTTAGTTTCACGGCTCTGAATAACCAAAGGCCTGTACCCTGTTTTAAGTGTTGTGCACTTATATGATCCAAAATGATTTTGAAACACAAGAACCTTTTTCTGTTCTTAGGGGCTGTATGTTGGACTTTTTCTTATTGATGAGATTTAACTATCCGTTATAAATATTTTAAATGCGCATGCTGGACTTATACCTGGTCTTTCACTAATTGCGTTGTTTTAGCTATTGCAATTGGTAGTTATAATGGAACAATGATCAGACGACCTCTCGCGTTTGTATTTTGAAGTGATTGGCATATTTTGTTGTTAAGTGAAATTGCTCTTGAACATCACTTGACTAAACTCCTGTGTTGAATAACACAACAGAGAAATTGACTGTTTGATGTGATAATTTGTATGTGTTTTCATACTTACTATTAACTGGATTACCCTTGATTCTTCACCCGTTTCAATCAGTCCTTCATATATGCAGTTGCATAGAATAGAAGTGAATTTACGGAGAGCAGGTTGTGCTAACCATTGTGGTTGTGGTAACCATTACGGGGAAAAGATTTGGGTTTTCCTTAGGGTCTGAGTTTGTGTATCTGTAAAATGTATCATTGACAACAAGCTGATGAGTGTTTTAGCTTTAGTTAGTTTGTTTTAGTTAAGTAGTTTGCAATACAGTACTAAGTATGGACCCTCCACTATTAAAAGTCCCTGTTCAGTCTCTTTCTTTTTGCAGTTATAGTGTTTCTGAAGCCACAAGTTGAAGATGTATCTTTGGTTTTTTTTCTAAATTTCTAAGCAGGAGGATAATAAAATTGACTTTTGATGTAAAGTAAGTCATCTCTAAACTCAAGAGCTTGTGGTCTGACAACGGCATGTCCGTTCTGGCACCGCAAGTTCACTCCTGACTGGCAGCCCACAAAGAGGACACACTGCTAATTGATTAAAATATAAACCACTGTGCTCCTTATGTAAGCAGCATTGCTCTCCAAAAGACCAATTCCAAATCCTCCTGTTGTGGGAGGTAACTTAAATCTCAACTGAATGGAATAGGCTTAATATCACAGTACTTGTTTTCATTGGCTCTTTGTGTATGACTGGTCTTTTAAGAATAGGTCCGGGGTTCGGTTTTACACCAGAGAAGAGCAGGCCCCTCTCCCTTCCTCTCCGTGGTCTGTCCTTCTCTGCGGGCTGTAGGGGATATTGCCTGTGGGAGAATGGCTAACGAGAAACACGTTGTTGATGGGGCACGACCGCTCACCCGTGTGGATCGGGGAGGAAGCGGACCGCCGCGGCTCTGTTGCGCCAGTCCCCGCCCCCCCTCTTCCGGTCGCAGGTAATGAGGTGCCGGAGAAGCCCCGGCTGCAGGTGGACCCCAGACGAGTGTGGGGTGAGGCAGCGGGCCGCGGAAAGGCTGTGTTCCCGTGCGGCGAGTAGGGAGGCCAGGGGAGGAGTGCTGCGTTTGCCTCATCGCTGTTCTTTTAAAAGACACTTCATTTGTCTTCGGCACCTCAAGCCCATTGGCTCATCTCTGCTGGATGAAGTGAAAGTATGCAAGCTGGCCCTCATTTAAGATTAATACCCCAACTGGATCTTTAATTCAATTTCGTCTATGGTTCATTTCTCAAAACCTGCGACTGAGAATTTGTAATGGTTGCTGTCGATGATTAAGGAAGGAATAATTTACCCGTGGCTGGTTTTCTCATTGCGCCCGCGAATTGCGTAACCCAGACAGTAGGAGCTACTAGAGTCTTCACCTTCAGTTAGGCAGTGACATGTGAGTGAAGCTGTCTGTTCTGGCCACACCCCCGTCTGTCCTTCCCTCTGAGTACCAGCCTTCTCTGAAGTGGAAGTTAAATCCAAATCCTGTACCCTCGGGCCTGAAGCAGTTTTGAAAGTTCATTAAGCAAATAGCTCACCTTTGGATCCATAAAGGTGGCCATCTCAATATCCTATTAAACAATTTGGCTGGAAGGTGTCCAGGGTCAAAAGAAATCTATGCTCTTCAATATTGGCTGCATAATACCATATCTCAATCTGGCATCCCTAGAGACTGAAAAAGTGCAGGAGTGCAAAGTTAGAACCCTTTGGCTCACCTTCAGGATAATATCTTTCCATTTTTAAAACTCCCTGTGCGGTTCACTTTCTTTTTAGTTCAGCGTACTTTATTGTAGCTTCAGCATGCGACGTATATTTACACAGAACCCTGAGAAATTAAACAAGTGCTGGGAAAAGAAGTAATTTTGCCAAGAAAATAAAAAATCATAATAAATGAATGACAGATTCTTGAAGACAGAGGCACGAACACTGAATGGCACCCCATTGTACGATATAGACATTCTTTTTATGTTTTACACTTTGCTGCTTTGTGCATAAGCAATTCATAACACATTGCAGACACTGAAACATTCATAAACGTTTATGCCAGCAGACATAGGCTGTCATTGTGTATGCTTGTGCACATCAGCTTGAATATCATAAGTGACACCATGACATTTTTATTTGGCATGTAATAGTACTACAAATTAAAATATTGGTGGCGGTGGAGTTCACTGGTTTTATATGTTATGGCTTTAAATATGCTATGTAGTGATTATGAAGACTTTATGTAGGCCTTGCTGTCTATCTGTTCATAGAATTTGGCTCAGGCCCAATCGCCCTCTGTTGATGTGCTGGTTCTGTTCAACTGACGCCTACAGTGCTGTACCTGTGTCTATGCTGATTATCGGAGTGCCTCACTGAAGGCCCCTGATGGTCGTTTGTCTGTTTTTAAACCCTTGGCTGACTGTCTTGGCTGACTGGGGCTGTGTTCATCAGTACACCATGCACTTGCATTGATTTCCATTGTGGGAGAACCAAGTGGAGTGTTAGTACTGTCCCTGTGGAAATGCCCCAAAACTGAAATTGGGGTTGTCCATGTGAACTGGCTGATAGAGTCCAGGATACTTCTTGTGATCTATGTGAGCTAATGAAAGACAGGGGCCAGTTTTGCATTGCACAACATGAACCCATAAACCTGCATGAGTGTGTGTGCATCTGTGTGTTTTTGTGTTTGTGTGTCACAGGCCTGAAACCAAGACTGTGATGCAATCCTGGCTAGTTCACATACATAAACCAGAATGCAATATTTTTCAGAGAAAAGTGGTCAGTGGTATTGAGAAGGACATATAGTATGTGTAGTCTAAATAAAGAAAATCTGCAATAATGAAAGGGCTTAAATGAAATTTTGCACTTTAATTGAGACTGAAAGCAAACTACCATTTTCCATTGTTATTCTTTTTCAATGTGGTTTTCCTTTATGCACATTATGACCCTTGTCATAAATAAGCCAAGCTGCTATGTATTGTACAATAATAAATACATACATTACTTGTTTTTCATCGTTACCATAGGGCAAATTCAAACAAATGATAGTCATTTATTATCACTATCAAAAAAGTGTTGGGTATTTTAATAGAAAGGCAGTAGAATCGCGACAGAATGATATTCCTTCACATGAACACGCATCTCAGTTTTCCATTTTATGCTTATTACATTTGAACAAAAAATTTATCAAAGGAATATGAGCATGTTTTGGCAGTAACATACCATGTACTGCCAAGTGTTAAGATTGCTTTCAAGGAAAATTGAAAATTCAGTGATATTGAAAAAACAATTAAATTTGATGTGATCTTTCTCCAGACACTGAAAATGTGGTCCACAGGTTTATTCGCCCTGTGTTTGAACTGTACAGCACTTACAGCACAATAACTTCAGTAAATAAAGGTGAAGCTGTGGGTTGGACTTGTGCAAAAGCTTTAAAAAAATCTGCTGTTTCACAAAATAAAAATCATGAATAGTGGTCCAAACACAATGTTGAGCATTTATTTATCTGCAATTTTTAGGTTTTATGTGTTTTTGTTGCAAGCAACTGACAAGTATAAAATCAGTGGGGTCAAACTTGATTCCACGCATGTATGCCAGCTGAAAAAGATAATCAGCTGTATACATTTACACCTGTGCATTTTCTATAGAACACGGGTATTTATGAGTTATGAGTTACAGCCTTTAATTTACCAAAAATGGTGAAGGATTGAGCTGATGAAGAAATAAGCAACATAAGGACAACACTAGCATACACATAGCACCCTGGGAAAAATGTTCAATTTTTTCTGTCAACATTTTCAGGCCAGATTGAAGATACATTGATCTCTCATTAGAATGTTTTTTCATAAGTATTGACATTCTAAGAAAAATAACTGTTAGAACTAGTGTTTGGCAATACATTAAATATGCTAATTGTTAAAAGAGCCTGCAAAAAATATGTATAAAATTCTCAGGCAATAAACCTGAAGTTACTGTTTATTCCCTTTTTGAGGAGTCTTGATGTTTGGTGAACCAAATACATTGTGTATAAAAGATCAACCAACAACTAGTGTTGACAGGTGTATGTGTGTGTGTGTGAGGGCTGGTCTTATAAAATGTCTCATGTTACATACATCTTTAGTAGTAATGGCTTCTGGCATTGTACTTATTTCACAATGATAAAGTCCCAGGGCACGGTGGAGGGGCGGAGCCAGGCAAGTTCTGCTCACCCTCTCAGGACCTGTACTGTGTCACCTCTCATTGGTTATGATGACGGACGTGCCAATGTAGTGCGGGATTTCTCTGTGCATCTCTGGCGAGGAACTGGAGGCGGGGCTTTGGTTCTTGTAGAGGTAAGAGTTCACCTCCCCCCCTCTGTAGCTGTAGCTGTCTGTCAGGTGTCCCGCCAGTGTGTAGGGTGGGGCCTGGAAGGACCCGTGCTTGGCCAGGACGTGGTGAAAGTTCAGGGACACGTAGGGCGCCTGTCCCATTAACACCCTCTGCTCTTCCTCGCCGCCATGCTCCAGGGTCCGGAGCCCGCCTCCAGCCCCGCCCCCACGCTCCCCGTTACTGTCTGCCTGCTCCAGGCCGGGGTGCTCCGCCAGGTGGTGCGTGTACGAGGACTCCATCATGCAGAGCCTCCGCCTCTGCTCCAGCACCACCTGCATGGGCAGGTGCTGGCCGAGGCCGTGGAGGGGTCGTGGGTGGTCACAGCTAGCTTTGCTCAGGGCGGGGCTTCCCAGGGACCCTAGCAGGGGCTTTTCCCTGCAGCCCAGGGAGTCTTTGGGGTCTCGGATGAACTGCATCTTGCTGTCTTCCTTAGCGGCCTGTTGAGGAGCCTGCAGGCCGCCCTCTGTCTTGGTCTGGCCCACTGTGTTATGTTCGTAAGGCTCTTCCTTCAACCTGCTGTTAGGTCTGGGGGTTGAGCAGCTGGAAAATCCGTCATGCGCCAAATCGCCACTTGCGTACCTTCTGCTCGCTGCGGGTCCTGCAATCGGAAATGAAACGCTACGTTAAAAAGGGGCAAGCGTTCGGCTGGTGACGTCAGGTGGGGAAAAAATGGACTGAGCGATTCAGCAGATACCCCTCTTTTCCCCTCACAAGCAACTCGTGTACATAACCATAGAGAAAATGCACCTTTCACCAAGGGACTGTTGATGGAATTGAATAGAATAGCTATCCAACAATAAGGATAATTTCTTACCCATACCTACAGTATAAGCCTTTTCTCTTCTTCAGCCCATCACTTGTCATCACCCATCCCTCATTCTAAACCCACTGTCATTCTCTAAAGGCAGTGTGCTGGTATACACTAGGCTTTAACATCACATGTTATGTTTTGATGTACACTTTTTTTAGGCCCTCATTCAGTTGAATTTATTTGTAGGCCATATGTAAGGAAACAATGTTGAACACTGGCCTAAAAGAGTTTCACAGCATTTTTAGACTCACCCTGAGCAGTGACTCATAGCACAATTCTAAGAGATACTTAATACAAGCTTAATAAGCATGACTAACTGTTGACCTTATCTGCACAGGATAAGCATGATACACTTAACTCCTTGACTGTCTGGCTTGACATGGACACACGGTAGTGGTGAGAACAGCACACCAAGGCCATACAGAGTTATGTGTCATTGTTCACTGGGTAGTCATATGGCATACTATAGCATGTTTGAGCTTAGAGCTTTAGTTATTTTTAAAAACATTGGGTTAGGTAAAAGACTACACACCGGAAGAGTGCTGGGCACAACTTAACATATCAATGTTAAGATCAAATTTCACATTTCATTTTTTTCCCCACAAGTCAACTTGCCTCCTCTAAGACAGAGAGGGGGACACAGTTTCTGTCATAGAAAGTAATGGCATTTCAAACACACCCATGATTTCAAAAGGAACGACAATGTATGCTCCAAATTTTTATGTTCACCCCGGACGAGCCCCACCCAGTAGGGCGCAGGCGCTGCAGCGTGGTACCTGAGAACGTGGCGGTGCAGGGCAGAGGGGAGGTGCTCTGGGCGTGGCCGTGCAGGGCCTTGGCGGGGCGGGCGGAGCAGGGGCTGGCGCAGCTCCAGCGGCCTTCGCCCCGGGCCTGCAGGGAGCTGAGCAGCTGGCGCGCGGCCTGGCACGGCGAGCCCTGGGGCGGCCGGAGCTTCCTGCCCGCCAGCGTGGGGGGGTCGGCGGGGAAGTGCCCGTATGGGAAGGGGAAGGACAGCCCGTAAGGAACCTCGCACAGGACCTCGCCCCCCTCGGGCACACCGCTTGCCTCCTGGCAGGGAGTCAGACCGAACGGTGGGCTCTCTTTCCAGGTCCCTGCCTGCGAGGCGCAGTCCATTTTGTCTGGATTAAAGGTGCTGTTTGGCTGGAGGAACAGTGGAACAGAGAGGGGAGAACAGAACAGGTAATTATTTACGCGGACTAGCATATTGTTAAGGTAAGCAGTGGTTTAATCAGGGGCCTTAAACTCCAGACCTGGAGGACCACAATCTGCTGGTTTTTGTGATTTCCTTTCAATTTCCAGCCAATTAAGGCCTTGGAAACAAGGTGTGCAGACTCTTTGGCCAATCAATGACTTAAAATAAACACTGCAGCAACACAAAAATGAGCAGACACAGTAGCTCCAGGATTTCAGTGTGAGATCCTTGGGTAAAATAGTCCCAAAATCATCACACAAAACACAAAACAAGAATTATTTTTGTATCTTGCACTGGTGTCTCCAACAATGAAAACATGCCCAGCATGCTACATTTTGTCAGGGGAACTGACAGTGTAACATTTTGTTTAGAGTTTGTTTTCCTGATTACAGTCTGTGCCTGAATATGAGGTCTTACCTGGGGGTAAGGGGCCATTTTGGGTTTGGTTTTGATCTTGACTGCTTTGGGTTTGAGTTGTTTGCGGGAGTCCTGAGAGGAAGTGAGTGTGGTCTTGAAGGCGAGGCCAGGCTTGGCAGTTCTGGTCTGGTCTTGAGAGAGCTGCAGGTCTTTGTACTCAATCTCCCTGTGGGAACACAGAACAGCTTGTTTTAGCATCACAGCCAGGGTCCTCTGACAGTACCGGGACGCCCAATGGCTGGCAGCACACAGCGCAGCTTGTTTTAGCATTACACACTACAGAAAGCATGTGAGAGCTAGAGCAGTCACTGCACACAGCCCAGATTGTTGCATTACATACCATAGAAAGCACAAGAGACCTTGAGCTCCTACAAGCAGTAAGTATACTGCAAAGTTGAGTAGAGTGACCATGACACCACAACATGGGTGATTATCAGTATTGCACACCATAAAACTTGTAGACCTTGTAATTGCAACAAGCCCACAGCATGGCCTGAAACATCACAGAAAACATGCAAGACAACAAGATTCTGGTTTCAGTGGAACAAAAACACAGCTTGTATCAGAGCTGCTAGTTGCACTGAACCCACAGCATAACTTGTACCAGCATTGCACACCATACAATCAGTGAGACCTAGATTTGCACATTTGTAGTTAGTATGCGGCACAACGTATATCAGCATTCCAGCATTCTCTGCACTGAGAATGGCGCATTACCCACCATAGAAATTATGAGAGCAGTGCAGATGCGGCCAGCAGATTGATTGTGGCAGGGGAAGAGGCTTTGAACAGGATTTGGGGGTGCACGCATGCATGCTAGGGATCACATCAGAGGGGGCTGGCACTCACGTCAGGACATAGTTGACGCTGACGATGCAGTGGGGGCGCGAGGAGCGGCTGTTGTGCACGATGGTGGCGTAGCTCTGCACCCACACCCAGCCCCCGTGCTTGGACAGCAGCCGGTAGTACTTTGTGGTGACCTGGCCTTTCACAAGCACTGCAAGAACAGAGCAGGAGAGAACCTGTTCACACCCGTCTCCAACAGCGCATAGCCGTCCCTACAACCTCACCTCAGAAAGCTGAGCTAAAGAATAAGAATGCTGTTCTGCCACTTAAAAAAAATATATTGTTACTGATATTAAGAAGAGACAGTCCATCCTGATTTTGTATTATTCAGACAGGTAGAAAGCTGAGATGGACAGATAGAGTGAAGGGATGACAGCAGAGAAGGCGCCATAGCAGGGATCAAACCCCCACCCACGCAGGGGAACATGGCTGCCATACAGACTGCGCCTTGTGCTTTGTTGGTGTAACCTTTTAAAATGGTGTTCATTTCTGTGTCACAAAGGAAATAGTCAGTGTCCAGGTTTACTGAGGTAGCTTGTCATTTAAGTACCAGAGAATTTTTTTTTTCAATAAATCAACAGAACTTCACTGACACTAAATTCAATAAAGGCTTTTGGTGCAACCAAAGTATATTTGTAATTCAAATAACCAAGCTTATTGAGAACTGCCGTGCCTACAGGCACCACAGTGCATGTTATCTTGGGAATATATTAAATAATAAAAAGGAGTGCTTTGAATTGACTGATTAGTATGGAACCCTTTGCTTTCATTTTAAGCATGACCCCAGTCCTGACCCACAGCATCTCAGAAACTGAGGGTGTTTAGCATAAATCTCATACTGTGATTGCAACTCATAATTTATGGAGCCATCCCAGGCTTTCTGCAGACAAAAACAAGGGACAGTGCACATTTAACTGGTCATCTCTATAAGCGTTAAACATCAATGCTTGCATTTTACAACAACAATAAAGGAAACTTCTTCAAACTTCATTTTGGTTTCCATAGTAGAGAAACATTGGTCATTGTAGTGAACTGATTCTGGTGACCCCTGGGGATTCTGGGAAGACTCACACAGGTGATGGGCATATCTTAGGTGGAACACATCACAGCCGTGGACATGATGATACAGGGTCTTCTCTATTAGATCCTGTGGCTCGTAACCTGTCAGCTCAGCCACCCTGTGACACACAAGGGGAGGAGAGTAGGAAGAACTGGGGCATGGCATGTGAAAACACATCTTACGCAACATTATCAATCCACCCAGTCCCAAAGTGACACATATATATTTAATATTATATATATTATAATTAATATTATAATTACTGTCTGTAAAGGTTAAATAAGTATTTTGCACTAATTACCCTAGTAATGAAGCATTCCATATCATTGATAAACATCTGGATGGGTGTCCCTTTTACTTACAAATAAAATGATTTGCAATTTTTTTCTCCTTACTTTGAATACCTAATTGCAGGCCTATCCCTTCACTTCAATGTATTCCATCAACCAAAGGAGATGTATGTAAGCATTTTCCCAATAAGACAGGGAATGCCCATTCTGATTCTCACCCTCCCTCTCTGGGCGACATTATTGGGGGGGGGGGAAGCATGCACCCAGTCCATATTATTTTGTTCCTTTTCTTGATCTTGCTGTCACAACAATATATGGCAAACAGTCTGCTAATGAGGACATACTTCCTGAAGCTAAGCTGGGTCTGAGGCCATCCCCCAAGACTACATTTGGGTCCACGCCTAATCTGTGCAGTTCACAGCATATGGAGCTAGTACACACTCACAATGGACAAATTTAGTAGACCCAAGCTTTGGAGGGGGTAATGTCACAATATGGGTGAGCTTACCGAGAGTCAAGGAAGATGAGCTTAAGGTCTAGGCTGGCGCGGAACATGAACATGTTGCTGTGCAGCTTGATCTCGGTGATGCCACTAGGGGGCAGTGAATGGCCCACTGCCACCAGCCCTACGATCTGGTAGCAGGAGTCATACAAAGCCATGTCCATGACGTACTGCCGGATCTTCAGGTACCCGCTGCAGTGGATAACCTGAGGACCAATACGAAGTTGGTTAAAGGTTGGACATATGTCATTTTAGATAGGGTGGCATAACTGGACCATCAATAGCTGCTGACAGACTAGTGTTAACCAACAGTGTGTCTAAGATCACCCACCACATTCACCAATAATCAACACTGGACCAACAGTTTGACATTTATATGGTACTACTTGGGTTGTCTTATCGTGGTCTTGTAGATGCATTCAGAGATGTACGTAAGCCTGTGAACATCTGGGACAGAAGGTGACCTCATGCTATAAAACTTCAGTAAGAGTGTGATTAATTCCCTTGGTTTGAGACCTCTGGTCTCTGGCCCACAGATTTAATTGTGTAGCTAGTTGGACACTGTGACCAGTAAGGGCTGTGATTTGAAATCATCAGTGGGCCTCTCCCTATTACTCATTGTTGGTACAGTTGCACACTGCTATACATAGTTTAGGCCAACTGCATTTTGCATATTGGGTCATTGGGTATCTTTCACATCAGTGTTGACCCAGCATACCTATCACGTGCAGCCCAGGACAGAGTGGACTCCGCCTTCTCTGTCCTTTGAGCCCAAGACTGATGTGTGTTTCAGCGTTAATGGGAACCTGTCTCGCGGTATTTATCTTTCTCACTTCCTGTTTACTTGGCATTCAGTAACACTGCTGAGCAAGGAATGATTTATCCTCTACTTAGCATAATGGGTTGCTTATTGCTTATGCCTGGAAAGAGTGTGAGGTTTTCACACGGCCTTACAATGGTTACTCCTTGTGCTTCCATTGTCTAACAACCAAAAGGTGAACACATTTGATAAAGGTGGCCTTCTTTTCCATTTCAGACATTTTAGTGCCTCTGTTTTTTATTCCATTACTCTCCTTACGTATACATACAGTATTGCATAGCATGAACAAATATAGTGTTACAAACAGATTTTAAAAAACACATTTAAAATGGCACAGTGAATAAATTAATTTAGTTACGGATCCAAGGCCTCTTCACCCGATTGGATACGGCGCGTGTGACCAAACTCCTCCCCCCCACCCCGCTCCCTCTCACCTTGTAGCCCCCGCATGTGAGTCCGGCGTTCCGCTTGGCCAGCACGCACTTCATCCTCAGGAAGAAGGACCGCTCCATCTCGTACTCTGCGGCGGCCCAGAGGCACGTGCGGGAACGCGGGAAAGCAGCGGTAATAACGTTAGAAATGTGAGCGTCAACAAAGCGTAAGCCGCGGCGCCCTCGCGGCACTGAGATGACACCGGGCCGCGTTAATGCGGTTTGCTCAGGGGCATCGGCGTTTCCATGGAGCAGCCCGGCCCGAGCGCTCAGCGTGTAGATTTCAGAGTAATCCAGTCGGGGTGCTGTGTCTTATTAAATTCCACAGGAGGATAGCACTTGAGCTCGTGAGAGCTGTTGACAGGTAATGCCACACACTGTGCCTTCAAAAACAATAATGACAATGCGCCTACCTTTGGATATGAAGAAAAGAAACTTCGCTTTTTTTCCTCATGCTCCTGTGCTACATTATTCTATTTCATGTATTGAGCAGAATGAATTTTTGAACAAAGGACATCTTTTGTGTGCCTAACACCGCCCATTTCCTCTCCTCCCGTCCCTCCCCATCATTTCCTGATATGTTCAGCTGCACTCACCTAAATTCCTTTTTTCCAACAAAGAGAACCAAAATATCTTCAGCTCTGAGGTACTGCATTGGTTTTGTGCATAATTACAATGGGTCAGCAGTGTGGCACATCATACCTATTAAATCTACTGGTCACGCTTAACTGTTGGACCAGCCGCTAAGCCCAAACTGCTTCAGCAGGGCTCCAGTCATTAAAATGGGTAATGTGTGAAATTTGAGCTATTTAACTAACCCAGAAATAAAATACTTCAATAGAAAATTCAAAGCAGAAAAGGGCAACAAGCCACCTGCTGATAGGCCAGAAGAAGAGGGTGAGTAATGAGAAAACGTAGTTAAAATCTATTTTAAAGATACACATTTATTAATACTCCTAATTAGAAAATGGCTCCTTGATTGTACTCAGGGATTAAGCATATGTGATTTAAAATGGGCAGTGCTGATTGGCTGCTGGCTGTACCTTGCAGGAAGTGGGGATGGAGGGGCTGATGGGCCGTCAGCACTGCTGTCATCTCGTCATGGTCTGATGGGTGGATATACTCAAAGATGCTGTTCCCAGTCAGTTCCACCTGACACAAGTACAGATACGGGCATTGAAGTGCAAGTTGTACAAATGTAATAAGTCTGATATAGTATGAAGTCTAGAAGGGAATATCTTTTTTCATTAAATGTGTGATGAAGTATGATCAAGAGACATATGCAGAGAAGAGATCCAGGACCAGTTGAATGTAGTTCCATTTTAATCATTCAGATGCCATGTTTTGTTCCATAGTTTCTTTTTTCATTCACCAAACCAGGTGGCCTGAGCTCTAGAACTGAGAAGATTAGTGTGAGAGGAGCTTAAACAAAAACATTCTTATATTCTGATGGTCATTTAAGCCCTGCATTGTCAGGAAAAGGCAGACTTTTTGTGACTTTTTGTGATATTGTGTAATTTCTTAGGTTGACATCACTTTGGAGAAAGTCTATTGTGCAGGGACGATGCATGTGTGTGTGCGCGTGTGAGTGTGCGCGCAAGCCTGCCTGTGTATGAGTATGTGCACGTTCATGCCTATGTGTGGGAACAAATCTCCCACCGACTGCTGAAATCGATCTCTGCAGCTCATTCAACAGGGAAGTTGCGTTTTTACAGCAGATGCAAAGGAGCCTGGTGTCGGGGAACAGAGAGGTTACATTTTTGTATTTTTTTTTTAAGGGGGAGGAATTTGCATGTGAAAACAAAACAATGCTTCTCCCTCTGGCCGGTTACACTTTGATCTATTTTTCCTTCCAAATTTGTGAGTCGGATCAGACACCAATGTGGGTCGCTGCTCCTCACTTCAAGTACAAATTGGTTTCTTCACAGCGTCAGTCCTGTGGATTAATCCCAGCTTTGTAGTTAAAGGGCATTGTGGTGACGGGAACTGCTGCGCTTTGGGGGTATGTAAAGTGCCTCAGAATCACTGCTGGGTAATGCACTGGGGAGAATAGCATGCGTGCGATCTGCTTGATGGCTATAGTCACATGAGCAGCGGCTAAAAGCAATGCAGACCATCCCTAACAGATGTACTCTTACTTTCACCTGTGAGGTCACTCTATTTTGTTAACCTCCCTCCCAACGAACTTTGTGTGTTGTGACAGGAAATCTTCCAAAAGTGAGGAATGCTCACTTTGTCGAAAAATTGAAAGGTATTTTGTAAAACATGCCATGAGTTTGAGATGCTGTTCACACCCATGTCTTTTCTCACATGTAAAATGGTACTGAGCTGAGCAGGGCCTAAGCACACAGTAAACCACAGAGTTGCATTTGAATGTCTCGGCTGACACAGGTGTTCCTGTCACGAGTGCATTGCCAAGGCTGGGGTATTTGCATACGGTTACACGTGCACCGTCCCGGTGGCAGATGCTGTTTTGAGGACGTGCCTCTCACGGGGGAAAATGAGAGGCAATCCCTCTTGCTGCCTGACGACACCTTTAAGCACCTCATTGAGAGCCGTCTGTGAGCCACACCTGTCAGTTTGAGTCTACCGGAGTTTGCTCAGGTGACACATTAAAGGGGTCTGGAGCTCCACTCATCAAGGCCACTGTTCCCCTTTTCTCTCTGAATACATCATCTTTACGTCCACATGTCTGGCTCGCTTTCTTTGTGGCGTGAGAAAATAGGACTAATGCCAGCCAGTCTGTAATCGGTTTGTGCACCTTTGTGCGCCAGTATTCTCAATTCATTTGCAAACTGCCAAATGTGCTGTGGTGGGTAAGCATGGACATAAATAACATTTGTTTGAATTTGATGCTCAAAGTCACCTGGTAAACAGAGGCGTTGATATATGATAAAGCATGCGTCAAAGAATACAGTCAAACAGCTCAGGGAAGTGTCCTTCCTCTGGCTGTTTGCTCTTCACCTTCTCTCATGTTCCCTGCTGTTCACGGCCATCTTTGAATGATTATTTGTTTATGTGATCGCATCAGGTGGAAACAGTGCTACACTGACAGAGCCTGCACATGGCTCTTCAGCCCTATAGCTCTTTTTGGCAGGCTGAACGCTGCGGCTGCTCTAGTGAAGGTTTGTGTTAGCCAATCAGCAGATGTGCTCGGAGCTGGATCTGTCCATTCCTTTCATCAGGTTACAGACAACACAGGAGGTCATATCAATCACCACCACTGCGCCAGGCTGGGTAAAGGCACTAGGGCATCCAGCAGAGAAATGGGAATTTGAAAGACAGCAAGTTCATAGAGGAAAATGAACATGTCCATGTCTCTCAGGGTTGCCATACCAGTATTACATCTATGTGCACATTCCCCTTTGGTATCCCTTGTAACATTATCAAAGGCTTCTCCCATATGATATATGAAGGTTTCAGAATTATATGGGTTACCATTGTCAGAAATATTTTTCTGCAGCATATGATTAGTCATATATGCAGTAATCAGAATTTGGGACCTGGAATTTTCTAACAAGGTAATAAAATTAAAATTAATGCTCTAAACAGAAAGATCTTAAATCTTATTAAAAAAACATTCAGGTTATTTATTTTTTAACAGTAAAAATATATTATTAATTACCACTAACTAATAAAATTCCTTTGCACAGGGGGTCATCCATCCACTTCCAACTATCCTTATACATCAAGAAAAATGGATATAAGACAATGGCCGAGGAGCCCAAGGCATTCGCCTGAGGTACAAAATTGAACCAAAAGAAATATTTCATAAGATACAAAACTGGTTATGTTGCCTTAAGTAGCCCATAAATACAGTATATTCCCCCATTGAAAACTCTGGATTCAAATTAAATCAATTAAATCAAGACAGAGCTAGTGGACTGACAAGCTCCTTAAATGCTTTTTTGTGAACAGATGCTCCTGAAAATCATCAAAAAATGTCATCAATTATTAGGATCACAATGATCTCTTTCTGAAAGCAAAAGAACAAGCAGGGGTGCCACAAAAGATTTTGGGTCCCATAAAAAGATCTCACATTGCACCCCACCACCCCAGACAACCGCATTCCTGCACAATTACAGCACCATTTTGAGGGCCCCTGTCACTCAGGGCCCTTGGAACCATCCCAACTCAACAGACACCCTCCACCCCCATACAGCGCCACTGGGAGCAAGCATTTGTGAATTTGGAGACATTCCAATAGACTTTCCCAGAGAGATTCTCCTTTCTGTTCACGTTTGCAAACAAAATGTGGTCAATGACCCCAAAGAGAAATGTTACAATTGAACGAAGATACAGTACACCTCCCTCCAGAGGACAGACAGTTAATCTCTTAACCCCGCTGTTCTCCGACGGTGCCTGCACACACCTCCATTCTAACCACTGACAATACAGAAACAACAAAGAGAGTTATTTTCTGTATGAGTCTCTTTCTTTCAGGAACAGGGCAGAATTCATGCAACTGATACCTCTGGCTTAGCTAAATCCCCAGTCAGTGTAGGTGGCACCCTGCCAGTAAGAGGTGGCACCTGGGGCTGGCACTAACACAAGTAAGACAGCTTTCAGTCTGTTGCCTTCTGTACCAATACACTGGTGGAGCAATCCCTTCTACCTGTAGCACAAGACCATGGCCAGGGAATATGCAATATCCACCTGCTTGAGTACATTTTTACGTCATAGATCATAACTTTCTGAAATGAAAACGTGTGAGCTTTTTGGGGTGCCAGCAAATTGGTGAAGTGCGCTGTGCCAGCCATTGAAAGTTGCAAGCCACCTTCATTGAAACGCATGAGATTTTTGGAGCTGGGTGTGCAAGTGTGAGATTGCTCGTCAACACTTGTCTCAAGCCACGTCCTCTGGCAGCTGCTCTGGGCAGCATTGTACATGTTGTCTATCGTGATGTCAGTTCACAGCGTGAGACAGTAGGGGTTTCCGATTTTTGCAAACAGCAGAAGCTTCCGGCAGGAACACAAAAGGTAGCCGATAACGTCAAAGCTGTGAAATCGGTTCCATTGCCAACACCTTTCTCTTGCCCCCAGCTTATCTGTGTCAGTAAACCTCTGGACAACCTTTACTTTGCATTGTCTACTCTGTTTTACATGTTGAATAAATGTTTAAATTTGGATAGCTGGTCCAGGTGTTCCTAACATGACCTTGGTTTGAGCGAGGACTCCAAATACTACAGAAGCACATACAGGAGAACAAAGACCCCCCAAGACACACAAATCCTACCGGACTGTTCCTCCGAGTCTACAGACTAGCGACCCCAGGCTTTATTTACATCTGTTAGGCCTTCATAAATGTACATGTTTTGACTGTGGTATATTTTATTTTATGACTGCACTGTTTACTATGGGATTGTACATTGTTTAGAAAACAACTGTTTCTGTTTATTTAGACTTTAGTACATATCTTTCAGTACATATGGTAGTTGATGTAAGCCGGTTATGATAAGGGCATTTGCTAAACAAAATTAAAAATAAAATAAATTTAACAGGCAAAATTTCGGCACACTCACCTGTGATAACCCCAGGTGAACGGAGGCTGTCTCTGAGATGTACATGATTTTTCCATCCGAGGCAACAACAAACACAAAGCCGTCCAGAGTCTTAAACACGCACAAACACACACATGCACGCACACACACACACACACACACACCATGATTATTAAAGAACCTGGATGCAGCCCATTTCTCCAAAACAAACAGTGAATGGAAAATGAACTGTAAGTTCAGAGACACAGGGCTATTTGCTGCTGCTCTACGTTTTGCTCATAATGTGTTTTTATATTCACTTAGCATTACAAGTCATTGCATTGTTTATCTGCAACACACAGTGTGCTATCAACTGAAAGAATAATAAAATTAAAATAAATCTGTTCATACATATAACCTCTTGTACAAAACCGAAAACTGAAATAATCCCAGAAAGTGAACTATCTTTTATTATGAGGAAAAATGTTGGTTGAATCCAAGCTGTTAGGCTGGAAGAGGTAAAATGTACATAAAACAGTCCTGTACTTATATTTAAATAATGTTTATATTATGTCACACCCTTGGATGTGTTTAAATATCTATGCACTGGAATGAATGTCCTGATCTGCAGTGACCAGGTTGTGTGCTCACCTGAAGCAGGTGGGATCCTAGTTCCTTGGCCATGTTGTCCAGCGGGCTGATTCGTGAGGGATGCCCCCATGCCTCTCCCAGCCCTGTGAACAGTACAAAGAGGAAGACCTTGAGCCCTTTCTCCACGCCCATGGGGGACAAGAAGTGAAGACTGAAGTCTGATGCAGGCCTCGCCAAACCCCTGAGGTGCTCCTATTGAGTCACTATGTTCAGTCACATACATCTGGTCTGATCAGCTACACAGTCTTCCTGATTTCTTATCCATGCTATTGAGAATTCTGGACAGCCACTGCCACAGCGGGCCCTGCCACTGGTCCTGATTTTACTGGCTACACTCACCTTGAAAGCCCATTTCTACTGGATTGGTCTTTGTGGGGGGAAATTAAGAAAATGTAGAGAACATTTGGAAATAATTGCCTGCTCACAATTCATTTGCATAGCAGATGTCGAACTTCCCTGCTCAGTTATTTTTCTGAGAAAAATTTTGTTTTTTTTCCACTCCCCACCTGGCTTCCTCTTCTGTGACTGGCCCTGCCCTGCGCAGAATACACCTAATTCATTGATGGGATTTCACGCCTTGCCAACAAAATCATTTCAGCATCTTTGGCACTGGCACAGTTCATCTGTAAAGGCACACACAGCACTGTTGACACAATGCCTTCAGCTCCATTTTATCCAGTGGCTTGGAGCCAGCTTCAACAGCTGAAGTGAGTGCTTTAATGGTACCCATGTTGTTTTAGGGGTAGTCACTCAGGCTTTTTGGAGCTAGCTTCTTTGGCCAACACAGAGAGCCAGCCATGTATGTTCACATACACACAGGACATCCCTAACTTATTCCTGTCCCAAAGTGAACTGAAGTGAAGTGAAGTGAAATATAAAATAAAAATGTTTGTTCGTACATGTATGTGTATATGCATGTGTGTTTGTGTGTGCATGCATATGTGTGTGTGTGTGTGTGTGTGTGTGTATGAGCATGCTGCATTTGTGTTGTGACAGTTATCATTATCTGATCTAGACTGGTAAGTTTAAGTGAGTCTGGAAGGTATATTATACAGGTACATATTCTGAAATTCAGATGGCTATGAAACAGTAATGAAAATGTATTTTAGCCAAATTTTGGCAGAAAATGACTGGGATTAAAGCACAATTATGTGTTTAATTATGATAAAAATGTGCACAAAAATGTTTCATATGGAGGTATAATGAAGGCTTTCATTACTGCTCACCAAAATCTGGTATTAGGGCCAATAAATTATTCCACAACAGCAATTGTTATTTAATTAAATACATTTTCTTACTTTTTTATCATCATTATTTGCTCGTTTTAATAAGTCCTAAATTCTTAATGTTGTGTGACTAATGGGTAAAATTAACACTAGCCTGGGTCTGGGCCATAGACATCAGAAATTGAAGACCGAGAGAATGTTTTATATAGTATTTTCCTTTCAGTCTTGTAGCACAGACTTAAAATGATCAATCTGTTCCTGCTTCATGACTTATAAGAAAAGCATTCCTCCAATTAATCAGGCATGCTTTCACTGGTTCTCATCAACCTCCAACCTGAGTCATTTACTTCTCTCTGCACCCTCTGAAAATGCCCCCTGTTGCAGTGAACAACAGATAAGTAGGTGTACAGGGTCCCCCTTTTCAGGCGGTTAGCACTGGACCAGGGATGATCATCTCCAGCCTTTGGGGACTTGTTTCCTGAAGGTTTAATAATATAGGAGCCACTGCACTAGCAGATGGCCACAACATGGTAGAGTTACACTTCCTGTTGTGCAACAGGATTGTTCCTACAGGCAACTCCATATATGACTTAAACTGAAGTGAACGACTTCATTTCTACACTTTTCTTGAATGTGGGGTCCCAGTACAGGAGAAAAGAAATATATAATTTTTAAGATTACTCTACAGCCATTTTGTGCACAAGACAAATAATGACAATGTTGTCAAAGTAAAATGAAGAGGCTATTTTCAAAGATAAATCACAAACAAATGAAAAAGTCCAAGAAGGAATAAAACCATGTTTTGCTCATGAAAAATGTAAAAATTGTTTTTAAAACTACAGGCAAAGACACTTTCAGTCAGTCTGTACACCTCTTAATACACAATATTGTTGTGAAAGGAGCAAACCAATTTCAGCTCCTCAAACTTATCACTTTACACTTTGATTGAAGCACCCCCTTCATGGTCACAACTGTCACAGACCGTTTCTCTCTACAATCATGAAGTGGCCTTTAAATTATTTTTCATTGGAGTGATTTGTCTCATCAATGTAGAATTTAATGCGAGGCTCCCTCTATGTCTGCTGTTTCTTAGACTCAGACGCCACGTGGGTATACATTTGCTAAGCCAGAAAATAGTCAGATATTTGGCATGATGTTCAGGTCTGTATAAATCACTGTGATTACACTATTCACTGTCATAATAGCGGAAAAATCTGTTCTTCACTTATTTAATACCCAACGCGTGCCGCCAGATTTCGAGAACGTATCGTCCTGTATAATACTGCCTTAAATTACGAAGCAGCTACAGATGGCAAATGAAAACAAAAACAAAACCGTTCGTTTTAAGTAATCCTTACCTCTTATAAGCAATATGAAAACGCCTTAGTTTTCAACAATCTGTTGAGTTATAGCCAAGTATTCTTTGTGATTTTTAATATAGCATATTTTGGTATTTTATCCTTGCTTTCATTTAGGCTAAGCACACTCAATGCCTATCGTCTAGGATTAGGGTACGCACTTGAAAAATATTATTAATTTGTTAAGATTTTTGAAATTTAAATATTGAGGAGGAGTAATACGGTGGCAATGCTTTCAAGTAAAAATATTTTTAAAAATAATCGAGATATTGTAAGTATGTCTCATAACGTAAATTGTTTAGGCCTGCATCACACTTGGCCAGCATGATCGTGTTACAAACCATATAAGACCACTAATATTTCAGTTTTCTGCTATATCTCTTCAGCTTGTTGTTGGATGCTGTAAGCTATATGGAGCTATATGGTGCAGTGATTGATGCTTGATTATTCAAGGTTATATATATTTTTATCTGTAGTCTATTTCGCTATTGTTGTATATATCAGCAAAACAAATAGGCTAAATAAATAATGATAATTTGAAAAAAATTAATGAATAATAATAATAATAATAACAACAACAACAACAACAACAACAACAATAATAATAATAATAATAATAATAATAATAATAATAATGATAATAATAATAATAATAATACAATTCCCCGAAAAATAAAACGTCAGAAAATCAACTTGCTAACCGCATAGATGTGGACCTGTTTCATGCCCAGTAAAATGACCGGTGTTAATTCAACTCTGACGGTGCTAATTCAACTCTACCTGTTAAGAGTTGAATTAACATTGTTAGATTTGAATTAGCACAGGACATTTAAATGTGTAAATACCGCATGGATAAATGCCCCTGGGATCAAGCCTGCCATACGGATTTAATTATCGTAATTTAAAAAGTGTCATAACCTGCATCCTAATACGTGGAGCCTATAATTTATCATATAGACGGGTCAATGACAAGTTTTGTCAATGGGACCGACTCAGAAGTAGCACAAATAGGCCGAAAGCGTCTCTGTCCCATCTTCAGTTTACAAAACTTCAGTAGACTTACAAGTTAATGTTTTATCATGACGTTACTTTGTGGGGGAAGTACTACCCGATGTAGGCTATGCCTTATGGGCATGCTCTAAACAAGTGCGAGGACGACGGGACACGTTTTGCGCATTTAATACAGGCCTATTCATTAAACCATCACATTTTACGCCCTGATGGACAGACGAATTTCCGGAACACGAGGAATTTAACATAGGCTATTTATGTATGAAATGCAAAGGCTCATTTTACCATATTTGCCGTAGTAGATGGTGTGCAGTGGACTTAATTTAAGTCGACACGTAGGCCTGTTGAAATCGGACTACCTGTAAATATATTGCATTGGTCTGTAGCCTATTATTTTAAAAATAACGGATATTCAAAATATCACGCCAGTGTGTTGGAAGCAGACGAAAAGCTACAAGCAATGGTTTTTAAACGGAAATTTGTAGGCTAATCATACTATAATAGACTACCACACCATTCCATGCCCTTCGATGGAATGGTGTGGTAGATTTATTCGGATAATAGATACTGATCATCCTGACGCTCTCCGTATGAAATAGCCTATGCCTCGGCTAGTTTATTATGCCAAAATAGTTACACCTATCCGTCCATAAACAAAAGAGGAATCTGAAACTTTTTGACAAATGACAAATTTGTTGTAATGTTGGTAGCTTAATTATTTGTCTTCAGAGCAATTAATTATTCTGAATTAGGCTAGTGCAGGTTTGGTGTTTGTGATAAGCCGGTTGAGCAAGGAGAAAACATTGCGATTATAAATTAGACATTTTGAGGAGACGCTGAAATCGCGTCTTTCTCCACCATAAAACAGCGCAGATACAGATTTAGCGGACAGCATGTTCCTCATCAAGTAAGGTATTTCCAATTGCGTAGCCTCCATGATGTAAAGGCAGCGCCATGCTTTCATGATAACTGTTTGTGACATTCAAACAACTTTCACTTGCAGGCACTTGATCGAACGATGGGCAATCAAACATTTTTTGTAACAGAATATTAATGGAAGAACAGGAAAAGGTCACAGAAATGAAGTGTGATGTGCATTATTCGTGCGATTTGTAATGTATGAGGCAATAGACTGAACATGCTCCGCAGAATATACAGCTTTGGGAAATGGCTGTCTGCTGTAACAGGTTACAGGCTACTTTTACCACTCCAGACTGCACTACTGGTTGTCTGTTCTACTCCTTCTTGTTGTTCTTCTTCTTATTATTATTATTAATTTGTCAAAACGGGAACGATTTTGTCTAGATAGTTGTGTATTGTTTGTGTTTGTTAATGAAGTCAACAATAGGCCTATATCATGGGCAGTTGCACAAAATGGCCTTCGACATAGGAAATTAAACTTCACGACAACTCTTCAGCTACAACTAATATTGTATTGAAGCATAGTGGCTTACGTGGGTAGACCCTATGCCTGACCTCCGCTTCCACAAAGTGTCAGTTCAAATTAGCCTAATAGCCACGATTTGATTTTAAAAATCACATTGATTGCTGAAGAATTTGGGGATCAAAATTGAATTTAATTATATAATAGTCTGGATATTTCACTTCTTAATGTGAATCCCATTTGACACTGATGATCATTGTTCAAACATTTGTGGATATGTAGGTGCTGTACTTCTAAAAGGAAACGGAAGGCTATGTAGCCTAAGGAGCTAGATGATAACACGTCTTAGAGAACTGCCAGCATAACAGAAATATCCTTTCAATGCTGGTCTAGCCTTGAGCTGTTCCTATCTTTATGAACTGAATCTAATTTTACATCCAGCATGATAGCTATTACTTTTATTGCCTTTAAATGTTGCACGTTTATTTCATTTGTACTAGCTAATTATAATTTGTCTTTTAGTTAAAATACCTAATGCCTGAAAACTTAAATAAAAAGTTATTTGTGGGAGTCCTCTTACACATTATAAATGTAAAATTCAAATGGCACTTAATTATTTTGATTCATAGCCTAATGTTAGTTTACCCGATAAAATATTAGTAGCCTGGATACTATGTATGATTGTTTACTTCTTAAAATACACGGTGATATACAATAATAAGAATAAAAACATCGCCGAACACACGTTTTTCTCATGTGAATTCATCAATACAATAAAAATATGCAATTAATACATTTACTAAATCTCGCCCTTAATGTACTATAATTGAGTTTATTTCTAAAGTAGACAACACTTTTGACTATATATTGAGATAAATTAGAGAACCTGATAATTTTTCGGTCTCTATTTTGTCACTCTTGTGTCTACATTCTAAAGTCAACTAAACTAACTGAACATATTTTTATTTTATTTAGAGAAAGTAAAAAGTGTTTCGTTTTAAAAAAAAATATTATTTACAAAAATTAAGTCTTCA
This sequence comes from Anguilla rostrata, assembly GCF_018555375.3. Taxonomy (NCBI): domain Eukaryota; kingdom Metazoa; phylum Chordata; class Actinopteri; order Anguilliformes; family Anguillidae; genus Anguilla; species Anguilla rostrata. The sequence continues at coordinate 24,479,245 of NC_057941.1, read as the reverse complement.
GTAGGGTGTATACCGTTCAGAATCAAAGGTAACGCAGGAAAAAGTGGAAGTGTAGGCTAGCCTACATGACATTATGAATAATGACAATTTTGGAAGAGGAAGGGAAATGTTTTCTTGGAACTTCATATAGTCAAATGTTCGATTTACTGTGGATAACTGATTTATAACAATGAATAACTGCAGTTGTATAATAAATAATAATTTTACATAATAATGTTCATTTCAATGTTCACATAAATGATTAAAAATGAGAGGGAAGCGCCTAGCTCGTGAAGGTGCAAAATTAGTAACTGTATTCGAGGAAAATAAATGCCTCAGAGAAACATATTCTTAAAAATGTTAAAAATATGCATGTAATATTGTACTCAGTAATTTTTGTGATCGCCCACAAATGTTCCATATGTATATAGTGAGGACATGTCTACTTCCAGTGACATAATTATAAAATTTTCATTATATTTATTTTTCCCCTCGGGCGGTGGAGTTTCTGTAAGTTAGCGACAATTGAACTTTTAAGAAGAAATTATAAGAACAACAACTCTCTAATGAAAATGCATGACAGCCTGTTCATAATTGTTGCATTCCATGCAATTGTAAATTACTCACCCTCGGGAAACACGGCCCTCATCTTCAGGTAACTGGTTGTTAGACGAATGATTGAAGCCTTGTCCAGCTGCGAGGTGATGGCTGAGGGCAATGGCAATAATTTCGCCAGTTCATAAAATTCTCCATTTTCCTTTTCCCGTCTCGTCTTCGCCGCATTCTTTGACTTTTCCTTCATCTCTGACTGATGCGAAATAATACCACTTGCATAACAAAGCGCCTTCTTTCTCGGCTCCAGAAACACCGATTTTTATATCACCTTATCTTTGAATTAGAAGACTAGAATATTCATCTGAGCGGGACATAGGTAATATTTTGTATATGTCAGTTGTAATTTTTGTACTCATTGAATGCTCACGGTCGTATGTGATTATTCGCATTACTGATCCTCTGAGTAGCCTACCCGATCCTTTGCCGCTGGGAACATATACGCCACTTCTAGGACATTGTAAGACCATTGTATTTTATTAAAAACCAGCGGGTCTTTAAGGGCAGAACCTGTTTAGCATAAAGTGATTATTTTGCAAACACGGGAATTTACTCTTCGAAAGTTAACTTTTCTTTTCTGCTATTATGTTCCACTCAACCATTCGAGAAAGACAATCGGAATTTACAGCGCGTGCGGGTTTCCATGTTGCATTGAAGTCAATTCATTATGATAGCGACCAGCTTTGGTCACCGCAGCCGATGGAGTATCTGTCAAGTCACCACAACAATGCTCGCCCAGTGTTTTATTTCGAACACGGAATTAGATCAAACAGTCTTAACAAAGGGTATACCCTATCTCCCTTATCTCGACTTCGGCATGTAGCCCATTCCAACAGTATTAAAAATGAAAGTGCATTTTTAAAATTCCGTCATTTAGGCTACCCTACAGGAAAACTGGATCGTATAAACTCAAGATGCAGGTTCCAGTGCATTAAGATTCTTGGTGCTCATACCCACTGAAGTATCCAATGCAAATATTGTCCTTTTGGCGTTAGCACATACACATTCCTCCGTGTATTGAAACTGTTGCGACTTTCGAAAGCGCCCATGATGTAGAAAATTCTGCTCTGATTTTCCAGATTTTTATGATTTCATAAATCTGCCAAGTTTCGCTAAATACCTTTATTCAACGCTGAAATAAAAAAAAAAATCCCCGATGATATAGCCTTAATAGATGAATAGTGAATATGTGCCCTTCAAGTACAAAAAAGCTCCTTGGTTTCACACACCCAACAGAAATTCATTCCAGAGTCTTGATCTCCTCACTTAAGCAGCATATTCACATGGCCATACATCTCTGGCCTGTTGTTATAGCCTTGAAGGCATGGAGTTCCTCCACTGTCAGTAACTGCACTCTCTTCGTTCAGCAACAGACCTTCAAGCCTGCATTGTTCGAGTCTGTAATCCTAAAAAATGGAATGATATTCTACACACCACCCGCTAATTCCTTTCGCAGAAGCGAAGGCGTACTGAGAGAAGGGAGGCGGCGCACTAGCGAGAAGGCTTGCTTCCAAACAGTTACGTCACAGTGTCGCTGCCGCTGTGGGTGAAGTAAGGTATGGCAGAGCAATCCATCTCCAAGGGTTTATCAATTTTACGCCTTTCAAGAATAGCTTGCATTTGCCTATCTGCTATTGCGCTTGTGTCAATGTAAAAAAATGCAAATGCAAATGCATGATATATATATATATATATATATATATATATATATATATATATATATATATATATGATAAACATTTGCCTATGTACTGCAGCGTTGAAAATATTTGTCTCTGAACAGTTTTGAACTGATGTGGATATGTGCAGCCTGATGAAAACTTCGGATAGTCTGGCATAGTCTATATTTTCCTTTCACATTACACGTTTTAATTCTGCTCAAGTATCACAAATCTCAAGTGTCACACATTTGCATTCATCTCTAATGTATCTTTCTCATATTTCCTACACACACATAACAGCAGTCAGGAAGCTGCAGTGGGCTATCTATTCTTAACAATTTTAGCATAATAATTGAACTAAAATTAACTAATCAGGAGAGATAAACGGGACACGTGCTTTGGTTGACGCTCCTCTTGTTTTGGTCTTACATAGCCTAATTAATCTGAATGGTCAATATTCACATTGATATTATGTAGCCCAAAATGCTCTTTACTTCTTTAATTGACAGTCATGTATACAATGTATCTGTATAGAGAGCCTGATCGAAATGTTTAAAATTGTATCGATGTCATACATCATTGGCCGTTTAGATGCAGTTCTAACTTTACTCTCATACATTAATCTACATCAGGAAATTAAGATATTGCTAGACATCACAGGATTGTACACGCATATGAATTCCGTGATTAATCTTTTGTTAATTCCTATAATTATGGTGATCACAGGAAATGTTTTCCGATGACTACATGGCCATATTACAGGGCAATAAAAACTGTCTCCAAATGAATAAAGACATCTTATATTTTCTTTCTTAATAAATATCTTCACTGCAAGTCAACCCGCGATGGGGTGTCATTTCAATTTATAAATGGAAATATGTATGAAGACATTGAACCTAATGATGACAGAACCTAATCATCAATCTAATCGATCTCATCGACGGATTACCAGGACATCTTTAAAAAACTAAAATGACGTTTAATTTCTACGCATAAATAATACATTAAATATATATATGTTATTTATTAATTCCAGCGGATGTATATGTGTGCATGCGAGTGCCTGTGTTAATATTAATATATAAGCTACATCAGTTAAATGCCAAAACCTCCTTAAGTATATATACAATAGATTATTTGTGTGTATTTAAACATTTACATCTCGACTTCCTTTTTTACGGCCATAAGTGGTATCCTATATTGCAATTTCTGAATAAATATTGTACAAAATTGCATTTAATTTTAATGGGTGAAATGTGTGTGCCATCATTTTTCGGGAAGAGCTATCAGAGACGAGCGGTACTCACTCCCTGGACTAGCTATTGGGCGCAGCATATAGCAATTTCTTTTCAGTTCAATCTGATTGAAATATGAAAAAACACGTTACAAGAAAAAATAAAAATAGGCTAAAATAAAAAATGTTATCAATAATAGGCCTACATTTAAATCCTAAATTACAATCATTTTGGCGAACGGTGAAAAGCTTTGTAACAGCCTAAATGTAATCACATTAACGAGATTAAATTAATTAAGAATAGAACGGACGCATTGTGCCCACAATGCCTTAATGGAAACCATAGGCACAGCAGTGCTTTAGCTGGGATTCTCTGTTAATCCGTATGGGCAACATGTAGGTCTATTAATAGCGTTGGTTAACGTTTGTGTGGTGAACAACATCTAAGGCTCTTTGAATTAGATATCAATACTGAATTAATTAATAATTGTTCTTTTATCAGGGAAGAGATATAAATAAAAATGTAATTCAAATGTTGTGAAAAATGATCTTGGCCTGTTCTCTTTAACCTTTTTTGTACCTTTAGAAACTTTATATATTATTATTTCTAAATTGCAAAATAGTAAGACATTTCACTCGTTAGAAGAACAGAAATAAATGATTGATGTCGATTCTTCTCATTTCTAATTTTCACAGTGCAGTAAACGCATATTATCTTCACATATTTAATATTAAGCTGCAAATAAGCGAAATTTTATGATTTTTATTGTAATCTACAGCGCATAGGCCACGGTCAACACAATTCGTTTTAATTGGTTGTTCTACGTTTTAATTAACAATGTCCCGGTGAACATAGTGACTTTTAAGTAAAAATGATAAAGTCACTCGGTTACATCTCTGGGCTCTATTGTAGTTTTAAAAAATAAATCATTCTTATAAAGATCCTCTGTGAAACACCTTTTTACAAATGCCCGGAAAATTAGTTTGCAAAGCGGTAGGTACTGAGACTTTCATATTTAAATTTAAAATCACGTGTATGGTTGTATCTGTTAAAAACATCATTTGTCCAATAGAAACCCTGTGTGAATCACCTATTTACAAAAGTCCAGAAAATGGCTCCTTGGCATTGATACGGAAAGGACAGTGCTGTCAGCAAGCACTAAGGCCATGGCTTCTCCTCACGCAATTATCTGAGGTCTTGGGAGGGAGATGGAGAATAGAGATAGCACAAAGTGAGCAGTAGGCCTACTCAGTCTCGCAGAGAGAATAGATGGGCACATACAGACGAACAAACGGAGAGAGAGAGAGAGAGAGAGAGAGAGAGAGAGAGAGAGATTAATTACTCTCGAAGCAGAGAGGTGTGACATGGATGCGGTTTAGCTTCTTGGCTTCTTACAATGATGAAAAATAGCCTACTCAGCATATCTAGGTCAATACTTCGACACGTACACAGTAAAAAGTTCATAGCTAAATCAACGGAGAGTAGTCTACATGTCATCCCTAGGCTACCGGACTGAAAATATCTGAATTTACTTAACATTGTATCCTACTTATAATATTGCAGAAAACCCAGTCCACTTATTAAAGTTGGAGGATGAAAAATACTTGAATGTTAGAAATACTTTAAAATTATTTATTAGATTTATTAGAGTTTTTGTCGTTCGTAGCTTGTCATACACCAATGGCAATAGTGTAGATAAAGCTTTGTTTATGTAGCCTACGATAAATCAGAATAGCAAAATTAGCTTTAGCCTACAGTGGGAGTATCCAAACACTGTAACATAACTGAAACTTTGGTTCAATTTAGCATCTTATATTCAACATGTGGCACGTAAAAATACCTGAGAGGGATCGTTGCTTTGGAGAAAATTCTTAGCGTCTGTTGCGAGGTGAAGGGCAGCCTTTTAAAGACCGTAATCAGTTCATTTATTTATGTTTTAACGCTGGCTGTGATATTCAAGATATCGCTTTCGATGAAGCTGTCACCGTTGATGGATTAACACAGTGAAACCCCGATATGGAAAAATCCTGCGACTGACTCCTGCTCTTCCCTCGCCAAAGCCTGTGGTTTCCAAACACTCGGCCTACATTTCCCCACCCATTTCATTCAACCCTAATAAATTACTTGTTTTTTTTCTGGGACTGCATTGATTTCTTCCAATGGGTAATGCAAACTGGAACTATATCTGAGAATGCCAGCGTTAATCTTGACATTAACAACTGTAGCGCTCTTCTGGCCTATAAACACCAGAGCATAGAATTAACATCATAAGGACGGATCTGCTGTTTGGAAAACTGATAAAGAGGCTTGGAAATGTTTAAGGAATAGCTACAATGTGTTGTTTTCTTTTCTGTTAAATGTGAATACAGTTTCCTTTAAGGCCGCAAACAAAACTCGTATTTCACGAAATACTCAAATATATCTTGTAAATTGAACCAGTGTAGTCTATGACTACTATGCGGTTAGTTAGGAGTAACATTTGCTTTAGTTTAGACAGTCTCGTGTAGGCTACTCACCTTGAAAGCTTAATTCTTGTCTTATCGTTAACGATAATGTTATGGACTGAGGACATGTTCCTGTTTAATGACAACTGTGCTTTTCCGCTGGCTTGTGTGTGTGTGTGTGTGTGTGTGTGTGTGAGAGAGAGAGAGAGAGAGAGAGAGAGAGAGCAGACTTTGCGAATGGGTTAACCCCTTATTAACCTCTGTTAGCGGAATTTACACACTAATTAAACTTTCACACTTCCAGGTGTTCGTCTCACCAGGGTCACTGCCCCAGTGTTGCTGTCCCTCAGGGTCCCAGTGCAGGAGAGATAACGCCGACATCACATAGTGCTTAATTGTGCTAATACCTTACTGTAAAACCATAAAAATCTGGGTCCACAAACGTAACAGCTGCAATACATTTGACGAACAAACCCACATGCATTCAAATCCATACATGCTGTAAGCTATACTTATTTTTTGCTCTTTTGTTTCATATCATAAAATTTGTAACCAGGCAAAATTTTGAGGGAAAAGGGATATTCTTAATTAAAGGCTTCCATGTGGAAATATTCATTTGATTTATTTTCTTCTGGAGATGGAATGTTTTTGTGTTTGGCATAAGCTGGTTTGGGAGAGAATGGCAGGAAAATAGCTGGTCACAGGAAATGAAAATAAACTACAAAAGTTCTTAGGAAAGAGAACAGAAACTGGTTTTGAATTAGATGTTTAATAGCTTTGAGTTACATTTCAATGGCTTTGACTTTATACATTTTAATGCTGTATTTGTTTGGTACTAATTAGTACTTAGATTGTACTGATGTAGATACTTCCATTCACAACACCTGAAGAGCCAACTCAGATAAGACACAAATAACATTTATAAAATGTATACATACTATAAAAGTACATTAACAGATTGTGCACACAGACTGTGTTAAATGGTAAACAATCATATTTTAATATGAACTATAAAAAGATAAATATGTGTATAAACTCTACTGTACACTTGGTCCCAGTCTAAGTTAAACTATGTTAGTGCCAACACAGATAATTTTGCTATGTACCTGTAATACTATTAATATAAGTTGATATCAAGCGCAGTCACTTTTCACTAGCCACACATAAATCAGCAACCACTCAGCAACAAGTAGAAAACAAAGGAGGCAAACATGTGCATGCCCAGTTGAATCAGTACCTCTCCAAAGTCACAGCACAATTTGTTTGAAAAACGAAAATATACAAGATGTCGGAGGGAGAGATGATTAATGATTCTTGACTGGGTTTAATGCCCAAATTAACATCTGGATATCAGTCCCCTCCCATCATCATTTCCTTTCCTGTTATGCCTATCTTGCAATAACTTTGCATTTGCACTCGGTCCATGTGACCCATGTGATATAATTACATTCCACATCGTATTGTGGTTCCTGAAGTGAATTGTTTTCAAATTGGCTGAGCTATGATCTGGGGACTCCAGACATACTTACGGCAATTCACAGCTCTTTGCTTAACTGTCAAGCCACATATGGAGTATAGTCCTACTGAATGGTACATTATCTCTGGTGATTTATTATTAAATTGCTGTACGTCTGACATGTTACACTTTCCTCTCTATGAAAATAAGACAAAATTTCCCAGAGCAATGGAAACTATGCTTTTCTTCTTTTAAACTGAAATCATATGTCTGACACTCAACAGGGATATTTTTTGTGTGAGAGATATCTAGTTTTATCCAGCAGGAAGATCTGCATCTATAGTAACTCTATATAGTAACCTTCATAATCTGCAATACAGAGGTGGAAACATTGCATTTGGCCTTGGCGAAGATCTGCTCAACATTCTACAATGAAGCAAAACTAAAAGCCAAATAGACACATTTGTGAGACAGTTGCCGTTGCAGACCATACAGATTCTCAGGATACTTGAATAATCCTTTGTTACAAAAATCTGAAAGACAAACTGACAGAGCAATTATCCTCCATGTTGGTCTTGAAAGTTGCTATTCAAAATCATTCATGCTGTAATGGAGCAGTAGATGTCTGAAGGCCAACCTGTTCAGTGACAGGAGAAACAGGGAGTTCTGCTTACATTCTGTTCTGTGTGCTCTGCTACAGTGGGTTTTACTCCTGGCCAAGCAGTCATACATGCCAGTCAACCAAGTTGACCTATCTTTTTCCCCATCGCCCCTTGGAGGGTTAGAAAAGACCAAGAGGGTGCAGAGCATTTTTGGGTCGCTTTGCCAACCAAAATAATAAAGTACTGCCTCTCAGTTATGGATATTCTTCTAATTCTAAAAGCAGATGTGTCCATATCCATTTCCCCCTGCTGTTCTTGCATGTGATCTGGTGAACAGTCCTTCATAGGCATTAATAATATACTCTTTGTTTTAATGCTCCTGAATTTTGCCATTACAAACATATTAAGCTCTAGCTGCCTGATGAAGTCAGATTTCCTGGATAAATACATACACTACATGTTGATTAATTCCAAGAAAGTCACACAACCTGAAATCGAGAGTGGACTTGGCTCTCCATTACTTGTGTTTTTAAATGATTGCATTTACAAGCTCAGCTAAAACATTGTGGAGATTCCAGGACTCTTTTAACACTCTCACCATTTTTTGGACTCTGATTCAGTTAATGTTACAGTTGACAGAAAACAATCAATTCTAAATTGGTTTTTTTAAATAAAGGTGTTTTTTTTTTACATGGTAGATGACCATAATTTTCAAACATATTTATTTTCCACATTTATGCTGTTACATCACAGATGATTAGTCATTAGTTCCTGTTTACTTCTTTCAGCTGTAATCAACAGCTGTAAAAGATACGGATCATGGATGAGAGATGCTAATTCTCTTGTTCTACAGGATTTAGAAACCAGTTGAGGAATATAACTTTATTTTGGATCAAGCTGAAATGTCAGCCCTGTTTTTGCCTCATTCAACATGACAACAAGTATTTTCCCGGAGTGGATATGTGCATTAATATGAAGGTAAAATATGGAGTAACTGCTTTCAACCTTTAAGCTTTAAAAAATTTGCATACTGATGTGATAATAAAATATGGACTACTACTGCATTACAAGTGGAAGGAACTTCACTAATGTCTCAGTAAAGAGGACCAGCCATCAAGCTAACCTGGAGGGAACAGGAAAATACCCAGTGACTAAGTTCGACTTTTGGAAGGAAAACGTAATATTCACCCACAGATGACGCCACTCCCCGCTACATGCATATCAACAAATTCACAGACATCCGCTGTAGGTAGTTTCACTCTTATTCAAGGTTTTCCTGCTCTTTTAACAAGGGCACAACCTCTATATAGCTCTTTTTTGACAGGGATTCTTTTTAAGAGTATTAATGTCATTTTTTTTCTTTTAGGTTGATCCCCTCTCGTATGGACCATTCATCAGTAGCACGTTATGACCAGGAGGTCTGGGGGTTGTTATCAGCATGTGCCAAATTTCCCAGCAGAAGCAGAGCTGCGCAGTCTGAATATCTGCGGGGCCAAACTCAGCGGCCTAAGCCTCAGGTTCCTCTCCCACTGCCTGCAGGAGCAGTCCCAATTACACAGCACCGGAGAGGGAGAAAAGGGAGAATCGCTCAACCACGTACCTTCCAGGGAGGATGAAGAAATTATTAGTAGACATTATTACTTTCAAGAGCAACGCAACACCTTCAGTAAATCTGAAAGGATTTACCTTTTAAAGGAGCCATTTCCTTGGTTTGGGTACCAGCTGGAACCCACCAAGTCTGCAGTGAATGGCAATGCTGTAACACTCTGCATGTAGTTTTCCCATTGTCACGTGCACTACTGTCTTTGAGCAGGTAATTTAGATTGTGTTTGAGGAGTGAAGCTCTGGAATAACAGAGGGGCTGTTCCCTTCCACTGTGTTTCCTCTAGGCACCGGTACAGCTTTTACAATCACTCCATATGGGATGGTACCGCTGCGTTAACAGGATCATTTAGAAACCTCCCCTGGGTCTAGTGAAAGGCAGAGAAATGTGTGGTCCCCACAAACACACACACACACACAGTCTATCCTAGACCTAGACTGTGTCCCTCTGTGTGTGTGTGTGTGTGTGTGTGTTTGCATGCGTGTGTGCGTATATATTTGCTGGGGGAGCAACTAAGCCATAACTTTTAATAATTTAATGAAGCCTGCCTTACATTCACACTGTCCCTGAACCTTCTTAAGGTGAAATCACAACACTCGTGCTTGCTTGGATACTACAGGAAATCATAAATTCCCATTGGACCACAGGCTTCTGGGAATTTTAGTCATCACATGGTATACAGCAGGCCATAAAAACATGTAAAATAAGCTCTTTGTACACATACATACATGGTATATTTTAGACAACAATAAAATATCTAGTCGCCTAACACTGTTGGAAAAAATCTTTTTTCCATATCTCTGAATTTAATATCAAAATACCAAAAATATAAGAATTTATACATTTTTTCATTTGACTTCAAAATAATTAAGTTGGAAGCTCCTTTCAACAAATTTAATGCTGGTCTTATTGTGTAGGCATCCAATCATTCTGAAATAACTTTGAAAAAATCCTTCTAATGGACAATAATGCAGTGATAAAATGGTCATTTAGTTGCTCTTCATGCATCTTGAATTATTAACTTGCATAAATGTGGAGAATTCAGACTAAATTCCCTTCCCAAATTATACAGGCAAAACTGGTTAATTTCCTGTCAACACATCGTTTTAAAATACATTTCCTTAAAACACACTCATACTGAGTATAGTATTTGTATTTTAACACACACACACACACACCCCCACACACACACACACACATACACACACACACACACCATTAATGCCTTTGGAAAAGAGCTAAATCCTACTGATGGGGCAGCTGTAGCCCAAGCTTTGGAGAGAGGTTCTTGTATGAAAGAGCTTGCAGCTTATATAAAAGAACACAGCAGCTAATCTGTCCTGTAAACACAGTTATTGGAGAACTATAATCACTTTTCTGTCAGTGAATGGATCAATTTACCACAGCACTGCAAAGATATTTTTTCACCATTGTTGTTTGGCTTACAAATGGACTTTTGTCTCATTTTCTGGATATTAGTTTAAAGCCTTGGGAAGCTGATGCACCCCTGACTTTAAATATTTTCCCATATGGATTCATCCAGGCATGATCTCTTAATGAATTCACATTTGCTTTCCACGTACAAGTGCTGGAATGCATTCATTTTAGCCAACTTGGGGGTCAGGTATTTCAGTGTGGCTTGGAGATTGTGTTAGTCCTTGCGTTTTTATCTAATCAACAGACAGTGCTTTTGCACACCTGTATAGACACACTGTGTTTGGCACCCGGTTCACAGAGAGGGCAACTCACCATGGCATTGTTATATCACTTCCCTGTTCCCACTGGGTCTGCTCTTAACTAAGAGCAGATTATACATAATCACAAACTTAACGGCAATTCTCCAATGCAACAAAATCAACATTAAAGTTAAAATTTATAAGCCTTAACACAAATATTTTTGTGCAGTCATAACCATTACATAATCATGCTTGAAGGGCCAGCAGACACTACCTTTATAGCCTTGTCATCTCAGACATCTGGTGTTAAGCAGGGTTGGGTTTGGTTTGTATCTAGATAGGGATCTAGAAAAACTTTGCTGCTGTTGGAAGGGGTGTGGGTGGACCAGTGGGAGACACTCTTCCCTCTGGATTTAATTTTAAAAATCTAATGCAACGGCACAGTCAAGGGAGGGACTGTTGTAGAGAGCTGTCATCCTTCGGATGAGTCATTAAACCGAGGTCCTGGCTCACTGTGGTCATTACAGGCATACTATGCAGGATTTTCACCTTGAAAATATTCTAAAACAACCATGCTCAGTCATTACTATGATGCACCAGCCATCTGCGTCTGTGTGTAGTTCTGCCCATTCCTTGCTTGTCTGGCTGTATTTGCTATTCTAAAAAGTATTTGAGGTGTTTCTGGGCATCACATGGACCTTTTTTCTATGATGCCTGCATCTGAACAGAATTTGTCAAGAAGAAGAAGAAGAAGAAGAGGAAACATGTATGGGTTGGCTACAGTGAGTGGTGCATTTTCAGCTCGGTTAGTGCTACAGGGTCACCTACAGTGGGCTCTAGAATTATTGGCACCCTTAATAAACATGAAGAAAAAAGGCTGCATATAATAAATGACACAGATAATAATCTATATGTTATGTTCAAACATATGGGAAAACTATATACCTTTATTTCAATACATTTAGTCTCATGCTTCAATGTTTTTTATTAAGTAATCACATTTTTTCTGAAAACCATAGGTGCCATAATTATTGGCACCCCTAACAATTATTGGAAGTAAAATCAAACAAAATGAAATTGGCAATACAATTTTACTTAATTTAGTTCATCTCAGTCTAAAGGAACTATATTGTGTCATTCCATCACTTCCAGTTTCACTAGAGAATAAAAAAGAGGTAACAAGCATACAAAATCCCTTTGTCATCCATCAGCACGGGAAAATCCAAATAACTGTTAATTCAGAAGAGACCGATGGTAATTTACCATCACAAGTCTGGTAATGGGTACAAAAAAAGACAAAAACGGTTAAACATACCACTTAGCACTGTAAGGGCTATAATAAAAAGGTGTAAAACATATGGAATGGTTGCAGATTTGCCAGGAAGAGGAAGCAAGTGCATGTTGTCCCCACGGATGGTGAGGAAGATGGTGAGGGAGGCCATTAATAACCCAAGGATCACTGTTTAAGAATTGCAGAGATAGGTTTGTTTCTTGCTGTCAACAAGTCTAAAAAACATAAAATGGCAACTCCATACCAACTAACTCTTTGGAAGGGTGGCATGAAGACAGCCCTTACTGAGCACAATAAACAAAACCAAGAATCTGGAGCTTACCAAACCTCATTGGAATTATGACTGGAAGAGAGTGCTATTGTCAGGTGAGACCAAAATTGAACGTTTTGGCCATACACACCATCGACATGTTTGGCGGCAAAAGAGGAATGCATACAGGAGAAGCACCTCATACCTACTGTCAAATATGGAGATGGGTTATTGATATTTTGGAGATGTTTTGCTGGCAGTGGTCCTGGGCCACTATTTTAGATCAATGGCATGAATTCAACAAAGTACCAGGAAATTCTGGCAGAAAATTTGGTTGTCTCTGCTAAGAAGCTAGGACTTGGTCATAGGTAGATTGTCCAGCAGGACAATGACTTCAAGCATACATCAAAATCTAAACAGAAATGCTTAAGTGAAATCAACATCCATGTTTTCCAATGGCCATCTCAGTCTCCAGACTTAAATTCTATCAAAAACCTGCAGTCTGAACTGAAGAAGGGGGGTCCATAAGCACAAACCCAAAGATATCAATGATTCTAAAAAGTTCTGCATGGAGCAATGGTCAGAAATCCCTCCAAATGTGTTCTCTGACCTTATCACAAATTAGAGGAAAAGACTCATGGCTGTCATTTTTGCCAGGGGTGTTTTCACAAAGTATAAAACCAGCGGTGCCAATAATTGTGGAACCTGCTTTTTGGGGGAATTTTTTTATTTATTTAAAACATTTAAGAATTTGGTTGATTCCAGTGAATCCTTATTCAAGCACACTAGTTTACACATGTTGGAAAATAAAGCTTATGTCAATAATTATTATTTTTTACTTTAGCATTTTTTTGTGCATATTTATCAAAGGTGCCAATAATTCTGGAGCCCACTGTAGGTGGCTAACCTAACACTGCCCAAGTGGCTGTTCAGCATGCAGGTTAGGTAGCTGCCATTCTTAGCTAACTAAATTTGGTTATATTTTCCAATGTTAGCTGGCTGGCCACGATGGCCCGAAATATTTTCAGTGGGACCAACATCAAGTAAGTAAAGTAACAACTTCAGGCTGAAGAATAACATTCTAATCTTCTTTTCTTGCCTCCTATGCCCTAACTAGCTATTGTTAGGTAGGTAATAGGGTAGTCCAGAAGTCAGAGAATCCTACTATCCTGTGTAAGTTATGTATTGTTTTCCAGATCTGGCTGCAGTTCAAATACTACGGACTAGTATCCTAGGTTGGAGAGATACATTGCATTTTTCCCTAAATTCATATTTTAGTGGGGTTGGCTGGTAGGCTGCAGTCTGGAGCCTTCCAGGCTCTTTGAGGCAACTTCCCCGATCTGCTGAAGGAGGAAGGCAGCCTCCCATCGAGCTACAAGGTGGGAGAGGCATACAACTTTGCTCCAATAGACACACAAAGATAGACTATTTAAAAATGCAAAAATAATGCAAAAATCAACAATAACAAATAAAAGCGACAATGAATTCATGCATTTGTGAATATGCATGCTTATGTTACTGAATTTTGTCATGCTTCCAGGCAGACTAGAGCAGACTGAAACCTTCTGGTGCTGTGCAGTGGCTAGCATAGGGCTGTTCCATCACCACTAAGCTACCCTGTTTAGGCACAGTATAGAAAATAGAACCAGCATACAACAAGGAAAGACTCAAAACGATTTTGAGATAAACTAATCAAGAGAAAAAAACACTGTCCAGGGTGTCACAGTCAAGTGCAGGTGCCTCAAATGAGAAGATTAATAATTTGTGCAGTTGTATTAGATCATTTTTTATACATAATATCTGCCCATCAAAAGTGCAAAGATCTGTCTTTGACTTGCTTACGTAGAAGTATTTACTAACGGATGTGGGCTGGGCTTTAGGCGGAATCAAACAAAACTTTTCACCTTTGGGTGGCAGTGCATGGCATTTTATTTGTTTTGCATACAATGCGATGCCACTTCTTAGATCTTTTTCCTTTATTAAGGGCTTTAGGAATATTAGCCCCCGAGTGGGCAAAAGATCCATCAATACAAACTATCTGCATCTGTCCGTGTGCCAATATCACTTTACCATTTTGATAGGTATGCCCACAGGTTGAAGACTGATTTCAAAAATTCAGTTTCCCGGATATTTCGCTCATTTGTCCTTCGCCAGCGCCCGAATTCTGCTACGGTGGCTTTGATTTTACTGAACTTACTGAATCAATGTTTTATCTCAGACCTCGCCAGAACTTCAGCTAAATACTAAATAAAAAGAAATAAGCCTTCGAACAGTACTTTAAAATATAGAATAATAGGCTCTTGAATATGTTGGCAGAAATAGCCTGTGCAGTGCAGTAAGTAACATGATACATGGAGTATTCATGCTGAAGAAAACGTTCAGTCTATTAGGCTACATTACGAGAAATTTAAGCAAGAGGTTGTCAGAGTACAAGAAAATGTAAACGGCCGACTTCAAGGATGTAGGGCCTACGCGTGGTTGCACGACGCCAATAATAATTAATTACTCATAATCCTTACCTCAGCCCCTGTGTGTCACGTACAAACACGTACAAACTAGGCCTATTAGTAATTTGTGCTTTTACAATTGTGTAACAATATAATACTACTACTACTACTACTACTACTACTACTACTACATAATTAATAATAATAATAATAATAATAATTGTTATTATTACTATTTTTAATTTTTAAACACAGTATAATGGATTAAACTATTTCAGTTTAATTGATCACAAATAGCATATGTAATGTCATAAAGGCACCTATTAAGGAACTGTACTATATGCACATGTTTTACATGTCATATTTGTTGATTGTATTGACTAATTGTTTTAATCTTTTAAAACAGTTGTCTTATTCGGATTTGTTCAATTTATTCCATTGGAACATAAGTTCCCTTTATTGCGTTTGTGTTTAGCAGGCATCTAATGGCATTTAATAAAATAGGCTGAGTGATGCATTAAGACATCATATATATTTATCGAAAAGTAGAATTAAATTGTTACTTATGAACTATTCTATTCTATGCCATTCTATATACTTAATTTAAAGGTTTCTCGTAGCAACTACTGTTGTGATGATACGGATGCTTCCTATAATAATAATAATAATAATAATAATAATAATAATAATAATAATATTAGTTGGTTCTTTAGTTTGGCTAGATCAACGCATCCATGCACTGTACACTCTGGGTAAATCTCTTTTCCCATTTTAATAGCCATGAAAATTAATTATAAACAAATAAATAAATATAAGCGCGAGTGGGTGATGAAAGCTTCGTATACCGAAGCTTTCATCATATACGAGATACCGACCGAAAACCTTCATAATTGTGGCTTAATTCTACACCTTCTGCGACTATACAAAAATACTAATGTCATTGATAATTGATTAACACTCTGACAACTGGTATTTGATACACAGGTTATTATCGACGTAATCAAAATCTTATTATAATCAGTATAATTTGTCTAATGCATAGCAAGTTATTTTAATTCGTAACAGACTTAAATTAAGTGCCGTAAGAAAATGGCTAATTTTGATGACAATACAGTAATCCTTTTGCGAGCATCTATGGGAATGGACAGTGCCTTCTCGCTGCAGTTTACGATACGATTTTGTTCTGAAGTTGCAACTCGATGCACTTAATACCCTTCGATCTAGTGCCCTCTTGTGGCTGTAAAATAACAGTTACTGTACCTTTTCAGTTTTGACATTTTGTATCGTGGTATCTACAGGCGAAGTAATAGTTTGACAGATTGCAATATGATTTCCTTACATCTCAAGTTGATTATATTGTCTGCATTTTCAGGTTCTGGCTGAAAAGTCCAGCTGCTATGTCTTATTGCATTAGGTGCTGCTTTACTCTTGGCAGGGCTGCGCAGTCCTAATGGTTTTGTCGTTCTGGCAGCCACCATGTTGCTTTTTCAATCCCCAAGATTCCACGGCACATGGCCGCGCCATGTAAAGTAGGCAAAACATTGCTCAGCAAAGTGGTTAATCACCTGCAAATGTATTGCCTCGTCTGTGACGTATTTATCCATCTATTAATTCTAATGACTCACTAATGGACCCCGTCATTTATTCCGCAATGGAAGAGTGGTAGGACTCCCACTAGCTGTTTATGCAGTCGTATAAGTGTTCTCAGTTTGTTTTAAAACAGCGCCAATTTGGTAGTTTAGGGTCATTTGGTGAGCCCTAAGTGCTTCACTTAAATGTTGCAAAGTGAACAATCGTAACTGATAGCAGCATGTTTAGAGGGTTTTAAATGGTTCCTAAAATTGCACCTGCGAGTTAAGCTATTTGCCTTTTGGAGAAGGGGCAAAAATACAGATGACTCATTTAATTATATGGCAAGTTAGGCATTTTAAGGCACCTGCAGAGCCTTAATTCGACACTTGCTGTAGAGTAAATGTGTTGGGTTACGTGCGCGTAGGCTCCTGCGTCCGGGCCTTTGCTTTCAGGTGCAGCGTCCTTTGCATGCATCCCACGTTTCCTCAACAGGGGTAGGCAGGAGGAATAGTAGACACATCACCAGCACATATCTGGTGCATCATTCTGCATTCTCTGGGCTGCATCACACCTAAGGAAGTCTCCGGCCTTCTGGTCGGGAGCCTGCTCTGGCACTGCTTAAAGTGGCAGCTCTTGCGGGAGACCCAATCACACTCGCATGTGGAACATATTTACAGCTGGGGTCCCATGGAAATTGTGTGCCTGTGACCCAGACCCAGCATAAACCAGAGCTCTCCATTTAATTAGCCTTACTTAACCCTACAGAGTGGTGCTGTGCTTTCACAAACGAGCGTGTGTGAAAGGTGTAGGACCAGGTAGAAAACAGGAGCCTGATGGACTCAGGTCTGCAGGAGAGAAGGAAACTGCAACAGGGCCTGAATAAATCTCAGTATTTTGTCTTATTTTTCTTGTACTTGAATTAGTAACAGAAGGGGGGAGGTAAGCAGGAAAAGGGAAAAATCCAGAACTTCGGAAATTTAAGAATGTTTTCATTAGCTGTGCCACACACACAGTCTGATTACTCAGGAGAAACAATATCTCATTGTCAGTGGAATAATATTTTACAAGTGCTCCACTCTCCCCAGAAAGTAGAAGTTTTACTTCTGATGAGATGCAGGCCTGAGGATCAATACTACCCAGGATGGAAGATTTGCTCTGGAAAATGTAGTTCTGCATCTATAATATTCCACCCTTCCTTTCATCCTACAGCCTGGAACCCCCAGGGACTAATAGTTCTTAGTCGGTTAGGTGGCCCCAAGACCCCCGCTCTCAGCCTGATGGCAGACATATGGCTTCCGGCTCCGTGTGCGTTGTACAATACATGTCACTACTGGGCAACGGCCCGTTTGTTATCCTTTCTACAAACACAAGCACACAAGGCATGTACACATACCCACAGGTGCAAGTTTGTACATACATTGTACACAATACTAAAACATGCTAGTGTGGATACACAGATGCCCGTATCTCTCTGTAAAAAACAACCGACTGTTTCTGCCTTGTTTGCACAGCCTTCAGTAGGAGGACAGAAACCCAGGCGGTGTGCACAGGGAGATGGGTTACAGTGTGAGGCCTCTTTCTGCTGTTCTGCCGATCCCCGTTTCCCTCTTTCCCTCCCACGCGTCATTATGACCCAACTGTTAGACTAATTACCGCTGTTATTTTTCCCTGGAGGGGTAGGACGCGCAATTAATGAGAGGTCTGTATGTGACAGGGCTGTTTTTGTAGTGCCCTGCAGTAAATGGATAGACAGAGTGATCCCAACTGCTCCCTCTGTCTGGCAGGCTCTGGGCCTCATCTGCAACTGAAAGATGCTCTGAGCTGCAGTGCTGCAGAGGCTGCTACAGCTGTTAAAATTTTAAAAGCTCGTTACAAGATCTACAGTCACCAAATTATTAGTTCTCTCTGAAACAGCACTCAGGAATTCAGCCTATACTGAATCCAGATTGCTCATTTTTAAATTATTGTGATACTTCCATAGTGTTTTAAAAAAAAAAGATTTTCATTGCATTACAAACTAGGTTCAATTTCTCTCAATGTTCTTTGAGTGCTGAAGCAGAAATTACATTTCAAAGAAAAGCCAACAAACTCAAAAATGGTGGTTTAGTTTGTTATGCTACTTCCATAGTGTTCATTTGTGGACTTTGTGTGCTCTTTAACTAAAACAAGGATACCATGCTTATTGTAATTAATACATTTTGTTTCTGAATAAAAAATAATAGACCTCTTTGTTTTTTTACTAATCCTGAACAGGATTGGGGGATTCAATTAAAAAGTAAAACAACTTTGTGAAAATATCACTCTATGAACACTAACCCCTTTTCCCCCCACCCCAAATTACACCTGCCATTCTGACATTCATGGTCTGTTCCCTCAGAGTTGTTTCTTGTCAAGTGAGTGCAATTCTACTCCCTCCAGAGATGGCCTGTGCCTTTTCATGAGGTGAGGAATGGGAGATGAGACATGCGCTCTGCTCTAACATTCAATCTGCTGTTTGCACGGGACCCCAAACGCAAAGACCAGATGGACAATTTGCATTAAAACAGACAGACCCCCAACAGGTAAGAATAACAATAACAAGTCAGCTGCTGGTCCGCCAGTCTTATTGGCTGGGGAGGCCCTATCTAACTGAACTCTGTGGGACACTTACAATAAACACACTGTGCAGACCATTCCTTACAGCCGTGCACAAGCCTTGCTATTAAGATTTATTATGGTTAAAATAAACAGGTAATTAAATGACAAGAATTCTGTTTCCTATCGTCTTATGAGAAGGGATGTAGCTGTCAGGCCCTTTTTCTGGTTCATATTAATAAATGTGGATCCAATTAAATCCTTATAAGTTCCAAGATTGCATTCGTTTTTTGGTTCGGATCTACACCCGTGTTTTATCTCACAAAATGTCAGCAAAATTACCCAGTTATTATCTGCACTTAATCTCAGCAGCACTTATTATATTGCACTAAATCCAGTTAGTTTACCTTTCAAAGCATGTATGGTAGAAAATTTAAAGAGGAACAGCCTTCCAAATTAAATTTCTTCAGAATAATCAGCGTGACCAAACAGGTTCAAAGATATATATAACCACACATGCATGCACATATGCACGCATGCACACACACATACACACACACGTATGCATGCACACACACACAAACAAACATTCAATGCTAATATTTTCTAGAGGAAAAGGGGAAGTTTGGTGAACATGCTTTGGGTCTCATATCTCTGAGATTCTTGCATACAAACAATGGAGCTTAGATGGCCTCTCTATGTAGCACAAAAAGTGTCCTAAAGGTTTGTGGTTTCATTTCAGTCAGAATGGTTAGCCTATCCTCACATTGCCAAATGCTTAGCCTTAAAGATATGATTAATTAACATGCCCCTTGGTGTTAGTGCACAGTGGCTTTAATGACTGGGCCCTTGACAGCTCAAGAAAGAATGAGTCAAACACGCCCTCTCGTGGCTAAATATGCAACAGTCATCCTCAGGTCAGTACTCAATTCCAGTCCATATAGACTTAAAAAAAGGGAAAAAAAGCAGACTAGGTAATACTTCTTGCAGATTAGGAGACCCTTTATAATGATCTATGTACAAAACAAGGCTCACTGCATATGACTACAGAGCAAAGAACATAATTTAAAAGGAAAAGCCATGCTGACTTTGATTTTTTCATACTATGGGCTATTTGAAATGTGTCATGCTGATGTCAAGTATTATCAGTCATGGTCAATGTGTTGATAATTGAACTGAATAATGAAAATTTTACACAAAGTTTAAAGTTTAAACATTTGTCTGATATAGGCCCTATGTAAATAATTCTACAATTGCCCCAGGTTTGCAGACCATATGTATTTTCAACTGATAGTACTGTATAACTTGTTAAAGAATAGATATATATCTATATATGGTTTGTCAACATTTTTATAGGAGCACTACATTTTCACTCAGAAAGACAATTTAAAGTTTTGTGTACGGTGGAGTACTTTGGAGTGACATTACCATGGGTCTTCCTATTTCATTGTCTCTGGTACTTCAGTTAAACTCTGTCACACATTTTACACCGGTATTTTACTGAGAGCCTCCACTTATGCAAAATTTACAGCAGAGCCATTGATATGTATAGTACATGGCTTGACTGATTTGGTGAGTGCGGTGGATAGATAATCCCTCCACATGACATCAAACTTCACCTCTGTGCATTTTAACTGGACCAAGGCCTCCACCATTCTAACCTATTTAATGATATTGGGTAATTTGAGAGTGCAATTTGAATCCCTGAGGAAATGTCAGTGTTAAAACAAAATTTCCCAGATGGACAACAGGTGGCGCTGCTCCCCAACATATTCAATAAGAAAACTAAGGAAATACTTTTTTTTAGTCACTTAATTTTCTGGCATAAACTATTTTAAAAGCCTGCATTGAAAATGGGACCTCTCTAGCTTAACACTACTTACAGTAATAGTATTTAAAAACAAAAATGCTATTACAGGGGTAACAGGAAGTTTACAATATTGAGTCTAAAAAACATTAAATGCTCCTATCTTTCACTACACTACAAACTATGCACTACAGACAACGGCTGAGCAACAGGAATGCTGTCTCTCATGGCATTCAGTTTTTTATAACTGAGTGCTGGAATTCTGAGTGTCAGAATTCCAGCAGTCCTGGAATGCCACAGTTTCTTCTGGTTTTCAGTGTGTTTCAGCAGCAGTGACTCAATTAAATAGTTTATTGGTTAAATAATACTCATACTTTGTTCCCGATGCCTTAATTTGCTGCCAAAAATATCTGCAGACACAGTGGCCCTCCAGGACTGTGTGTGTTTGACACAGCTGTTTTCATAGAAAGTAAAAAAAAAAACATGGTAAACGTGAGAATGTGAGCAGGTGCAATGAAATGGAGCAGGTCCCACAGGCAGATCTGGGGCATTACTTTAAAGCAAAGTACAGGGCTGGTGTGTTTTGCACTGCAGGTCTCAAAATCCTGGCAGCTCAATTTGTACAAGCATATGGTAGCGTAAAATCCACCATAGAATAGCCCAATCTGGAAGTGATAAAAGGAGACGCAGGCCTTTCGGCATCTGGCAAGAATCACAGCAGTCGTATTCATCCAATGCAGAACTTACAACTCTGCAATTTTCTTAAAATACATGTTCATACTTCAAATTATCAAATTTTACTGCTGACCCTTACATGGTTTGGGGATGTGATCATACACCAGATCCGGTCTGTTCCTCTGGATGCGCGCGCTGAGATCATTTTAGAAGTAGGGCGTCCAAAGAAAAAAGAAAAATAGAGAAAAATAGACGCTTGTAAAAAAATACTGTTTCGTACTGCCACAATATGTACTGGATATGTCTAGATATGGATATGTAAGTATCTCTACTACTCCAACGTACTAAGTAGAGCAGAACTTTAGATACTAATATAAACTATTTCAATGTTTCACAAGAGATGGAGACCTGTTCTACCTGCTTTACATCAGTGCTGTACTGGGAGAAAGTGTGGGGTGAAATGTCAAGGGGCTATTTTGCTCGTTCCAAAAACACCAAAAGCAACACCCATTTTCCCATTGATACACACCTGTCTTAGATGACCTTAGCTGTGTCTTAGTTTTCATACTCCGCTTCTCGTCCCTTTGCAGCACAAAGAACATTATTATAGACCACAGGTCTCTGGCTGAAGTGCTAGAGGGAACAAACTGTTTTTATATGACCACAGCAAGGCCAGTTTCATTATAGTGATACTCTGAAATCAGGCAGAAATGCATTCTGCTCCTCTGCCATTGAGAGATGTGATAATTCAAGATTCACTTTCTAAACAAATAAGGTGCTCAGCCTCGGCTCTCTCACACTTGTTTCCAGTGCCTACTTTGTGCAGGGCCCTGCTAAACACAGCTTGTTTCTGTCTAACAATTTCTCTAATTGCCGTCTTCCTCTGTTCAAACAAAGCTGGCACTGTGGACACTGTGAGCTCCTGTCTTTATCTAATGCTGCCCTTTTCATTATTTTCCCCTCCACTTTATTTCTGTGGATGCTACTGATGTCTTTGATTCAACAGGTAACATTTCCCTCGTTGATATAATTTCTTCCTGGCTTGTCTTTATCTCCAACTTCCCTAAGGCGACGGGGAGTCCATTTTCTTCCCGTTAAAAAAGTCTTAAGATAAACAACACTGCACTCACACTTGAATGTAATGTAAGCAACATCTATGTGTACAACAGAAACATTAGTGTTGATTCACTAGTGTCAAATCAAGATTTCTTGATTTCATGATTTCCTTTTTGATTATATTGGTTACAATATATAGATTATTTGAAGCCGGTTTCATGTATGTTGTTATTTATTTGTTTATCAGGTGTATGGTGAGGTAATATTTGCTTAGTAATGTTTCACATAGAGTGCAGTCCATGTATTTAGACCAAGTATTTGACCAAATATTTGGACAGTAACACAAGTTTTGTTGTTTTTGGCTATGCTCCTGTACATTAGATTTGAAATGAAACAATGAATATGAGGCTAAAGTGCGGACTGTCAGCTTCAATTTGAAAAATCGTGTAGTATTATGTTTGTAATACTTGCCCCTGTTCACTTTTTTAAAAAATCCACTACATGGTCAGAACTAAATCAGTTTGTAAATCATACCCAAAAACATTTCCAGACACTGGGTATCTTACTCTGCCAGGCCTGTACTGCAGCCATCTTCAGTTCCTGTTTGTTTCAGGGGCTTCCTGCCTTCAGTGTTTCACTTGCCTTCAAAAATGAAACGCAAGTTCAGTTTGATTCAGGTTAGATGACTGACTTGGCCAGTCAAGAACATTCAACTTGTTTAGCCCTGAAAATCTCCTTGGTTGCTTTAGCAGTATGTTTCAGGTCACTGTCCTGCTGTAAGTGCTGTCCAATCAGTTATGAGACATTTGGTTAGATCTGAGCAGATGTTACCATACACTTCAGAATTTTGGCTATTTCAGCCACTCCCGTTGCTAACAAGTGCATATAATCAAGCATACAGTCATGCAATCTCCATTGACAAACATTGGCAATAGAATGGGTCGTACTGAAAAGCTCGGTGACTTTCAATGTGGCACTGTCATAGCACTTTCCTGTTTCAGCATGACAATGCACAAAGCAAGATCTATAAAGAAATGGTTTGCTGTGTTTGTTGAGGAAGAACTTGACTGGCTTGCACATGGCCCTGACCTCTATCCCATCAAACACCTTTGGGATCAAGTGGAACATCGCCCAACATCAGTGCCCAACCTCACTGACGCTTGTTGCTAAATGGACATAAATCCCTGCAGCCATGACCCAAAATTTGCTGGAAAGCCTTCCCAGAAGAGTAGAGTCTATTACAGTAGCAAAGGGGGGTCCAACTCCATTTTAATGCCCATGGTTTCGGAATGAGATGTTCAACAAGTACATATGGGTGTGATTACCAGGTGTCCACATACTCTTGGAAATGTAGTGTATACTGCAAAGCTATGGAACTATATAGTGGCCTACAGTGGCTTCCTGCTACCCAAGGAGATATAAAGAGGGAGCACACCTCTGAGTTATATACACACATTTCAAATATTGTGCACAGTCACCATCATGGTGAAAGCATAGACATGCATATTTAAGTAGACAGGCAGGCATGCCTTCAGCTAACCTCAGCCTGTGAAGTCCCAAAAAAGCAGTCCAGACTGACTAACAGACTAACCAAAAATATAAAGGAACTAGAACAATTCTGCATGGAGAAATGGTTGAGGATCCCTCCGAGAAGTTCCATAACCTCATATGACACTACAAAAGGCAACTGCTTAGTGTTATAATGGCCAAGGGAGGAACCACAAAGCACTGATAACAGGGGTGTGCGTGTTTGAGTCTTCATTTTTCTCAGTATTCAGTATTTGTAAACTTTATTTTATAAAGTTTTTTGTTTATCTTTATCAAGGGTGTGAATAAAAAGGAGCCAACTATATACAGTATTCCTGTTTATAAATATTCACAATGTGAAGTAGGGACATTTAAATTGGTTTGCCTGTGTATGCAACTAATCTAATCACTAATCTAATCTGTGTGCAAGTGGCAACATTGTATTGGTACTGAAATTTAATTTATTTACCATCCTGCACCCTTCATGCTTAAAATGCTTTAGCAATGCAAATTTCAGGCTTGTCATGCCAATAAAGTTATCTGAATTACTTTGAGTAATTTATTTAGCCTACCTGTGACCACAGTAGGCTCCAATATTTAACTATAATGTGCTCTACTTCCACTGTTACACAATACTCAGTTACAGAACACCACAAGCTCATTTGGATACAAGACTTAATGCGATGCCATTGTTCTTTCCATGAGGACATACATTGGTATAAGCAGCATTTGAGTGCTATTAAAACTTCAGTTTGACCCGTCGGCTGCGGAGGAAACGGACAATGCCAATGCTAATTATCACCCACTCCGCAGCAGTTAATCGCAGATTTAGCTCTGAATTATTTAGTCTGCGTCGTGGCAGATACTAACAGGACGTGCCCTCGCTTGTTTTTCATTTCAGTTGCACGCTATCTGGCATAGATATATGATCCATCGGTACGAGTGTATTAAAAAACGTATGCAATCGCTGGCCACTCCCGCTTCTCTTTCCGTGCCTTCAATGGGACGAACACCCCCCACTGCCCACCCGTGCAACCCTGTGCTGCCTCTGGGTAGGCAGGGTGACTTATAATAACGTCATAGGGAATAATGTGTCATTTGTACTACCTTGGAAATATTAGTCTGAGTCCAGAATACAGTACCTCCCCCTCATTCAGTGTATAGCCAAATCTCATCTTATTTCTAGTAGCCTTTTGTTTGTGTCTATTGCTGAACTAGGACAAGAACAACTAGCTGCTACAAAATATGGAAATAGGGTACTATGGCTATATATAGCCTTACTGCTATCGCCTTGTGCTGTCAGCTCGCACAAATAGTTTTTTTTCCCTTCTTGACATTCTAAGCAACATGTATGCTTTAGCTACAAATGTTAAATTCAGAGGCAATGGAAAACAGAAAATGAGTTTTCTTAAATCAGCCTTGTTACTCATGGTAACATCAGCCATTCAGCAAGTTTACTGACTCCGCCTCTCCTTCCTTCAACTGGCCCAGGCGTTGTAATGAAGGGGAAGTGCTAGAGTGGAGGCATTTTCCTGGTCTGTAAATACGAAAAATGAAGTAAGTGACAGCACTTTAAGGAAATTATCTTTAATCGACACTGAGCCATTGGATTACAGATGTTAACTTTACTCTAGTGTCGACATGTCCAGTACTAAAAGACAAAGTTCATGGCAGGAAGACATCGCTAGAAACTTTTCGAGACTGTTTTTAAGAAGCAAATCCCAGGAGCCTCAGAAAACCGGGAACGATGGAAGCGATATCAGGTAGGAAGCGTGACACATGCGTGCAACAAACAACGCGGCAGTTTTGCCCGTTCTGCGTTCTAGTGTCGCTTACAATGTTCACCGCGAGGTTACGAAAAATCGATTCGACCCGTTACTAATTAAGTGTATCTGTGAAGGTTTCCTACTTTTCCACGACGGAGTTGTGTAAAGAGAATGTAAAGTTCCATTAGCATTTGATTGGTAGGTGTTTCTGTCATAGCTTACTTTTTGGAAAAAGAAAGTCCATAGCCTGTGTGTTGCGGTCTTGTCAGGCTTGAGTCGGCTTGTTACGGTGCATCCGACTCCATCTGCTGAATTCGATTGATGGCATTGTTCAGGTTTTGAAATCTTCAAACTTTGTATTGTTCCCTAAAGACAGGATTGTACAGCGTAACCGAATTTATAGACTAGCCTACATAGCATGACCCCTAATGATAAGCTGATCCAGAAAGATGAATAGCTTGTTCCAAATAATGTCGTAGTTGGGGTAGCCTCATCATCGTTTGGTTCCAGTGATGCTTATAATTATGAGTTTACTTTAGAAGGCCCTAGGAACTGTGTGGTTACACCCATGTCTTTTCCCGTAGCCTGGAGTATGTTCATGTATGTCTAACAGTGGAACAACAATGCGTCACTCACAATAGTCGGGCGGGTCATTATGTTAATAGGCTACTATCCATGTTGTGGGTACAGGTAAGTCTTCTGACTGTACGAAGCCACCCTTAGCGCCCCCCCCCCCCCTTTTTTTTTGGCGACGCGAATGAACTTGACACCATAGAAACCGTTTTGAGAGACCGATACTTAAGCTGTGCAGGTGTACTGTTTCCTAATCTTGGTTTTGCTGGGCCATTCATTTGTTTGTATTTGCGATGCATTTGTTTTCAGCTCAAATGTCGAAGACGAGGAGTCCAGCAGCCCAAGTAGTGAACTTCGAGAGCAGGACCCTCAGGAGAAAGTTGTCCTGGAGTTATCAAAGGTATGGTGGACTCTAGGACTAAAGAGTATTACTCTGAAAACAAGGACTGCCAATGTCCATTAAAGAAAAAAAGAAATGGAAGGTACACACTCACACAGACAAACCTAGAATTCCACTCCAAATGCATGATGACTTGAGGAACAAAATTTCCTGTATTGAAACCTGGCTTATGATGAAAATTTTCAGCCACAGCATGTGTGCTCAGATTTGTATGAATCGTGCATTACTGTACATGGTGCCTGTGGCTGAAATCTGTGGCCATGTTTGTGGCTTTGCCTCTAGTCTTGTATGAGTTACATTAATGCTGGATGAACTCTAAACATCAGCATGGCCATTTTAAGAGATGCTCATTTGTTTATTTTATTCTCTGTGAACTTCTGACCAATGCAATATTGAACGTGGAAAATTTCATTTTCATATTTAAAAATCTTGCTATCAAGACTGAGAAAAAACTTAATTTGATTACACAATCCCATACCCCTTGACATTGGTAATGTTTTCAAGCAAACCATTTCAAGAAAGATCTTGAGAATGCAAACCTGTTTACACATTTTTAATTTAGGAAAAACACACCCGAGTACCATTATGGATTAGATATGACTGTAGGCAGATAACATCAAATCTATTAGCCATAATTCGGTCTCCGGGTCTGTTATCTCATTTGAATGCACAAATAAATCTTTATTTAAAAAAAAGAAAAAATCTGATTGATGTTCATGGAATCAAAGGGGTCCCCTTATGATGTCAAGCTGTCTTATGCAGATGTTCAGTGTGTGATTTTAAATACTGACCATTGGCCAAATCTTTTTTTCCAGTCCAAACAAACAGTCCAGAAACAGTGCAAATAGTTCTCAGTTAAACTCAGCCATGCTTACTGCCTGCATACCTCACTACTAATATTCACATGACTTTTTTTTTTTTTTTACAGTTAATCCTAACATACCAAAACATATCAAAATCTTGTGTGATCACATTATCCCCAGCGGTGTGAGCTTCTGCCCACAGAGATATGTAAAGCATAAGATGGTCTTTGCCAGTTCCCATTTTCCAGATGCTGGGCCAGTTGCAGTGATGATGCCATTCTGATTTTAACCGTCATGCTTTTTGTGTTCTTGCTCAGTTTATGATTCCCTTGTGTGGGAGGGACTCCATACAGTAGGTCCTGCCTTCACCCATTCAATGCCTGTCTGCCACTGTGCTCCTAACATGTGTGTGTGTGTGTGTGTGTGTCTGCACGCGTGTGCATGTGCAAGGATACATGTTTGTATGTGTGTATGCGTTTGTGGTAATGCATACTTACATGTTTAAGTGTGTACGTGCCAGCACCTCTTGTTTTTGTTGGCATGAGGCTGAGACTAGGTGAAGCAGAGCTATATCAGGAGCACTTAAAATCCCCAAGTGCACTGATCACCCTCGGTTAGTGCTACCACTCTGTTAAGAACTGTAGCAGTGGAGAGGCTGCAGTGAGAATAGTGCTCTCCGCTGCTGTGTGCGGAATGGAAAGGCCAGATTTAGGGTGGTGTTGCAGTGCTTTGGCCCTGCACTGGCTTCCTTCCTCCTGAGCTGAATCGCTGGGCTTTTAGCAGTCATTACAGTGCTGCTGGGAAAGCACTCCGGAGCAGACCGGTAAATGTGGTAGGAAATATGGTGTCCTCCACTTCCCCTTACGACTTACACCATGATCGAGCTGTTAAGGCATGTCGTGTGAAATGTGTTTTACCAAGCGACTGTAAGAGGAGTTTGGGTGTTGCGGCTTTTTTGATGGAAAGGACAGTGAAGTGGTTTTTGCTAGTATTTCAGGTTGAACACTTTCTTTCAATGTGTAAAAGTATAGCATATGATATGATATTGCTAATTAGGCTTGGGCTGGTTTTCTGGTTTCATAGTGTACAGCAGTTTTGAAAATGCATTTTTTTGAGACCATTGAAATTTCCCTTTTGATGGTATTGTGTGCGTGCACATACACGTGTGTGCGTACATGCAGTATATACAAACGTACGTACAAAACTCGGTACAAGGTTTTGGTGACATAGTTTCAGTTTGGTTCTGTATGTTTTTGATAAAGCAGGGAAAAAAGTACCATTGCCAATGCTGTATATTTTTCAATTATTATCAAAATGTATCAAATCACTATCAAAATCTTGAGAACAAGCAGGTTTCACAGGTTTTCTTTCCAAAAGAAAAGTACTGCTTTGTTATTTTTAAATAGAAAATACTGGGCTTACCCACAACATAAAATTTATCTTAAACTCAATCTGCATTAGACTATGTAAACAAGACAAAAAATAGTACATTGGAAAAAAGAAATTTCCACTTCAAGCTTAAATGCACTGTTTTACTTGAATGAACCGACAGTTGCAACTGAAATTTTTCTCTCAACGGGTAAAGCACCCCTTTTTAATTTTATCCTTGTGCTTGTGTGCTTGTAATGGACACATCAGGTTGATGTTGACATAAAGAGACCATCATGGTTGATGTGTTCTCAGTAGCATACAGCACTCTTGCAAAGCAGTGGTTTCACACAGACGTTTCACCAACCACCTTTTTCCTCACCAACCATTGGTAAAACAAAAAATTCATAATGCTACCAAACAGCACACATAAACAATATCAGAGGATCCTCTGTTTTTCTTGTGCACTTGCACCCACCCCCCAGTTTTCATGATCTGAATAACCCCCTGGCCTCACCGTCTCAATCACTCCCTCCCCCTCCCCCTAGGCTGCAATCTAATATCCCTCGATCCGCAATCGCATTCTCAACCCCAGAACCCCCCCCCCCACCCCCTGTCCAATCTAAGTATGTATATATGTGTGTATGCATTTTACTTAAAGGACTACTCACGAAGCTGTACCTATAATTTACTTGTAAAAGGGCATATTTAGCATAGACACGACTTGGCATTCCTATACTGTATGTCTCTGCCCCATATTTATAATAACGAAAAAATGTTAGACTTTTTTGACCTGCAGTAATTTCACTATAACACTTTTTAAAGCAGCACAATACTATGATGATTTTAGTGATCAAAATATTATATCTGTCGACCAATCAGTCGTTATGTGTAAACCCACACTGTGTAGTCAAGTTTAAGGGGAGATGTGGCTCCCCAAATCAGTGGTATGGATCTCACCATCTGGAGACATATTGGCACATGGTGATCTGTGAACATCATAAGCACAAAGCCAGAAGTTAGAAGTTTAAAACTTTTGAAACCAAATTTAACTGAAAATTACTGGCACCTGACAGTTTAGTCTGTTCATTTTGTAATTATCAATGTTTGTAATAGAAGTTTACAACATTTCAGGCCCTTTTTACCAACAGGGCATGAAAAATATCAAGTGTTACTGTGAATTGATAATAATTATCAAAATTAAATTAAGTGAAGCAGTAGGTTTCAGTGCACTGGCATGAAATTTGGTGAAACTTTCAAGGTGAAATTGAAATTGGTTGTCTTTTCATTTCTTAGACCTATGCAAGTCATCTGTCCTTGAATAAATTTCCTCATTCTAGCCATTTTCTTCAGTGCAAATGACTTCAGTAATTCAGTGCAAATGACTTTAATGGAAGTGTTCAAAGAACAAACCAGTGAAAGTTTTCTGCATAAAAACACTCCAGAAGTAGATGCCATGCAGTGGTTTTTGAAAAACCCCTATCTGCTGCAAAATCTAGTAAGCAAATTGTAAAAATGTTCCCTGTGATTTGAGAATCATTTTGTCAGGTTTCAGGACGTCACAGTGTTGAATATTATTATATTTTGAAAGAAATCCAACACACACAAAAAAAACTGCATGATTCAGTAGGCAGCTATAATATTCAGTTTTTTGGTAAAGAAATTGACTGTGAGCAAGTCCCGTAGCCCTCACAGTCCTTCCAGGTGGTGCATATGAACAAACTGGAAGAACAATGAAGACTTTACTGATAAGCCTGGAGAAAGCCAATAGGATGCCTATTGAAATTTGGAAATGGGAAATTCCTTTCATGAACACTTACACAGTTGGTGACTCAAGTCTGTTTCATTAACTATGAAGTGAAACCAAACTGAAATCAGTTGCATCCGTATTTGGGGAAATAAATAGCAAGCACTGAGTTTATGTTGGCTGCATCTTAGTCATTCATTGTCTTATCTTTATACATTTATTTTCTGAAAACACAAATTTCTGTTCTTCTGGACTTGTGAAGTAATCTCCTTGATAGCTTTTGAAAATAAGATGAAGTGGCAATAAATCTATCATGAGGCGTTGTTTGTGTGCGCCCAGACTTGCATACACTGTTTTTGCTGTGGGCATTCTGTCAGCTTGTTGGGTCATGTGATCACAGTATCACCGAGAGGAACTTTCAGTAGATGTACTGACATTTTCCACTGTGTCTTATGAAATAAGGGTAATGGGTATCTTTCAGGTCCAGAGTATGATTATCAGTCTGCTGGCTTGGCAAAGTGGCTTAAACTAATGTACTAAGTAAATGGTCCAGTAAACATGAAATCAAATAGAGGAAGTATTTTACTCGAGTGCATTATCTCTACACATACATGAACATCTGGCAGAAAAAAACCCTTTCTTGCATTTTGAACCATGGCTTTTAAAAACATGCTTATATTTAGGGCCATCAGTTTGTCTCCCCCATGTGACCTGCAGGGATTTTAACTTGTATTTCAATGTTTATCCTCCAGGAGACCCCATAGGCACTCAAACAGCACAGTCCAGCCACTATTTGTACAACTGAGTTTCTAATTGGGACATTTATAAGGACAATTAGTTGATCTAATATGTGGAGAGTAAGGACGGAAAGTGGGTGAAAGTTTAAATGCTAAAAAATGTCAGCCAGTCCTCACTCCTGGGCCCTGTTTCATGTGAGTGACTAACTCGGTTAATCCGATTGTTTTGTTGACATTTTGGGATAAACTCAGGATCTTCAGTTTCACGAAGCCAGTTCGCAATTTAGCCAGAGTTGTTACCGGGGCAACAGAGTCGTAGACCGCAGGTTTAAGCCAGTTAGATGGATAACATAAACGTAGCCTATAAGCCACTCTGAAATCACAGCAGAAATGAACGCACCATTTGTAAGAGGTTCATTATTATAAGAAGAGCATTTAAAGGGAACGTGTTTTTAGACACCAGCAAGAGGCTTAAGATTTTCAAGGCACTTGGACAATTATCGTTATGAGCACTGCTGATTTAGTTGTGAGGGAATTATTTACCTCCAGCAATTAATAGGAGTGCCAACTTGGAAGGAAGCGTGCCCTGACAATGATACAGATGATCACACGTGCACATTTTTAGATGCTGCTGGCGATGCTGAAATTGTAATAAACTTTATTAGTTCATTTGTTTCATACATAAAATGCAACACAAGGTGCTTCACATGTGAGGACACGGCGTGGATAACACAACAGGATAACCTGGCAATCCTGTTTTTGTTGCTGACTTGGTGGTTTGCATCTTGCTGTGTAGCCTCTGTAGCTCTGTTTGTGAAGTCTTCTGTGGACAGTAGCCACTGACACATCCACGCCTGCCTCCTGAAGAGTGCTTCTGATCTGTTGGGACAGGTGTTTAGGGGGTTTTCTTCATTATGGTGAGAATTCTTCAACTGGCCTACTAGGCCCTTTGTGGTTCCTGAGCTCACCAGTGCTCTCTTCTTCTTAACCATGTCCCAAACAGTTTCTTTTGGTAATGTTTGGCCTGTCTCTGACTGTTTTTCTCTTAATTCTCAACCTCATAAAGGCTTCCTTAACTTTTATTAGCACCACTCCCTGGTCCTCATCTTGACACACATTAATAACAAACTCCAAAGGCAATTGGAAGCCTAGAATCAAAACTAGATACTGAAGGCTTTCTCATGCCTGCACAATTGAACTCCTGACTAATTAAAAATGAAGCCATTTGTCCCAAATCTAAAATTTGTGGAGTACAGAGCCAAGTCGAGAAAAAATCTGACTTTGTCCAAAACAACTGTACATGTGGAAAAAACCTATGGATACCTCAGTTTTTTTAGATTGGACACATCACTAAATATTGGATTTGTTTTCATATGGGACTTGTACATCAGTTGGAAATGATTTGTAAATGAATAGATGTTGTCTGGTTTATTGTGTCTCTAGTAAATAGCAGATTTGACTGAAAAATGACCGGTAGTCTGCAGTGAAGCTATGCTAAAGGCTCTTATATTATTGATATGACAATATTCTAGTTTTTCATTTTCGAAATGTAGTTTTTTTTTTTGTGCCATTTTCCCCCATTTTATCCCAAATTTAGTCGTTATACAAATTCCCAGTGTGAATCACGATCCTGGTCGATGCGCTATCCTCTGTTGGTCTGGGGAGGGTGTAGACTAGCACATGCCTCCTCCGATACATGTGGAGTCGCCAGCCGCTTCTTTTCACCTGACAGCGAGGAGTTTCACTGGGAGAGCGTAACGCATGCAGAGGTTCACGCTATCTCCCCCAGATCCCCTCCCTGCTGAACAGGCGCCCCGACCAACCAGTAGGAGTCGCTAATGCAGCGATCAGGACTCATACCCTCACCAGCTTGTCTTCGTAGGAACGTCTGACCAAGCCGGAAGTACCGCTGCCGGGGATTGAACCCGGGTCTCTGCGGTGGTAGGGGGAGTGCTTATACCTCTACACTACCCAGACGGCCCAAAATGTAGTTTTTATTTATTTATTAATTTGCAAGTGAGTGGAATACATTGTGCTATTGCACTGTTTTGCTGCTTTGTCCTTTCTGTCTATTGGTGTGTGTGCACTGGGAATTTTACCCAGTTTGTTAAAATAAAAAAATTAGAACACACACACTTACATACAAATACTTCAGGAGACTGGAACAGGGGCAGTTACAGTACATGCATGCTGATTTTAGGGGGGTGGAGTAAAAACTGAATTAAGGGGTCTGCTTCAGATTATGTCGGTGGGCCTCCACTAAACTGGGCCCATTGTGTCTGGAGAACAGCCCTCTAATAGGTGCCCTAATTCTGGTCAGACAGTAATCTTTAAATCGTGTCTGATCTCAAAATGGCATGTGTCTGCCTTTGTGGGTATTGTATACGACCAGTAGTTAAAACAATTACACACTTCCCACTGCTTCTGGAATTCTTTTAAATTCTTGCAACGTAATGAAGCTCTCAAAGTGTTTTTCAAAATTATTTTTTTAAGAAGGTGCTTCTAGGATCAAGTTCTTCTAGGACCAAGAGTACTAGAAACTATGGCAGCCTCCTCAGTGAACTGGGCCATTTTAGCAGCTTTCTTACCTAAGTCAGTTCTTACCCTGGAATGAAAGCAAGGTTTGAGAGCACACATTATTATTACCAGGACTTTAAGATTTAGTGGAAAAAGGCTTGATGATAGAGTACTAAATACAGATTTGTATATAGTTTTTGTGTCTATGTGTGCGTGTGTATGTATGTATGTATGTATGTATGTACACTACATGGCCAAAAGTATGTGGACATCCCTTTGAATTAGTTAGTTCGGCTACTTTGACCACACCCATTGCTAACAGGTGCATAAAATCAAGCATACAGCCACCCAATCTCCATAGGCAAACATTGCCAGTGGAATGGGTCGACTGAGCTCCGTGACTTTCAACGTGGCACTGTCATGGGATGCCACCTTTCCAACAAGTCAGTTTGTCAATCTTAAGGCTACAGCATACACTGACATTCTAGAGAATTGTCTGCTTCCAATTTTGTGGCAACAGTTTGGGGAAGGACCTTTCCTGTATTAGTATGACCGTGCCCCCGTGCACAACGTGAGGTGCATAAAGAAATGGTTTGCCGAGTGTGGTGTGGAAGAACTTGACTGACCTGAACAAAGCCCTGACCTCAACCCCATTGAACACCTTTGGGATGAATTGGAATGCCGACTGCCAGGCCTTATGCCCAACATCAGTGCTGGACCTCATTAATGCTCTTGTGGCTGAATGGAAACGAATCCCTACAGCCATGTTCCATATTCTAGTGGATAGCCTCCCTAGAAGAGTTGAGGCTGTTATAGCAGCAAAGAGGGACCAACTCCATATTAATGCCCATGGATTTGGAATGGGATGTTCAACAAGCACATATGGGTGTGATTTTCGGGTGTCCACATACTTTTGGCCAATTAGTGTATATATATATATATATGTATATGTAATTATTCAAAATATAAAGTTGAACATTGCACAGAAGGCTTTTCTCTCTACCTGAGATCATGCTAAGATCCCTTGACCCAAATCAGAGCCAGCATTTAATATTAATGAATGGACTGTTTTAAAGCGCGATGCAGCAACAAAAAAAATGAAGCTGTTGAAATTGGGTTTATTAGGAGAGTAGTGTGTTTTCCTCTCTCGGTGAGCTGTGTGACTCCTGTGAGAGTGGGTAATCTGTGCATTTTAAGCTGCCTGCGACTGGTTTGTCCTCAGAAGTAGGTGAGCAGGGGACTGAGGCCCCCTCCACCAGCCTTGTCGTGTGTGTGAGACGGCCCGGAGGGGAGGCCGCCCATCTGCATGGGAGTGAAACGGTTAACAAAAGAAAGGGGCGGGCTTAGGAAGGGGGGGGGGGGGGGGGTGTGGAGTGAAGGGGGAGGGGGAACGGGTGCTCTCAGCTTCTCAGCCACATTTGCATCAGATAGCTGCCACTTCTGTAAGGCAAGCCGGCTGGTGAGAGAGAGCAAGTTTAGCAACCCTTCCCACCTCATTCCTTTATTTCCCTCCGTCTGCTTCTTTTCTTCCTCCGCGGTGGCAGCTCAAGAGGTTGAGAAAGTTGACACGCTCTCCTCTGTCCCCCTCTTCCTTCTGTCTGTTGCACCCTCTTTCCCTTACTCTGTTTCTCTTTCTCCCTCTGTCTGTTTCTCTCTCTCCCTCTGTCTGTTTCACTCTCTCCCTCTGCCTCTGTTTCTTGTTCTCCCTCCGTCTCTGTTTCTCTCTCCCCCTCTGTCTCTGTTTCTCTCTCTCCCTCTGTCTCTGTTTCTCTCTCTCCCTCTCTCAGGCAGTGTTCCACGGCTCTGAAGGAGAGAGACAAGAGGGAGCGGAAGTGGGAGAGGAGGAGAAAAAAGAGGAGGAGGGGGGAGAGGGCAGCGGCGTGCTGGACGATGCGGGAGGGTCTCCTTCGCGGCTGGCCCCCGCCTC
Organism: Anguilla rostrata; assembly: GCF_018555375.3. Lineage (NCBI taxonomy): Eukaryota > Metazoa > Chordata > Actinopteri > Anguilliformes > Anguillidae > Anguilla > Anguilla rostrata. The sequence goes on along the minus strand of NC_057941.1, from coordinate 24,442,940 downwards.
GCCCCCCCGCTCCCCGGCCGCCTCGGGGCCCAGCACGCCCACGGCCCCTTTAGATGCCTTCTTCAGGAAGCTGGGGAGCCTGTTCCACTTGTCCTCCAGGACGGAGGCGGGGACAGCCGTAGAGGAGGAGGCGCCGGCGGACGCGGACGCCCCGGGAATGGCACGGGCTCCGGGGGGGAGTGGGGACGCCGCCGAGCCTTCTGGGAGCCCGGCGGGAGGGTCCGACACCGACACGGACCGCCCGCTTCAGGAGGGGTGGGAGACGGGCAGGGGGAGGGGCGGCGGGGAGGGGGAGTCTGGAGAGCAGAACCGCACACCGCCGCCGCTCTCCTCGGCCGATCCAGAGTCGCCGGCGCTCACAGGGACACCGGAGCAGCCCCCCGAGGAGTGCGCACAGACAGACCTCCCAGCACCGCAGCACCTGTGAGTTCCCTGCTCTTCCCCTTACCTGTGCCCAGTGTGTGTGTGTGTGCGTGCGTGTGTGGGTGTGCGTGTGAGTGTGTGTGCGTGTGTTCGTGTTTGTGTCCTGAGAGGGGCATACATGCGGTCATAAATATGTTTCTGATATATCTGACATTATCTCTCACACCTAATCCTACAAGCTGAACGTCAGAGCATCATGTCTGCTGGCAGTAATTCTGGGTCTTGCTTTTCCACTTATATGTTCTGCAGTCTTTTTTGTTTTTGAAATTATGGCTCTTCACCACATATTTTTCATTATCAAGTCTGTTGTGATGTCAGTTGGCTTTTGTGCTTATGACAGTGTGAAACAAGCATAATGGGTAATGGGCAGGAAATAAAAATGCATGAAACTATGTCAGTGTTTTAGTCTTAACTCGGGGCATAAACTTCAAAGGGAACACGGGGGACCGGCTGCTAATTGGCATCTTGTGAGGAGACTAGCACAAATGCAGCTGAAGTGAGTTGAAGTACCCCTGGGGGTTGGCAAGGGATAGGGTGTGGGGTGGATAGACTGTTCCTCTGCAGAATTCCACTGTGGGACAGTTTAGCCCCCACAGGCTAAATCCTGTGACGCAAGTTCCCTGGATGAGATTTGACCACTTAAAAAGAAAAGCTCTCTGTCAGAAATCAATGGTCCTTTTTTTGACGATGACGATGCTTTCCTAATTCTGGTAAATATTGTTGAGTGGGATATCAGTGCTGGGCTTGTCCAAAACCGGAGGAAAAAAAACGAGGCCGTTCCCATGGTTCTGGATTCACCCTGGAGGATGTGGGTGAGGCATTGGAATGTAGGATGAAATGAAACGGATTGGATTACCAAGACCGCATTACATAAACAAAAATGCAGTTTAAACATACAAACAGGAACCCATAGAGACTCCTGTCACCTGACCTGACCCAGCAGATGAGCAACCCTTTGTTTACTTTTACTTCCTTTGATGCCCCTCCCAACCGTATTATCATTATCCAAGTCATCGGAGTCACAGGAGCCAAAGGTATGTAAGGTTGGCATTTTGTTCTATTCACTTTAGCCTTTGGTGTCATGAGTTCTGGCAGAGAACACAGATAAGAAACATTTCCCCATCGTTTTAAAACGTTTTATCACAGCGTTTCTATCCGAGGCCCAAGGAGCACAGAGAATCAGTGATGAAATTTCCTCGCTGTCGTCCCGCTGTTCCGTCATCTACCACCCCTGGCCTCATTAGTGCTCTTCACATCAGCTAATGTCAGCGGCTTAAACTCAATCATACAGGACTGGTGGTCGGCTTGTCTTAGTATTACTACCACATCTGCTAATAAGAGTGCGAGGGCAATCGCTATTGAGAGCAACCGCTATGAAACAACAGCTGTAATTGTATCATTATTTTGCCAGTTTGGGAACGTCAAACTCGGAACATCCGATAGTTATGCGAAGCAGAATCACTTTGCCTGTGAAAGAATATATAGTTCATAAGAGGAAGATTATGTGGTTTATTGAAATGACAATCGGTTGCCGGCTTTTGCATGAGTAGAACTGATTATCTTTTTAGGAGAAAACAAAGGATAAACAGAGATGATAATGTTAGTGGGTAATTTCATCCCCGGGGTCCTGGTGAGAAATTCTGAGGTATAGTCCATTAGGAACAGGCCTATAAGACTAGGCTATATAAATAGAAGCAAGCACATGGTTGGTTAAGTAATTTCAGCCAGCCTGTAAAATTTGAGTGATTGGTTGTGATTCTTCATGATCTAGAGCTGTGTCCCCTGGTTGTACTGGTAGTATCTTAAGCAGCTGTTGGAACATGACCCCTAACAAAATAAACAGAGAGGTGTTGGACAGTGAAGCTTGGCCATTTGTATTTCCATGTGATGTAAACATTGTTTTAGAAACACTGGTTTCAGAATTTGCTCTTCAGAAATTAAAGAAATGTAGAGCTGGTCTAAAAATCAGCTGAAGAACCTTTGCATTTCCAGGACTTATACAAATATGCCCAAATACAAGCAGGAACCTGCAGTCAAGCTTGTATTTTAAAGGATATGTTTGGATGGACCTCTGTTTTAGCTAGAAAAAAGTGTGTTACATCTGTTGTAGTGTTACATTTGTTGCTGTCCACAGGATGTGAACACATTTTGTGTTGTGTTGATTTTTGTCCTCCTCATGTGACCTCCCCCCCCTCCCCTTTTCCATGGTTTCACTTCCTGTCCTGCCTGGGGCTGTTTGATTGGTGTGTGCTGCCAGCCAGCAGCTGCCAATCTCAGCGGACAGGAGATGGTGCAGGAATGATCGGATCAGAATAGAAACGGTGTGTTCACAGTTACTGCGGTGGGTGAAAATCACTGAAAAATGCGGTCTTGATAGAGGGCAAACCCACAAAAGCAACACCAGGCAAAACTTTGGGGCCATTTCATGTTCCTAGAGAGCTTGGAACTGCTATCATTGGGTTGTCTTCTGCTTCAGTCCTCTGGGGCTTTCCTGAGCTCCTGCATCCTTTAGAACATGGTGATGTGGGGGTGTTAAAGCAATAATCACCATACTAGTGTGACATGCCTGTGTCACAGTGGCCTTCCCGTTGTAGACATTAGGCCAGTCCTCCTTGATCCATGTCACGAGCCCAGCGTGAGACCAAGATATTTGTGCCCCTTGTGTGAGCACTACTTATCTGGGCGAGTCTGAGGCCCTGCTGGTGATAGCTCTTGTCACTTCATCTCTCATCTCTGCTGGAGTCCAGCCCATGTTGAGGCAAGTCTGTGGGGGAGGAAAAGTTGGGACAAGATTGCTGGGTAACTTAGGTTTCACACGTGGAACACAAAATGTTGCCATATCAACTTTTCCACCAATGCTAGTGACTTCTCTTGTTCACACAACCAATTACTATCCATTATTTTAACGGGTTGATGTCCCAGTCCCAGCAAGGTTTGGTTTTGTTTATTTTGGCGTACTAGCTGGAGACGCTTGCTAACGAAGAAAAAAAAAGTGAATCCCAGTGGCTAAAAAGTTAAACCCAGTAGCTTCTGCTACATTTTAATATACAGTATTGACAGGGATGTGGGGTGGTGACAGCATGCACTGTGTAGCCAATGGGCAGTAGCAAAACAACATAGCTGGATGGGTATCTTGATCCAATAGTATTATGGTTTTGTTTTCACTAACATTGAATCACAACATTTTTTTCATGTTACAAGATCTTGAGCTTATAAGTTGCCATTGCAATTTTTGCAGAATGGAATCCTAATTTACATGTGAAACCTTTGTAACAAGGGGTAAGGCATACCTCTGTGAAAAGGGGTTGAGACAGCATCTTTAAGGCCTGTCATGTGTGCGTAACAAATTTAAGGCTATTGGTTTCTTAATGCATCACTTAGGTGTGAAAATAATTAGTTTGCCCATTGGTCAAATTCTGTCTAATTTCACTAAGCCAGATACACAGCGCAGAATCATGTTATTCTGGGCAGCTGTTTATTAAAAAAAAAAATCAGGACAGCCAAAATCCAAAATATTGAGGAACTGTAGCCGAATACTCTTTTTCTGTATATGTGAGTTTGTACAATGCTACTGGGTCATTTTAAAACTTCCTGCAGCCTGCACTTAGTATAGGGAACTGGAACAAGTTGGTTCAGTAGTGTTCCATTTCAAAGGCCCTAGTTTCTTTTTTTAATTGCTGGGGGAAAATAATGTTTTAACAGTATCACATTGGTATTCAGGTGGAACTGCATTTAGAAGCTCTAGTTCTTTTTTCCAAATCATTTATTTGAGTATCTCAAGTGTAACTCATTACCTATCATGAGGAATGTGCTGTACAGAACTGTACTGTCCAGAATTTGTGCAATTCATTTGTCCGTCCATCTCTCTGAGAGAAGGCCAGACTTGCACTGCAGTGGATTCGCTCATGTTTCACACTGTATCCCTACTCATAATAAATAGAAGCAGATATAAACCCTGATCATTTTTAAGCCTTCTTTGTCTTTTGTCTCTGCAAGTTTTGGTTGAACTAGAAACAGAACAATAAAACGAAGGTCTGAGATTCACTGAATCTTAGCTTTGTCCTTGAGAAGAACCATTTGCCTGATATTTCCTCAGTCATGTTAACTGGCTTGAGGGAGAACTGAATAGCTGCAGTCTGAATTCAGCTGAATTTGTCATCAATTATTGAATGGAGGTGTAGTGAATAGACTAACGAAAATAGACCTCAAACGATGTGAATTTGTGACGAGAAGGTTAGAGGCTTGTGCCGAGCAGCACTGACAGAGGAGCGCGCTGCCGTAGTCCCACAGGAGCCGCCTTTCCTGTGATGTGGAATGGCAGGGTACGGCACAGCCGCCTGACAGGTGAGAAAGCGAAGGATCTGTCAGCAAAGGTGAAACCACTTTTCACGCTGGGAGAAATGGGCCAAAATAACGATTCTATTCATAGTGCAGCAATTAACTACAGGAGAGTGGAGTGGCTGCTTGGAGATTGACAAATGGGAAAGGGGGGGGGGGTGCTGAGACCCAAATTAATTGAACTTGGATGGAAGTTGGATGCAGGACAGATGAGATGGCGGGGAGGAGACGGGGTGGGAGGGAGGGGGGTGGCGGTGTGTTTGACTGTGACAGCGTCTTATGCTGAATAAAATCTGATCTGAAAACAAGACAGGCGTGATGAGGGGCTGGCCTCTGCTTCATGTTACCGTGGGCCTCGCTGCTGTTAAAAATACCGAAACACCGGTGGGTACTGACAACGCACCATGAGCTAGAAATAGAATGAGAGTCAGAAGGGGGAGAGAGAGAAGAGAGAGAGAGAGTTTTCACCTACTCTGTGGAAACAGCTTGTTGGGTCTGTATTGCAGTTCTCTAGGCAGGTATGTATATCATTAGTGGCTCAAAGTATCAGTGTCTAACTTGGAGTGTTACATTTGGGTAAGTTGTCTGTAGTGGAATGAGCAATTAAATATTGGGGTGGTTAGGGAATCCTGTTTGTATTGTATGTGTATTGAATAGAACAAGTTGGGCCAAAGAAGCTTTACAGATATTTTAGCTGATAAACCTTTGGATGTCTCATCTTAAAAATAGGAAAGTGCTCAAACCAAGTACTGCTGGTTTCAGAAAACTAAAAAATAAATGGACATACTGTACAGTAGATTGTCCACTTGCTTTTTAAGCCACTCTGGCTGCGTGTCTGCTAAATGAACGTAATGGAATAGGCATGCCTACAGGTGAGGCACAGAGCTGTGAACTCTGCGTGCACTGCATTCTGTAGCCGGGCAGATGAGTGCACACAGGAAGTGTGCGACGGGGATAATTGTACTGTGTGGGAGGGGTCTGGTTCCCTGACAGCAGGCCTCTCTGTCAGCCAGCCAGACTGGCGGTTGTGTAATTGTGGGTGGGGACGGAGCGGAGCGAGATTTGGAGGCAGGCTGAGGAGCACGCGCCGCCGGGGCGCGGCCAGGCGCCCCTGCGCCACAATCCGCCCATTCACGGCCCCTCTCTCCAGCCGGCCCAGGAAGCTGTGACTCACTCGGACGGACCGCGGCCGAGACGGGGGAAGTGTGCGCGGCGAGTCCTCTCCTCCTGCGCTGGCAGGAACAGCGCTGCTGCTGCTGCTGCTCTGAGTGATTTCAGCAGCGTGCGAGAGCCGGGCCAGGCGTTGAGCGCTGTCTGCAGACTGCAGACCCAAAACACATTTAAAACGCAGTGCGAAGATGGCTTAAGGTACGGGAATGAGTCTGAAAGGGCCAGTTAGCCATTAGCTCCATGTACACACAAACAGCATTGTTTCATAACATTAGCACTGTGGCCCTCTAATCAGGACCAGGCCTGTTGTCTTTACTGTCCCCAGGGGGTCTCCCTGTAAATGGGCCTCTGTGCAACGGCAGACTCTGCTCTATTGTCTGTGAGCATTGTGTTACATGCTTGGTTTCCCGCAGCTAGCTGTGCGTTAAAACTTTCCCGTCTTCTGTTACAAGCACCGGGCCTGTCTATGTAGTTATGGAGGTTATCGTTATACCCCCACATACACCTACAACAGGCACCATAAAATGCACGCAGACATCAGGGAGCTGTCACAAGGCAACACTGGGGAGCCAAGGATTCTTACAGACTGACAGTCATCCTTTTTGATGCCACCTACTCAGCCTGAATTAACTTCCCGCTTGTTATTCAGGTTTATTTTTAGTGCCGCCTTGATATGTATTCATCCATGGTCCTCCCACCCCGAATCAAAGTCGATTGACTTTACCTTTATCATTGCGTTTTTTATTTTTATCAGCCCGCTGTTTGGTTCAGGAAAGCATCAGTGCTGTATTTGCTCTTTTTTTATTTTAGCGACGTGCAGGACGTTTCAATTATTTAAATGTTATCGGAAGTGTGCTATTGCTGGAAAATGCTACAGCTTGCTTGTTGTACTGTGAGTAATGTTATGGGCTTTGTGAGTATTCATTACATAAAAATTTAAAGCCACTCCAGAGGTAGATGAATACATGCAAGTAAAACTCCATTCATCTAATCTTTATTTCCTTTTGTCGCGGGCAATGTCACTCAAAACTGCCCATTGTAGAATTGTTTTGTGTACTTATGGATTAAATTATTGAGCTTTTGCTGTTATTTGGACCATTTACAGAAGGATTGTCTAAATTATCTGTTGAACCATATAACAATTAGTCATATAAAATCAAACCCTCTGTGTGTTACTTCCAGGTAACCAGATGCTGTCCATCCATACATGACCTTGAATTTTGACACAACCTACTGATCTGGTCTTTGCATTTCTGCAATTCTTTTAAAGGATTATTGCATTCCAGGAGAAAAAGAAAAACCTGCCCTGTGTTGTCATGCTTTCAGAATCAGTTTTTCGCACATATTTGACTGGAAGCTGGCAGCCTGCTGCCACTGGTTAAAGCAAAGGACTTTGCACCAGCTAAAAAAAAGAGTTCAAGCTCTAAATCTGCAGGGGTGCGTCTGGCGTATGGGTAATTAAATTGGATGTAATTACTCCTCAGTCAATGCGCACTGCCAGGAATGGAGCACTGAGGTCTGTTTGAAAGAACCCTAAGCACTGTCGTGCTCAGTAGGTAGTACTGGACCTAATTGCTGTATTTTCAGAAAATGGGCTTGTTTTTCTGAAGCTTTGTATGAGCTGTACTTTCCAGAAGGTAATGCCTGCTTGGATCTCTGCATACCACAAGACTTTTCATTTTAGTAGAGGATTAGAACTTACAGAGGGTAGAGGGGACTGGTGGGGACAAAGTTGTTTTTAAAATGATCTTTTCCTCCTTCAGTGAGATGTAATGGGCCCATACAGGATGTTTGCTAGGTCTGTATGGTCCACAGGAGCAGGGGATTCTTTGTTTAGCAGTTGTTAATAAATATTTGATGAATATGATCCTGAACAATATGCACTGTACAAGAAGCTGCTGCTCACACACCGCTTGTTTGGCATTCTCGAGAACATCCTTTAAAGGGTCTCTCAGGGGATGGTGAGTGTTTTGTGGACCATCTGTGGTTAATTCTGTTTTTTTGTGTGTCCTTGGACAGAGTCCTGTACGACAAGGCTGGTGAGGACCACAATGTAGCCGATCAGGAACACGGGGCGGATACAGATCTGACCCTGGAGGAAGCTGCGGATGAACAGCGGCGCCGCCTGGCCCTGTCCCGTCCCCCAATCGTCACCTATGGGACATACCGAGGCTCCAGGGAGATCAGAAGGATGAGGAGGAGGAACGAGGTGCAGGTGGGCTCTCCCATTTCGGAGGGGGAGGAGCTTCAGCACAGCTTCGACAGCGCCGCTAGGCTCTCGCCCCCGGGAGAAGACGCTCGGGGAGCAGCCGTTTTGGAATGCGCTGGCTCTGAAGGAGAACAGCCTGGGACCTTGGCGGGGGATGCTGTCGCCGTGACTCCTGCCAGACCGGGGCCTGGCGGCGTTCCAGTAATGATGCCGTCGGAGGACGACGAGAGCCAAAGTGCCTTACTCCCAGAGCGGGAGACAGACCTGGCTCGCGCACCAGCCCAGGCCACAGATTCTTGTCCTGGGGGTGTTTCGGGAGTGCTCTCCATGTCTGCTGCTGAGAGGGACTCCTCTGATAAGCGAACCAGTCCTGCAGAGGAGGGCGGTAAAGCGGAGCGCTTGGAGGAGCAAGCGTCACTGGAGACAGCTGAAGCCATCGCCAGGGAGATGAAACTGGCGACTGAGCGGGCAGAAACCCTATCTACGCGAGAGGGCTCGACGGGGTCACCTTCAAAGGCCAGTGATTCTGCCGCTCCGTCTCATACCCATGGCAGCCAGTGCAACCTGAATCTTATTTCACCGTCAGATACACAGGAGGATGAGGGCAGTGAAGTCCCTGTGCCAGCAGACCAGGGGTTGGATGCTCCAGAATCTTCCCTAACTGCTGGTAAAAGCAGGCTTTTTGCTCCCGAGACTGGTTTGATTGAGGAAGGGGAACCGGATGAGATGGCCTTGTGGTACGAGTCCAGGCAGATGGTCGATAACATTCTGAGAAATGCCCTCACGGCTCTCCAGAACATCGAAAGATGGGAACAGGAAAACAGGGACAAGGAGGCAGTTAGCCCCATTCCACTGGATGAACAAGACGAGGGCTCGCCTAAAACAGGGAAGCAACAGGAGGGAAGTTTGAGTGAACCTGCAGATGTCGGCCACTTGCCTGTCTTAGTGGAGCGGAATATGAATCCAAATGAAGCCCCGCTGGACAAGAGCAGGTCCACCCTGTCCTCGGGATCTGTCTCAGTCATTGGTTTAGACATGGACATCAGAAATAACTCCAGGCCTAACTCAGACTTGGGTTCTATGGGTGTTTCAAACAGCATTTCAGACCAGAGGCATGGAGAACATCGCCCTATAGATGGATTACAGGCCTCGCGTCCACCAGACCTCTGTGAATTTCATTCAGGTGACCACAATGGCTGTCACAGTGAGGCAGCTGATACACAGTCAAATTATAACGTCAAGCCCGTCTTAATTATGAGGGAAGGTGACAAGGACATTAACGACCACAATAGCAATATCTCCCTAAATGAAAATAGTAAATCAGTTAGTTTGTGTGGAGGAAATCTGGAGGCAAATAATAAAGAGTTAGTTCAGGCATCAATCTATGTGTCAAAAATGCAAGAGTCTGTTTCAGGAAACACTAAGAGTGATAATTTACCGACAGCCAAAGCGTCAGTTGACAACAGTTTTATAGAGGCAATATCTACAGAAACCAGTGGAGAAGCAATAAATAAAGCTCTCCATTTAGCCAAAGACAGAACTGAAAGCAATAGCAGCATTCACAATTTAACCAGTAGTTATGAGGAAATTGTGCCAACTCAAAAACAGGTGAAAGTATGTGGTGACCTTGACATGTTAAATGTTAACCTTGAGAAATCTGTTCAACTCAACGGTGCAAAAGATGAAAGCTGTCTCTCCATGCAGCTTGCAAGAAATACAGAGGACATCATGACCTTTCAAAAGGAAGGACAAAGTGAAGACTCTGTTCAATCTTGTGAACTGGCTACACAGAAATTTAAGAACATCGATGAGCTTCATATCCCGTCAACTGGATTGAAACCTTCTCAAAGCACGAAGGAAGCACCAATCAGAAACCCACCCGCAAAGGGTGAGAAATTAACTGATCTTACAAACAAAAGCAGCGTCCTGCAGAACGAGATCCGCCAGATGGACCATAATGGAACAAAGTATTTGCAGGAATCGCGTGACGAGGAGGACCAAAACTTTGCTCTGGTGGAGAGTTATTTAGTCACTGTCGTCGAGGACAGGTCAGAACTGGGTGACGAAGAGGACACCTCGAATGTCGATCCGGCAAGCGACGGCGCTGATGGTAAACAGGAAGCCCCAGAGGACCCTGCGAGGCGAGAGAGCCCCTCGAACCGTGCTGCGTGTGCGGATGACGAGGACCTACAGCAGTGGACTGCGGCGAAAGCCTATCGATGCCACGTCATTTCAGATGACGGCCAAGGCTCTGATGTGCAGGGAGAACTTGCAGGGTCGAGCATTTGTGATGTGAGCGGTAGGGCGTCCGGCTTGTTCGCCACAGGCAGGAAGGCGCATCTGGAACTTCCGTTCAACGCTAACTGGGGCGAGCTGTCGGGCCCCCACCTCCACAGGTTCCACGAGCTGGACTTCCACGAGTGTGAGGGTGGGTTCGCCATCATTAACGAGGAGGAGGAGGGCGATGCTGTGTTCGTGAACGACACTGGGGCGATGCTCAGCCCCTCGACGAGGCGGGGCAAGATCTACCCTTTCTCCCTTTCCCCTATTTTCGAGGAGGAGAGCGGCAGGGAGGACACGTGCTCGGAGGACCTCCCGGATCTGCCGGTGACGCAGGAGGACCTGAGGAGCGTGGAGCAGCAGGCCTCCTCTATCCTCTCCCTCCTGCAGTCCGTCAGTGAGCGCCTACAGTCAAGCGTCTTCAATGACCCTTACCCGGACTCCTCCGACGAGCTTTCTCCCACACTCCGCCCACCCCCATGGGGGTGCCTCTCGGACCACGTGGATGAGGACGTGTGTTCAACCAACAACGCCCTAAACGCACTGTCTCACACAGGACCTGACAAGTGGGAGGGGTCCCCGGACCGCCAGTACGTTAACAACGACGCGGGGTCCTCCAGCCAGGTGGATCGGCACTCTGGGGAAGTGCAGGTGGCTGTTCCAGCACCTCCCCAGAGAGAAAGCCTGATATCTGCTCCGCCGTATGATTCCACAGCTGTCTCGAAGTCTCCGTTCTATGAGTATTTGAAGAATGCAAGGTGTCAGGTGACGAAACCTGACGTTGACAATAATCAGCCTCATTCTAAAAACAAACTGTGCCAAGGTGACAGAGTCTCATCAGCTCCAGTGAACCCGGTAAGACATAGTATAGCTGTGGAATTACTTACAGAACAGTTTGACTGAATACTGCAGTTCTGACACATTACCATTTTTTTGCAGATATTTATTGATAGAAGCTTTAAAAAAGTCATCTCAAGGCCTACAAAGGTAAGATTGTGTTTAATGGTATTTTCTTTGTAACTATTGTTGCACATATTGATACAACATTAGTTCCAGATTTATCATCAATATTATTGTCATTTACAAGTTGAGTATGTCACCAGATAGGATTGTGTTCCTGAACTGGACATGCAGTCTCTTCTTTTTGTAATGATACCTTGGGCTCATAAAATCTAGGGCAACTCTTCTCAGAGTTTAATCTCTGCAAAAGCCTTCCGTAGATGTAAATTAGATTTTCATTGCATGAAGGCCTTGTAATCATGACGGTGTCCTGTCTCCTTTAGAGGATTGCGGTTTCTGAATTGGTACATGTCAGGACACATTAATTCTCCATTTCTCAGATGAAATGAAAAGTTTGGACCACTGTTGTTTCCCTGTCCCTGAAACTGAGGGTCAAATAAGGACCCGGGAACACGCAACACACTTGCTTTAACATTCCAATCGTAAATTCGCAGCACTGCAAAGCAAATGTGAGTGCAAACAAATGACTCCTATTTTGCATAAATAACTAGGCTTGGTTCTATGTACAATGCATTAAAGGAACAAACATAAAACCTATGCATGTTCAAAACAATCTAGGCTGGTCAATGAACAAAGAGCTGGCTTCTTGCGCTTTGCATGTATTCTGTTTCTCCACAATACCGCAAATGTCCTCCACATGAAACAACACTGCCTTTGCGATAGCAAACGGAAACCACCCTCCAGTCCCTCTGCCCCTGGACATACTCGCAAAGTATCCGGTTTCGACCTCCAACAAAAACAAGCGCAAAACTAGTTTGAAGAGGACCTTGTTTTGTTGAGGATTTGCGGGGAAAATGGCCCAGTTTAATAAGAGAAGAAACAGGGCTTAGTAATGACAGTTTGGGGGCTACTCTGTGGCTGGAACTGTGATTTTGAGCTCCGCTCCCCAGTCCCTCTTTTTCTCTGCTCACAGGTAAAGACTGGAGTGGAGACGACGGTGGGTTGCAGATCACTGTTGGTTCTGCCCACGTCTTGTGCCATGTTGAAGCCTTGCCTTGCAGCTTTCCTGCGCTTTCATCCCGCCATCTCCCTCCCTCCCTCCCTCCCTTCTTCCCTGCCCCAACAACACCCTGTTCCTGCGCTCATCACTCGTTGTCCTTATAAGCTCTATAAATGTACCGCAGCTGGAAAGCGGCCCTTTCTTGTTCTTTATTCCCCTCATTTTAACCCTGTACTGTATCTGGATTCCCTTTCCCTCTCCTGATATTTTATGGACCATAGTGGAACCAGTGATAGTTTACAGGATGTGGGGAGGGCGGCGGTCTTGCGGCTAAGCTGTTTAGCCTCGTGACTGCACATGTTTTCTTCCCTCTTTAATGGCTTGAAACCTCATTGTCTATTCACACAGGTCATAATGCCAATGCTAATTTATGCTGTAAATGCTGTAGCTCTTTAGCAAGCGCACAGAACGGCACAATGCATTTTTAATGGCACTTATTAATGACATTTTAGTGTCACTTCGATGTGTCTTCTAATTGGTACCTAATCTGTGTCACCCCCTTACAAGATGCATATCTACGAAGGTGTGACCTTCTCTGGGGAAAAGCGGGAGATCAACACGGACGTGGAAGATGCGACCGGGTTGGCCTTCCCTCACGGGGCATCCATCCGAGTGCTGAGAGGATGGTGAGAGTCACACGCTTTTCTGTACTGCACTTCCAACAAGTGCTTTCAGCCCAGCCCTCCATCACCCAGCACTGTCACACTCAAAACAAAGAAATCCGAAGCATTCCCTGTCAGTTATTGGGTTAGCGGTCCATCTGGGAAAAGCACACCGTTTTCCGGTGTAGCGTCATCGGTTTTCTTAAATGCCATTTTGAGCTGGACACCGCGCCAGAGGTAATCCGAGAAGCTGTCTGATGGCACTTCCTGGCCAGCCAGCCCCTCTCCGCATCAGCATTACCAAAGGTTTCCCTTCAGTGATCTTCCTCCCGGTCGGTAAGTCGGTGCAAACCTCCCCAGATAGCAATGATGGCGATCGAGCAGCTCCTCCCCCTGCACTTAAAATGGTTTTCCTAGCTTCTCGGAAGGTTAGTCTCTCTGCTATTACCGTTAATGTGCCACGTTTTCCCCCCAAAGCCTGGTCTCTTTTGTGGGCACGTCCCATCTCTGAAATGTCCTTGTTCGATCGAGGAGAGCACGGGAGCCTTGCGTGCATGTCCCCAAAGCACTTCCCAGTTTGTAAGAAAACTGGCCAGCTTTCTGACATTCTTATGGGGAGTGACTGGACACGGCAGCTCTAAAGACTTTACCTTCTGCACGGTGTGCAGGTACACAGCACATGCTGGCAGAAAGTTATTAGTGTCTTGGTTGCAGCGTTGAGAGCATCAGCGCTAACTCTCCGCTGTGCAGCGTTTACTTAGATTTCTGTGAAATGTTACCTTTTACCTTCTGTAGAACGCGTAGTGCTCGCGGCACTTTCTTCCTCTTTTTGCCCGGCGGCTCACACAAAGGTTTCGAGTCGCTCCATTTAGCGTCTCGTATTGCGCGGTGTGTTTTTGGTCTTACGCAAGGCTTCATGCCTAATGGATGCCTGCCTTCCATTTGTGCCTTCAGGCTTGGGCCCCAGAGCCCCGCTCCGGCTGCATTATTTACAGCGGGCTTCCTTTTAGGCCCGGGCCTCTCCCTGCATTAAAAACTGCTCAAAGAGCAAACGAGGCCCCCTGGACCCGTACGAGCGGGATTGGGGATCGGAGATCGCGACGCGGAAAAGTCGCGTTGCCTCTTTGCTTTTCGTCGCTGCCGCCCGTCTGCAGTGTTCCCGGGACGGGATAGTCTGACGGTTCATTTCGTCGTTGAGTTCTGGTGCAGCGCCTCCACAGACCCCCTTCGGCCCCGCCGTCACGCTGTTGTCCTGAATGAAATGAATTGCTGTCATTATTTTTGGAATGCTTTCTCGTCAGTTACGTAACCAGTAAACCCAGACCGCTTGATGCGGTGGTCTTTCTGATGTGTTATTTCCGGGCAGGTCCTAATATTAGATCGATCCCGTCGCAATCAGGGCTGAAGTAAGGCGGGTGCGAGAGCAGATAGGGAGCCTTTTAAAAGGCGGCTCGCAGCCGGAGCCGGCAGACAGCCTCCTGCCGCTTCAGAGGAGCGCTCCGCGGGAGCCCATCGATCCTCTTTCAGAAGGAGACTAATGATGGACACGGCGAGAGTCCCTGAAAAACGGCTGCTTTTAGGAGCGAGGGCCACGCCCGCCGGCAGCCCAGAAGAGTGTTTGCGCAGCGTCTCTGTTGCAGGTGTACACAGAGCAGGCGTCCGGTAATGTTGATGCTTGCTCATGCTTGGCAACCTTCTCCCCCTCAGATGAAGGGGGGCTTCGTTCCTGAGCCGCTGGCATATTAAACCCCTCGGAGAACAGAGCGCTCTCTTATTTGAGTGTGTTTAGCTCGCCCCCTCCTGTCCTCAGTGTTTATTTGCTGCTCGTAAATGGTTACGAGTTAAGTGGTTTCATATTTTAACCGGAAATGTGAGCAGGAGAGGGACGATGCCATTGATGTCCATTTATTTCATCACCGTTACCTGGAGGTTTCTTTCGGTAACCGTGGCCATTGATTTGACGACTGCCGGCCCTCTTTGTTCCCCGCTGCCCGCAGCCTGTGTTGTGGGCAGGGTGGGGATGTGGGTGGGAGAGGGCGTGGCCTGGTCTCCATGGCATTTGTGCTGGTCTTTTTGTTTGTGTGCCGTTGAAGGACAGTGTCTGCCAGTGGCCGTGGGAGCTATGCAGCGTAACGAGGATGTGGGGACTCTGCTTGTGTCTCGCAGCTGGCTCCTGTACCGGGACCCGGGGTTCAGGGGACCGTGCGTGGTCCTGGAGGAGGGGGAGAAGGTCCTTTCCCCGGACGGAGGCGTTTCCTGGCTGGGAGGGAGCCCCAGTGCTGTCACAATTGGATCGATCAAAAGAGCAGTGAAGGTATGTATCCAGTCTCCACGGGTAATGGTTGATTTCCTCAAATCTGAATCACACAAAGCTAATTACATTATAGAATCTCCCCTGTTAATTATGGGTCATGCTGGGTTAATGCTCAAGTCCTTTTTATGCTTATAAACGGTGTCTTAGTCGGTATTCTTGTATTGTTGGTGAAACATGGCTTCTGTGGGCAAGTACTGAAATGCTGTCAGGTGGGATGAGTGGTCTGCCATGATTGGACGTGCAGCAGAAACATAGCCATAGCTGAGACGGTCGCCGCCTTTATGTCAGGGGTGTGTATGGGCAGGCGCATGCCAAGCCACTGAAGTCTTTCCAAAGCCCTGAAGGAAGTGTTTTTCTCCTTCAGGATGACAGCACTCCGGAGATCCTGGTCCGAACGTGGGAAACTGGGGAGAGCCTCAGCACTGCGGTGGACGACCTGGGAACGCGTGGATCCGTCCGCCTCTCTTCCCTCTCTGTCAAGTCTGGATGGTAAGAGAATCAGGAGACACTGCCAGAGAGCCTGTGTATGACAGATAGACAGGCAGATAGAATTTTCATTTGTATTTTAACATACTCACACACGCGCGCGCGCACACACACACACACACACACACAGACAAAGCATCTCAATAATGAGACCAAGGGCTTATTTTGTTTAGCAGATTTGCAGCCTGACCTCGTATTACATGACTGATGTGGGTAGGGGTGGGAAAATAAAATAAACCAAAGCAGAACGAATGGCCTTGGCTCCTGCTCGGGTGACATTTATGGTAATCACTCCCCTTCCCCCCTCACACATATATCAAGGTCACCTGGGAAGAAGTTCATTATTTTACTAATTTTTCACTTGAAAACAACCGATGCACATTTATTCTGAGTCACTGTTCCTGGTCCTGGTGTGCCCCGGCCGGAGCTGCCGTTTGCTGCCTGGCTGCTAACGTGCGTTGGCATGGCGCAAGCGCCTAGTGCAGGAATGCTGGTGGGAGGAGCCTAGCGAGGCAGTCCTGCGTCACTCCCTGCCCACTCCCTTGCCCTTGGTACAAAAGCATTGTATTGTGCTTCCCTGCTGACTCACTGAGTAAAGAAGCCACCTCGGCAGTAGGCTCCAAATATAGAGCCTGTCCTGCCCCTCTGACTGATCATAAGCTTTTTATAGAAGTGGTTAAAACTGACTTCCAGGCCACTGAGGAGCTGCAGGTCTAGAATATGCACGGAAGTGTGTATTTGTTTTGCAGTATTTGCATGAAGAAAAATGAAGCTGTATTTGTCTGAGGAAAAATAAATGCATCAGTGCCACTTGATTTGGTGTCATAAATCACTTTCATATTTTGCAATGGATTTTCTCCAGGGTGAATAGAATATGCTTTTAAAATCTGCAGCCAAGTGTTTAAAAACTAGTTGTACATGGAACCGACTGTCTGAGGTGGAAGCTGCAAACGGAGCTTTAAGATCTTTTTCTGAATTTGAATGCTGGTGTGTTGCCTCTCAACCCGGATTGGCACCTTTGCGTGAAATTCCACACCCTACGGACTTGCTTACAAAACATGTCCATCCTTCAGATAGACCGTGAAAAAGCCTCTATGTTGCTTGCTCTATGCTTTCATAATAGAATCTTTTTTTTATTTTTTACTAGTTTTACTAGTTTCCAGAATTTAGTTGCATCTATTCTTATTCAGTCGTTTTATCAAGGCTAGGAAGGTTAGGTTTTCATTTTGGTGGTTTCATTGTATGAAATCATCAAAAAAATGATAACAACATTTATTCAAAACCCTTTCTTCTCTCCTCTCATGTTATCAGTATAATTGTGGTTCATGGCAACCACTGTGGTTGTCTTTCCTGTTTTTGTCTTGGTTGGTTTTGGAAACTGACTTAATGTAAAACATATTCATATAACTACTTGTAATGACCCATCATTTTACTTTTTGGGTTCCAGTGGCTTACAAGGTTTGATTCAAATTAAGTTTAAATTTGATACTGGAGACATACCTCATCATTTTGTTTTAGCCGATAGGAGTTAGTCTTGATTTTGGTCCAATTTAAGTGCTTATTTTAGATTGATGCTTTAAAAAAATCAGTCATCACATTCCAAATGATTTGGTCACAGATGCCTCAGGTTTTGAACGGTGGTTTTATATTTTGCAAACCTGGACCTTGAACTTCAGAAAATAACGCAAATGAGTATGCATCAGTTTGTCCAGCTGTGGTTCTGCATGAGAAATTGATGAATTTGTTAATGAATTTAAGAAATATTTGAATGGCATTGACTGTTGTTTGTTTGCGCATGCTGCCTACTCGCAGCCTGCTGACGTGCAGTATGTCTTATCCCACAGCTGGGTGGCGTACGAATGCACTGGCTTCAGTGGGAACCACACCGTGCTGGAAGCAGGAGGCTCCATCTCGCCCGGTCCGCACGGACAGCCGCTCACCTGCGTGAGGTCACTGCGCCCCCTGAGGATGGTGAGCGAGCGCCCTGTCCGCACGCGGTAGCACACACACACACACACACACACACGCACACACAGAGGGCTAGCATTGCTACGGGGGGTCAAGGTGCAGTACGCACAGGGCTTCCCCCAACACTGTGACCATAAATGCAGCTACTGTGACAGAGCAGTTCTCAGTCCAGGCTCTTTTTCCCTTTAGAAATACGTGAGGGTGAATGTGCTATAATCATTCATTATAAATCAGTTGACATTATGTGATCATTTCTCTGGGTGTGGATTGATGTGTGTTCTGGCGGTGGGTTGATGTGTGGTGGGGGGTTTAGGACCTTGGTCTTTGGCAGATTTACAGTGGCCGATGTGAATTGTGTGGGGGCTGTGGTTTGTGGTCTCAGCAGCTGAAACAGGCCTGATCTGATTTGTATTTCCCCCCCCCCCAGGGTGGGCTGAAAGTACGGAGGCCGTTGGACCCCAAGGTAAGCACACGCCACCTGCGGTCGATAGCACGGCGGTTTCTCAAACGGCTGGAATCACTGGCGGGAGAGCTGTGATGGATGGGCGGAGTTTAATGAGATCTGCCCCCCCCTCCAGATGGTGGTGTATGAGCAGCCGTGCTTTGGCGGGCAGAGCAGAGAGATCCTGGGCAACACGCCGCGCCTGGGGGCCGATCCGGGCCCGCCAGGGGCCTCCTCGCTGAGGGTCGTGGGCGGAGTGTGAGTCTGCCCGCCTTCCTCCTCTTGCACCGCAGCCGGGGGTGACCGGCGTGCACCCACTCAGTTCAATTTCCCTTTTCACTCGAGGCTCTGCCCTCGCTGTTAAACTGGGGGACTCGTTGTCGGTTTCGTCGACACCGCGACTGTGTGTGTAAACGGGCCCTCGAGGTGCACTGCGTGCGGAATTCTTATAGGCGTGTCTGTGTTTTTAGGTGCAGCCGCACACAAATCCGTTTCACCGTGTCACGGCCGTGTCATTGCTCTGGAATGTTGCTCTAGCCTGTGACACTCCGAAAAATATAACAAATAAATGAAAACAATAAAAGCAATAAAACAAATCACCTCCCTCTGCAAACAAGAGCCAAGTGTGACAGGAACTGTTTTTGTGTGTGCATGCGTGCATGTGCGTGTGCCAGCCAGGGAGTTTTACTGTGCCACTGTTGCCCTAGGCATTCCCTTGGTGGGTTCAGCCCCAGATCTCTGTAAAGCTGCTTTGTGACAATGCCCTTTGTAAAAAGGGCGATGCTAATAAAAATTGAATTGAAGTGGTGCAAGTTGTCAAGCAAGAGGCCACTCAGTTCACAGAGGGCCACATGCATGCTGGGTATTGCTCTAATCTCTGCCTGTAATTGCTTAACAGCCCCAATAACTCCACACAATGTAAATATGAATGCCAACAATAACTCTAAGCTGAGGATTATTTGTGTCATATTCACGAGAAATAGGTTATGAATGTTTACTTTGGGTAATACTTTTTTCATAAGTTTTGATAACCCAATTTGATTATGACACCAAATCCTGAATGAAACGACTCAAGTTATTGAACTTCCATGTCTTTGGGTGCCTCCTCCGCAGCCGAGCTGCTGTCATTGGTGGAAGCGTTATCGGTAGCAGTGAATCAGCGGTATGTGTTCGCGTGTGACCTGTGGCCCGTTGTGTTTGACAGTTGGGTGGGCTACTCCGGCGAAAGCTACCGAGGGCGGCAGTATTTGCTGGAGGAGGGCGAACACCCGGAATGTCTGGAGCCGGGCGGGTCGGATCAGGCGCTCCTCTCCTTCCGTTTCCTCCAGGCGGTGAGTACCCTGGCGTGGGCGCGCTCGGCCGTCAAAGGCAGCCTTGTGCTCCAGTCGCTGTCAGGACGTGCGCCGCCTGCGCCTGCCGAGCCAGCAGCGGAGGGCCTGAGGGGGAAAAGTGTGGATGACGGAGCGCGTGCGCTTGAATGGGTGAAGGAAACGAATGCGACTTGGCCAGAGAAGCCTGTGTAAGATAGGGGCACACAGTGTTTATGTATCAGTTACGGATGATACGTATTGTCAGGGGTGGACAAATGAGAAACGTGGTCCTCTGGGCCGCCAAATGGCAAAACCTGGTGGTCCAGCCCTCGTTTTGATGGTGTAGGGGTGAGCCCCACGGTCTTGGATCCGATCTGGTACCGACTGTGGCTGGTAGCTCCATAGGGTGATGTACAATTGGCAGTTGCATCGCTCAGGGTATTAGCGGGTGCAGTGGGTTGGGTGTCAGCTTTTCATTGCTATCTAGCAACACGTGCTGGTCAATTGGCTGCCAGTAGACTGCATGTTAAAGGTCTTCCTCCGACTCCATTCTATGTACGCGTAGCTGTAGTCTGGTGTGAAAAGATACAGCTAGTGACACCACATGTATCAGAGGCTAACTATGGTAGTCTAGACTCTCCCGACAGTGAGGTTTGCATGAGAATGCGACATGCTCAGCCCTAAATTGGGTGACAAATTTATATTTTTAAATGAATCTTGAAAAGGTATTAGACAGCCATTCACATTGTCAAGAAAACATCGTCACAGTCGTCTGTCTCTGCTCTGTTCTCCATACGTAATTGGGCTAATGAGAAGTCCGATGGCCTAAACATTCCTTAGCAAGTATTGGTATCATCTTAAGTTAATGTGTGTGGTGAGGCTACTGGAAGCTGCTTGACAAGTTTGATAGATGTTATCAAGAAAAGTAAGGGCTTTGAGAATGACCTTAGTAACATTTAATTTGGTTTCTAAAAATGTGAGTGTGCATGTGAATGCAGGTGTGTGTGTGTGCGCGCGCGCGTGTGCGTGTGTATTTGTGTTTGTGTGCATGCTGCTGCACATGTTGGTGTGTGCATGCATGCGTGCCTATTTGTACATTATGTGTCTGTGTGTTTTTTGGGACTGAAGCGAGCCAGCCAGGCTTTCATCAGCCAGTGCTGTGACCCAGTTTGCTAACAGCAGGCGCGCTCAAATGAGCTGCATTTTGATAAACCCTGAATATGATGAGCCAAGCCTCCCGTAGCTTCCGGGAGGTCCAGAAGGAAGCGCAGTAGGAGGAGTCGCTTGTTGAATGAAGGAGCTGCTGGCTGCAGCATTGGCTCTCACTCCGGAAGCTAAGACCTCCGGTCTTATTGTCTTATAATGGGATTAATTGGACAGCGATAATTGTGTTATTCCCATCTGGCTTCCTACAATACCTTATTATTGCGTTCCTCTCCCTGGCAGCCTACCGCAGTTGGCTGTGTTTATCCAGCCTGGTCAGAAGTGGCGCCAGTAGCCATTCCATTCTGACAATTCAGTCTGATCTAAGTTATCAGTTTGAATCCACAGGGAAAGATAATACCGTGACTAGTTTAGACATTCAGAATCCGAGATGATAGGAAAATATATGGGTTAAGGGTAAAAGACTGAAGCAGGAGATTTTGTGAGATTTAGGCTATCCCTATTTTTGTAACAGACAAAAAAATCTTCATGCTAAATAAAAGGGAGACTGTCCTTGGTTAATGACATTGTACTGTGCACTAATGCAACAATTAGTGCAAATTTAGATGCTAAAAATGCTGCTGGAAGCTGTTCCTATGGAGAGTGTTTTACAGCCAGTTCTGTCCTGTGCTTGCGTACAGGATTTCATAGAGCCCTCGATCTCCCTGCGCAGTGGCCTGGACTCGCTGCTGGCCACACAGACGGATATAGTAGATCTGGACGTCCCGGATCTGGAGCAGGCTGGATCAGCGGGGAGAACAGACTGCATCTGTGTGAACAGCGGAGTGTGAGTGTGGCGTCGGAGGCTGATAGCGTGCGGTTCGCTTGCTACTCCTTTGGGCTGCCCTCACCCTCTGCCTTCAGAGAGCGCAGCTTTTCACACTTCCATCTGTTTCTGAACGTAACTATCTTTCTCAAAGCTTGAGATTCTTACGAGCAAAAGCGACTGGCAGTTTGCTAGCAGCCATGTTTCCGTGTTTGCTAGCATTTCAGCAGAGCAGGTAAACTGACGTGGGAAAAAAACCTTTGTGCCGTCCAAACCCTGCATTCTAAGGTTCTGATGTCTTTAAGAGCAGTGGGGAGCATCATACGGGCTTTTGAGAGGGGCCGTTTCTCATTTAGCAGGGCAGTGCGCAGCTAAACGAGTGTGTCTGGGCCTCCCGTCCTGCAGGTGGGTGGCATACAGCGAGCGGTCCTTCTGTGGAAAGCAGTGTGTCCTGGAAAAAGGCGTATACGAGGGCGATCTGGACTGGGGCGGCACTACCGGCAGCCCGGCATCCATCAGGGCCGTCCGTATGGTGAGTTTTGGCAGAGGCAGTGACTGCAGTTGATGATGTAATGTTTTTTTTTATGTTTTAACCTGTGCATAATAAATAAATGCATAAATAAATAAGTAAATAGCTGCTGGGTAGTGACATGGAACGGACTCAGCTCAGCCAATGGCATGCAAAGGAAGTGACGTGTGGGAGGAGTCTAGGTCAGGAAAAAGGCTGTAACCAGGGAAGGACTGTGACAAGAGCTGGATTGATATCAGTGTCAGCCTTTTGTATTTATTTATATTAGCCTGTTCATGGCTGCCTTTCAGAATAAATATTTATACAAGCGGCCACATTTCTTTGTTCCCACAGCTCTGCATTTGCAGTAGCTTGGGTCAGTTTATCACAAGAAATTTCTTCTTACTTTAATGTGACATTTCATTGTTTTTTGTTGTGTCACTGCAGGAACGTTCTGGTGGGGAAGAGCCTAAATATTTGGTACGTAATACTTTTTTTTTGTGGGGTTTCAAGAATGAGAAAACCAAACTGCTGAATTTGTAATGTCAGGGCATTTTTCAACTGGTTAGCTCTTAGAGTTGCATTAAGCTATTGGACACGTCAAAGTATAGACCAATGTGCTGCACAACCAAGCTTTGCTTGCACTGTTCCTTGGCATGAAAGCTGCTTCTCTACGTGCAGCTCCGGGCCTACAGCCAACCCCACTACCAGGGAGAAAGCCAGGAGTATGACGGAGAGGCACCCAACTGCACCTCCAGCCTTCCCATGTCCTTCAGGGTGATCTGGGGAAAGTAGGTCCTCCACATTATTCAGGGACTCATGTGTTTGTATTAACAGGCAGTGTCGACTTGGCAATTTCTTGTAAAAAAAAAGCCTGGGTTGCTCTCTGCTTCTGTCTGGCTTGGTGTAGGTTTCTGGAAAGTTCCTGACTGTGACTGTTTTGTATGTTTGTCCAGCTGGCTGCTGTTCGATGAGGAGGGCTGCACTGGAAATCAGTTTGTGCTGGGAGAGGGCCTTTACCCTGACCTCATTTCCTGTGGCTGTGTGGCAACATCCGTCAAGTCTCTGAAGCCCATTCCATATGTAAGCCGAGCTTCCAGCTGAACAAGCTGCTTTTCAACTGCACGTCCTGAGAAACAATAACGCACAACCACTCTAAAGAGGAAAAGGAAACCTGCTTTTTGTTTTAAGCTAAACAACCTTACCACACTTCACTACAGCTTCATTTTAATTCATTTTGATCCTTCCACCAAGTTGACCCACCCAACCTGTTCCTGCAGAGTTTCTCAGATCCATCGATCAGCCTCTATTCCTTGGATTCATTTGAAGGCCTGGAGACCGTTGTCTTGACACCTAGCGACTCCATGAACAACTTCTTCACTCAGTCGCTCAGAGTCTACAGTGGGCTGTGAGTCATTGGTGATCCCTAATCTGTTTGTCTGGTTGACACCTTAATCCAAATCAACACGTATATGAATTTATTTCAATTCAGTTATTTAATTTTTTCTCACCACTGGGTGGAGTTTTCTTTTCTAGTGATTCTTTTTTTTGTAGAGGGGGGTTCAGGTGTGGTCTTTCCTAATTGTCCTATTATCCTTTTTTCCTGTACGGTGTCTTTGTGACAGTGTCTCTGAAAAGTGCTGTATAAATAAAACCGTTGAATTTAACGGAATTACACTGGCTTTAAAAATAACTCGCACCCCTGTGGCCCTCCAGGTGGGTTGCGTACGAGTACAGCCACTTTAAGGGACGTCAGATGCTCTTACAGCCTGGAGATTTCCCTGCCTGGGGTGATCACAGTGGCTGGGACACCATTGGCTCCTTGTATCCCCTGAAACAGGTAAGGCTTGGACTCAGAGTACAGCTGCCGCTCTGCAGTCAGAGCAGAGTATAGCCTCAAGTTTTAGATTTGTACTCAAACAATTCACATGTGGTTAAAGGGCACACTCTCAACTTTTATTTAAGGGTATTTTATACACTTTGGTTTCTCTGTATACATATACATATAATACATTTCTAAAAGTATGTGGACACCTGAACATCACACCCATGTGTGCTTCTCATTCCAAAGCCATGGGCATTAATACAGAGTTGGACCCTCCTTTGCTGCTATAACTCCACTCTTCTTTCCACTAGATTTTGGAACATGGCTGCAGGGTTTTGCTTCCATTCAGCCACAAGCGCATTAGTGAGGTGCGGCACTGATGTTGGGCATAAGGCCTGGCTCGCAATCGACATTCCAGTTCATCCCAAAGGTGTTTGATGGGGTAGAGCTCAGGGTTCTGTGCAGGCCAGTTCTCCAAATTCAGCAAACCCTTTCTTTATGGACCTCGCTTTGTGCACAAGGACACTGTCATTCTGAAACAGGAAAGGGCCTTCCCCAAACTGTTGCCACAAAGTTGGAGGTGTACAATTCTCCAGAATGTGATTGTAGGCTGTTACATTAGGATTTCCCTGTAACTAAGGGGCCTAGCCCAAACCATGAAAAACAGCCCCAAACCATTATTCCTCCTCCACTAAACTTTAGTTGGCACTATTTGGGCCAGTTGTCACTTTACATTCCACCAAACACAGATTCATCCGTCAGACTGTCAGATAGTGAAGTGTGATTCATCACTCCAGAGAACACGTTTCCACTGCTCTAGAGTCCAATGGTGGTGTGCTTTACACCACTTCAGCTGATGCTTGCCATTGCACATAGTGATCTTATGCTTGTGTGTGGCTGCTTGGCCATGGAAACCCATTTAATGGAGCTCTTGAGGAACAGTTCTTATGCCAATGTGGTTTCCAGAGGTAGTTTGGAACTCAGCAGTGAGTGTTGCAACAGAGGACAGATGATTTTTATGTGCTACATGCTTCAGCACTAAGCGGTCCTGTTCTGTGAGCTTATGTGGCCTACCGCTTCGTGGCTGAGCAGTTGTTGCTCCTTTACGTTTCCACTTCACGCACTTACAGGTGACTGGGGCAGCTCTAGCAGGACAGAAATATGATTAACTTACTTGCTGGAATGGTGGCATCCTATGACAGTGCCACGTTGGAAGTCACTGAGCTCTTCAGTCGACCCATTCCACTGGCAATGTTTGTCTATGGAGATTGCATGGCCGTGTGCTTGATTTTGTGCACCTATTAGCAATAGGTGTGGCTGAAATAGCCGAAAACCACTAATTAGGAGGGGTGTATTACATGGCCAAAAGTATGTGGACAACCATTGTAATTAGTGGGTTTGGCTATTTCAGCCACACCCATTGCTAACAAAATCTGAAAACTGTTACATTCCCCTATTTTAACTCAAATATTTACCATTATGATTTACCACACTACTTTTATTAGCTTTTTCATTTTCCCATAGTACATAGTGCAGTACACACAATAAACAGGACATTACACCCGGCGTTCCTTGTTGAACTTGTCCCCAGAATGTCTTCACGCAGCTGTGTGAACGAAGAGTCTGAGCCGAGCCCGTTAAGCGCCTCCGTAGCCGGCTAGCGTTATCGTTTCACAGGCTTCTCAGTCCGCCGCCTGTGCTAGAAACAGCCTCACCTGGGGAGATTAGCGGAAACAAGCCGGGCACTCAATTACCGTTAGCTCTTTATTCTCCGCTCCGTGTTGACTTGGCTGCCGTCGTTAGCCGAAAAGAGCAGGCTTTATTTCGCGCGCGCGTGTGGGTCTTTCAATCCAGAGCAGAAATCATCGCCGCCTTATCTGTCTCTCCCAGGCCTGGACGCCGACCGCGAGGCAGAGACGGTGTTTGTTATTTCGGCTTGTATCTCGCGGAGCGAGGCGTGCCTGCGACTTTGAGCAGGGGACTGGATGAACCTGATAAAACCAGAGTTCCTAGAAAGATATTTATACTCGTTGGAAGACAAAATAAATTTGGGCTAGCAGCGACTCGCATTTTTTGGAGCCAGTTCAGATTTTTTCTTTCTTCAGTCAAATACAGTTGCTGCCCAAACAAGGTCACGGTGATTTACATTCGCTTTGAATTTAAGATTTTCCACTGCATGTAGTGTTTTAAACGTGGCCTGCTTAACTCATAAACATGCCAAATCCAGTTCTGATGATTTTGTATTCATGTTAATTCATGTGTAATTTGAGTATATATGTAGGGAAAGAGGAATATATAATTATGCATGTGTACACCTACAGCATGCACATGTAAAATGTATGAACATCATCAGTGCAGTAAATATGCTTTGTGTCTCCTCAGCCCAAGGTGTACATCCAGGTGAGAAACCGGGCTCTGGGCTCCTTGCTGACGGCTGAGATTTTAAAGGACGACGTACCGCCTGCCAAGGTGTCTCTGAGCCCCGCCCGTGGCCTGGACAGCCAGTGTTGGGTCTTCTGTGGGGGCCTCCTGAAATGCAAGGTGAGGCTCCTTGTACTGGATTTGAGAAGGTTGGGGTGTGGTGGCATCTGTCTGTGTGAATGAACCCACAGACACCAGTACATATCTGCAAAAACTCAACCCATCCAAATTAGTTTTGTGTATTATTTTAAGCTGACATCTGTACTCAGACATGTATAACTGCAAAGACTGCTTTGTCTCGTCCCTAAAATAGAGCAGCATGATTTGCTTCTGTCTGAAGTGCACAACAGAAAATTCAAAGCTGTGTTGTTTCTTAGCTGTGTGTGCGTCTGTGTGCCTGGAACCTGAATTTAACTTCAAAATACAAATGTGTAATACGGGAATGTATGCAGGTAGAATATTGCTTTGTTGATAACACACTTCAGTACAGCTAAAGTGCTTCAAGAATACTGTTAGTGTGACAGACTCGATTTCAAACAGAAATCCTTATAAAGATGTAAGCACAGGGGTGTGTGAGCTGTGATTGTGCTCTGCTCCTGCAGGCCAGCAAGGCGTGTCTGTCGTTAATCGGAGGGAAGGCCGTGTCGGGGGCCTGTGTGGCCCTGTGGGCCGAGCACGGGCGCACCCACCAGAAATGGAGCCTGAACGAGAACGGGACAATCTCCTCTCACCTCAACCACACACTCGTGCTGGACATCAAAGGTGAGCCCTCCACTGTTCTCACCAGCCCTCATCGCACGAAAGCAGCTGGCTTAGCACACAGGTGCATGCCATTGTAGTACTACAGTACTTAGCAACGTGCCAGACTGAAATCAGGTCAGTTTTATAGAGTTAATGTAGTGCTATCGATAATGCTTATCAAATTAAATAAAAATGCATCAATGGAGTTTGAAATATAAAGTTCCTCAGACATGTTCTGGTTATGGTCATTTCACACAAACTGTAGGGGCCCTTTACTGTTGGTATATTACATTGCTACTGACACACTAACCAATGATTTCTCCATGAAATAATGTGAAAGGCATTACATTTATTTGGCAGATGCTTTTATCCTAAGCGACGTACAATAAGTGCATACTGAAGGGTATTGGAAAAACTACAACATACAGGTCCGATAAGGTACAATACTCACTATGAAACAGTTATCCATAGCCATGAACATCAAGTCAGGTTCACACAGTAAGACATTGAGACATTTCCGACTTTTGACATTGGTAATAGTATTAAACCAGGACCTGGAATTGAACCAGGATTGTCCTTCTTTGAAGGAGTGAAAACTGCATATTGGCGTATGCCTTAAACGGGGCGGGGACTTGTGTGTTGTGTTTGTGTTCTTAGGTGGGACTGGCTTCGACAAGGAGCGCTTGGTTGCCAATGAATTTACAGGGGATCTGGGCACACAGTACTGGGACATTGAGATGGTTTAGAGCCCTGCACCAAGGAGCTGAGGTGGCACAAACAAGCAGGAGGGACCAACCTGAGGAGGCAGATGGGGGGCCTCAGCGGACAGCCGGGTCCCCAAGGGCCCACAGCGACTGGGCCGCGTAGCGCCACGGGGATCTGCAAAACTGCCGGGGCGGCAGAAGTGTTCGCCCGCGCTCACGGTTCGAGAGGAAGCTGTGGCTTTGTCGTTAAATTGCTTATCTCTCCTCTGTTTATAATCTCAGGTTCCGGAAACCTTATGGACACATAAGATAAAAGAGATAAAAAGTAAATGGTTCCAAATTCAAAACAAAACAAAAACGTATATTCTACCGAGTTAATGAGGTCACTGTGCCACCCATATCTGATCCTGACATAGAGACAGAGAAAGTGGAGAGCCAAAGCAAATCTGAGTGCCAGCACACTCAACTGCAGGATATATATAATGGTAATCTCACATATTTATCACCAGTACCTTTAAAAATAATGCCATCTCATCCTCTCACCTTTCCAATTGAGGTAAATAACAGTTTTAAGCATTGCTTATTTTCATTCTTTCCGTTATATTTACAGAAGCAAATTTGCACTACCAGGAACCGCAATGTTCACTTGAAAGGGTGGCTGCCATAGTAAGTCTGCAGTATCTATCTGACCGTGTCTAGATTCAGCTGTCCACTGCAGTGGCGATTCTGAATAAATACCGCAGTATTCTATAGCTCTCAAGCATACGCAGGATGTTGCTTCAATTAGCGGTGGCTATCTTCAGAAGCACCTAATAGACCATGTCAAATTACTCAAGTTATTTCTCCCTGGGTAATGGTGTGTACAATAGTGTGAGTTTTTCAAGGGAAAAAGGTCATTTCACTGGATACGAAACGCTAATGTTCAGGAATATAGATGTATGGGGAATATTTTGGAACAACGGATGTCTGTAGATTTTAAATGGTTAATGTACAGTAAGCAGAAACTGTGGATATGTAATTAAGAGCACTGTTTTTAAGATTATTATATTAAAGAGTAAATATTGTTTTGGAAATAAGTGTGATTGACAACACTATGACTCAGTGCTTTGGAGGACACCACTATGACTGTCAGTGTTAACAATGCTATTATGTAGATAGCCAAACGAAACACTGTATGTGTGTACACTGAATGCAGGCATACATCAAAATGAGACATACTTGCATAACAACATGCGTGTTTTCAGATATAAATATGTGAGATAAATAAAGTTAGTTAATACCATAATGAAATCTTTATGAAATTCCTTGCGCTGGTCATCCATAGCCTTACTGAAAACCTGGTACTGGTCCACCTCTGCTCGCATCACTCTGTGCACCCCCCTGCCCCAACACACCCCCCAAATACAACTGAGCATCAAAAAAAAAATTTAACATACACCTGGTCAGGCAAAAAGACAAACTATGACGCACTGAATTTTCACTGCACTGATTGAAAAGATCAAAAATACGTGCATTCAGAGCAGAGGGATCCATAAAAGTAAAGCTTGTATCTGTCACAGACCCAGACATGCATGGGTGTAAGCTGCAGCGTTGCCTTGTGTGAGAGCGACACAAGCTGCACATCTGTGATTTCTGCTTAGCCGTGGGCTCCAGATTCTGTGTCTTGTGTGTGAGTCTGTCTCGGAGCCGGGAAAGGCACGCGGCCGTTCGCCGGTCTCTCGAGCCCCGGACGCCGTACGCATCAGCCCGCATCGTCGCTCACGTTTACTGCGGCCAGCCCGGGATGTAACTGCCACATTCCAACCCGGCTATAAAGCTAATGTTTTATGGTGGCATGAGGGAGTGTGGTCTGTCTTGCTGGAAAGTGGTCTTATGAAAAGCCCACGAGAAGGACAGCGGGATAGGCTCCAGATATTCAACAATGTATCATTGTTTCATTCGACAAGGTTGCCACCAATCACCACGTGGAGTTTTGCTTGACCATCTAGACTGACCATCACCACACCTGGACCCTCCTATTGATTGATCTCCCATTATTGTTATGCATGTTAACATCATGGTTGTGGATGTCTCCAAAAACTCTTTCTACATATCAGGTTTTACTATTCTATTAAAAATATGCTCTATGCATTAAACACACACGCAACTACTAACTCATGAAACATGACACAGAAAACATTTGTAGAACCTTGATGTGTTTTTAATAATTTACGAATGAGAGCCAATGGTTCGCTATGAGTCTCCTGTCCTGCTAACAGACCGTCAGCAGCCCCTCACTCCAGAGAGAGAGGGCCAGGTTGAGCTTGTCAGCGTCCTGCTCCAGCTGTAGATCGGCCACGAGGTGGCGCTCTCCACTCAGCAGCTGCTTGAGGGCAGGGAGGTGCGAGAGAGCAAAGCGCAGGCCCTGACTCTGAGAAAAACAAAAACAGAATGAACTCGGATCCACACACATCTCATAAAAAATCATTACATATCATAGAAAATACACTAAATATGTCATGATACTTTCCTGTGATCATTCCTAGCTTGTACCTACCACAAGTGGACGCTCAGGTAATCAATCTTTTATTACAAAGAATAAGAACACCTTATAATGCGTGTGTCCTGGTAAGCAAATCAAACATTCTTTGCATGGTTAATACACTTTCTCCACACCATGAGGCCCAAGACTGAGAGTCACATACCCCCTGTTTCTCTTCCTCTTCCTCTTCACCCTCATTTCCCATCATGTGCGTCTCCCTGCTATTGCTCAGGGAGTGCAAGAGGAAAACCACCAGCTCTACGGCCTCGTCCTAACGCGCATACACACACACACACACACACACACACACAAAGATCTGTCAGAGCTGCTGCAGGAAAAAAAGGTATTTGTAAGAAGATTGCGTGACAGAATTGTGCTCTCACCATTAATACACACTTACGGTTCTCTCCTCGCTGGGCTCCACCGTCACCAGGATGTGGTCTGTAAACCTCACACACACAAGGTCTCCAAGCGCAGGCATCTTTCCAGCTGGGAGGCACATATAGGCGCACACACGCACACGCACACGCACACGCACACGCACACGCACACGCACAAGCACAAGCACAAGCACAAGCACAAGCACAAGCACAGAGAGAAAAACGAGTCATTCATCCCACTGTGGTGAACGGGCAGAACACTACACAGGCCCAGACGCGTGACCGCAGGCGTTCCCTGACCTGGCGTGGCGGCCGAGTCGTCCTGCAGGAACGGGGGCAGCCTGCTGGAAACAAAGTCCCGCTTCATGCCCGCGGAGCGCGGCTCCAGCTGCCCCTGCTCCATCTTGTCCGCCAGGTCTCTCATGAAGGAGCACAGCTGCTTGGTAGTGCCAGGGGGCGGGCTGGCAAACTGGCATGGTGAAACCCCACAAGACAGAGATCAGAAACATATATATACACTCACCGGCCAGTTCATTAGGTCCACCTGTTCAACTGCAAACTGCACCCGTTAACGCAAATATCTAATCAGCCAATCACGTGGCAGCAACTAAACGCATTTAGGCATGTAGACATGGTCAAGACGATCTGCTGACGTTCAAACCAAGCATCAGAATGGGGGAAAAAAGGTGATTTAAGTGACTTTGAACGTGGCATGGTTGTTGGTGCCAGACCGGCTGGTTTGAGTATTTCAGAAACTGCTGATCTACTGGAATTTTCACGCACAACCATCTCTCGGGTTTACTGAGAATGGTCCGAAAAAGAGAAAATATCCCGTGAGCGGCAGTTCTCTGGGCGAAAATGGCTTGTTGATGGCAGAGGTCAGAGGAGAATGGCCAGACTGGTTCGAGCTGATAGAAAGGCAACAGTAACTCAAATAACCACTTGTTACAACCGAGGTATGCAGAAGAGCATCTCTGAACGCACACCACATCAAACCTTGAAGCAGATGGGCTACAGCAGCAGAAGACCACACCGGGTGCCACTCTTGTCACCTTATGAAGTGGCTGGTGAGTGTATATTTATCATATGAAAGCATTTGTGGAGGCATGAGATATTTCAGTAACAGCAGAGATACATATCAAAGCCTAACTGCTTTGAATATAAAATAATAAATCATGGCCATTCTCACACTAGGGTGTAAGAACAATAACTTGGCTTGATAACTCTTTTAACGATAAAAGCATTCAAGAGAGGAACACTGAGATTGTATTATAATAACCAACTCGTTTTTGTCCTGTGATGATCTTCAAAAGCAAATAATTAATGTGTGGGTTATAATATAAAGCCTGCCTGGACATGTTTCAGAATGACTGTTCTGCAAAAAAACAAAAAAAAAAGGCAAGAAAATCAGTGTGTTCTATAAAAACAAACACATAAAAAGAGGAGAGACTTCAGGTATTAAATGTCTACATACCAATGGATGTACTAGGATATATAAATGTTGGATGATATTATGAACAATAAAAAGATTTATATGCTTAAATTTACACATATAGTCGCTGAGCATTGCTTTTGTAATGTCATATTCAAGCACAGTGTTGGTGGGTTGGTTTGCTGTGTTACTGCAGAGAGAACAGCAATAACAGCACGTAGGTGGCAGGGCTGGAGAGAGCCGACTGACCGTTAGGAGCTTCCTGGGCAGGCCCGCTCTCATGGTGATGTCACTCTTCATCGAATCAAACAGGAAGCTGGGAAATACGTCCAGCAGGAAGTCCCCCCATGACCTGGGACACAATGAGAAAGAAGAAAACACAACATGTAGCCTAATTAATGAAGTAAGGTTTCCTTCCAGTGTGAATTCTATAGAGCACTATTTCAATACTGCACCACTTTCAGGGGGTCCAGGTCTTATGCGCTAAAACTGCAACACAACTAGATACAGCTATGTGTTTCACATAACACAAACAAAGGTGTGTGAAAGAAAGTACTGTGTTGTTCTGACAACCACGAAAAACAACAGGTAGTGGACACATCAAAAAAAAATTTCAGGCAGACAAGAGAAATAAAATGCATTAAATCTGCTTCTCAAATTTGTGACCGCATTCACTTCAGATCAAACAATTTATAACCGGATCAACTGTTGATGTATGCAACAAAAAAACAACAAAAATGAATTCTGGTAGCGAACTGAATTTTATATTGTTAGTTTAGTATGGTTGCAGGGTTACACCCACGGGTCCCACGTACGTCTTCTGGTAGGTGCTGATGGTAAGATGGGTGGAGTGATCCACCCCCACTGGCGTGTCAGCCTGGTGGATCGTTCCTCTGGGAAAATAAAGCAGATCTCCTGCCTGTGGGGGGAAATAATGAAATGGAACACCATTCACTTCTCAGGACCAACTAGATTTACAGCATCGCTCCACTGAGTAGTCTGAGTATGCATTGGATGAATACATTGCCATGCAAAAAGACTGCAGTCAGTGGCCTATATTTGGGACCAGGGAGATGCTGTCTCTGTGTCTGTGAGACTCTGGAGCATTTGAAGCAAAACTTCTGGTTTATTTCACTCAGTGTATCAGGGTTCTTCAACACATCATTCATGAGGACTAGCAAAGGTTTAAAGATCCTACTGTATGTTTCCTAGTTATAGAATCATATAAGCAAAAACAGTATGTGTATGTGATGAAAGATATAGACATATCTCCCCTGATCCCATATATTTCATAGCAATGCACAGTGAAAAGTTGACGCAACATGGCAGCACACTCTGCATGGGAATTTCAAAAGCCTCAGGCATGTTTTTTGTGGTCAGCTTATATTACAAGATGCAAAGTGACATAACGGTTCCTGCCTACTTTAACAAACACTGTACAGTACAGTGTGCTGATAGCTGCAACTTGTTTTTAAGTCTCTGAATGACGGATATGTGTTGCACTGTGGGTGACAATGTGAATTCCCCCAATAGGGATCAATAAAGTATGACAAACAATCAAAAAAAAATCTTAAACTATGCATTGTCCAGTTATATTGTTTTGACAATGAAGAATCATCATTGCCTTTTTAATGTAAATTTGTTCACAAATTTGTTTACAAAACAATGCTTAAATAAACCAAAACAGAAAAAACTAATTTCATGTCAAAAATTAGTATTTAGGAATCTACAGGACAGTAGAAACTGCCCGGCATAAGATTAAGTGCTTTAAAAACAGTTACGGGCCAACCGTTCACTGCAACAGGTGGCATTTGTTAATGTGACTAGCTGAGCAGTTGTGTAGTAGGCGTGTGAAAGGGTTTGTACTCAGACTTGACCCTCAGCACTGCACCTTAAGTGTGATGTCATGAGTGGGACTGCCAATCCGCTCCTCTGGCTCCAGGCTGTATTCACGGGCCAGGGGAACTGTGGGCTGATAGAGACGCCAGTGTTTCTCCCCCTCCAGCTGCAGGACGAAGACCTGTGGCAGGCAGGGCACACAATGTGTCAAAGACGAGAGACAAAGGTGCTGGGAGAATTAAAGCATCAAGGGGACCTCCATTCAAAAAAAGAACTAGAATGGGATAGAATGGTAAATTTAGAGTATTTCTCTTTTGGTTCCTGTTTGAAAACTGCATCATTTTTTCTGTCACTTGAATTTAAAAAGGCAGAGCCCTTAATATAGATACATCTGAGCAATACACTATGGGCTTACTGGTTCTGTGGCTGCAAGGCCTCTCTTTTTTAAGGGGCAGAGAACCGTTTTTGTATCCAGGGCTTATAGCAGTCACCAAACTGATTTGAAACCAAGGCATTCAGCTGAATTCAAATACATTAATACAAAACAATAACCTTGAAAAACCACACCCCTGGATCCTAAGAACAGTCAGTGCACCATCAAAGAGGGAGAGTTTGAAGCCAGACAGCCAGCAATCACAGCTCAGTTGTGTTTATAAACTCAGGCCATTGTCTTTTTAAAAAGCAAATATTAAAAAGCAAGGACTTCTGAAACAGGGACCAAACAAAAGATGCCATTCTTTTCCCATTCTCTAAGATCATATTTTTATCCCAGTGGAAGATGTTCCATTTAAGACTCTCTTGTCCCTCGACACCACACCTCAACATCGTCGTAATGAGGCGGAAGCCCCTGGGACCCCTGCGGTGTGATGTATACGTTTGACCCAACCAGGGCGCCGAAGAAACACTCAAGCTTCTCCTGGATCTGCCACAGCTCGTCCTGAACACAAAGTAAATGAAAATCCTTGAAGCCCACAAAATTAGAAAACTAGAGTTTCCACAAAGGTAAAGTGATTAAAGCCATCTGCCTGCTTAAAAACTAAGGATAAGTGTATAAACACTCTTCTAATTCTCACCTGGAACCTCTGTGGCTGGTGGAACTGTATAGTAACTTTCTTCTGGTCAAAATCTTTCTTCAGGTGGCTGTGGTTTACACGGCCCTGCTTGCTTATCACCTTCTTCTTGCCGTTGACACATCGGCACAGGATGACGTCCCTGTCATACTCAATACCCTGTGCGCACAGTGCCTTCAGGTCAGAGAGTTGGAAGAGTGACCGGTAGTAGGTGGCCAGTCCAGGGTCTGACCTCTGGAGGTGCAGGGGCTTCTTTTCCCAGTACTCCTGGAAGAACTCCTGCAGGCCCAGGGGTGCGATCAGGCTCTCAAACAGGCTGGTGGGGCTGGTGAAACTGAGGGGAGGAGGCACGCCGTTGGGGTCAGTTTTCCTCTGCTTTGAGGGGACCTCCTCCCCCTCCGCTGCAGCTGGGTTCCCTTTCTTAGGCATCAGTGGCTGAAAGACATGATTTTGTTGTGTACTTTGTTTGACCCCAATACACTTGATTTCCACCTGTCAATAAATGGCTAACAAAAAAATGTCTAATTAATTGTAAATTAGATCGGGCTAGTGACTGTTGGATGTCACTGGTACTAACTACCTAAAGAGCAAAACAAACTCTTATTTGTCAAGATTTATGCTGCACAGCCCAGATTTGTCCTCTGTTCTATATGTAGATTAAAAAAACAATCAATTAATCATTAAATCACACAAGATTTTAAAAACTGTATCTTAATTGTTTCTGTATTTGACAAATCACAACAATCACATTTCATTAGTATTAAAAAAGTCAAAAAGGACCAAGGTTGCATTCCATTTGTAGCTATGGAAAATTGTCTGAGAAATGCACTTCAGAGAACCCAGAGTGGTCAAAAGAGAAGCCGATTTTTGTGCCTTCTATGCATTGCATCAGTGTGATGTGGATGTCAGTAAACAGGAAGACAGGCTCATGTGCAAATATCACACAATTAAACAAGCTTTAAATGGCCTATCTAGTATGACCTGAATAAACTTCCTGCATACGCTGCAAACATTAATTAGGGAAACAACACACAAAATTGAAACTCTCTCGAAAGGATGCAGTTGCCGTGAACTTTAGGGTTCATATTGTGCACAATGCAACAAGGTAAGCTGTTGGGAACTTTGGCATTGATGTTAAATCTAATTTCCCAGGTACATGGCCATTTAAGCATTCCAGCAAACAGAACACTGGATTGATTTCTGTAACTTTGTTGCGGTGGATGAGCATAATCTACAGTGGTGTCATCACAAGATTACTATTTTTACTCCAATCTATGACAGAGGTGTAAAGTTAATTCTGGAGTTCACTAGAGTGAACTGGATTTCAGTTGAGGATTATATCATAAGAAAATGTTTCAACATTGAAGGAGTGTCAATAGTGATCAGTATCCAAACAGAACTCCAGAGTTGCATGAACGGATACTCAAATGTAGTCCTCAAGGCCAGCAGTAATCATAGTTTACATCCATCCCATCTAATCAGGAATGATTTAAACCTGGCTGATTTCAATTTCTGGCCAATCAGTGGCGTTAATCGATTAATTAACGACCGGGCAGAAAAAATAGACCAGCAGGACTAAGTACTGGCCTCGAGGGCCATATTTGAGTATCCCTTTCTTTTCTTTTTTTTTTTTTTAGCTTTTAATAATGCCTACTTTACAGCCAAGAATTGGTAAAACTATGGAAAGGGCTATCCCTAAAAAACTGATTAAACTAGTACAGTAAGTCAACACGGAAATAGCCAGTATTTCAACCCGATAATGGCTAGAAATCTATAGCCAGTAAATTATTTTAGGTACATCCAGAAGATTAACATTTTATAGCTCTATTAAACTTGAGTGGCTTTCAAAAACAGAATACAAATAATCGCTAGGTCTTGCATATCACAATAATATAATTCAAGTACGCATTAAAGTCCATTGATGCGAATACATTACAAGAGAAGCTGAAAATGCCAGCTAACTCACTGTACTCACAGTACTTCTAGGTTCTTCGCAGTACACATGCGACTTGTTCTACCGCTACCATAATAATGTCAGACTGGAAACAAATCTGTTTTAGAAGGTTCCGGGTTCTTCGCACCATGGCTTGCAATACGTCGAAGTTATATTATCTGTTAAAATAGTATTTTTATAAAGAAAATACTCAACATTGCATTAAACTGACTGATTGCACTTTCAATTCTTATGGGATTATTTGTGACAACGCTTTACTTGGCTGTCCTATTATTCTCACATCACTGACCAAAACCCGAAGTTACGTGCCTACTTTTAAACCAATGTGAAACACGATTGAAATATTCTATCGTTTAATATTAACAATATTAATCAAATATTTATCTTAACGCAGCTATTTTTGTTTATTTCAATAATTATGTTCTATGTGTATGCATTCTAATCTCCGAATAATGCTGATGAAAAAGACCACTTCCGCTTTGCCTTTGGTGAAATAGTTCTTAAATGCAGCTTAAAAAACTATTTCACTATCACGCTAACTAGGTGGCTGGAAAAAAATGCTTGCTACTAACATATTTATTAAGACGTTTGGCAAGAACTGATGATAGTTTATACTGGGGAAAAAATATCAACCGGAAAAATCTTTCCAATACAAGCCATTCAATAGTCACAATGACGTTTTCTGCAGACGTAGGGGCGTTTACATCTTGTTTTCCAAGTGTTAAGTTCAGGTAATTAGAAAACAGTACAATTAGAAACATGTTAAAGTTTAATACTACTTACTGTGACTGCAATGTCCTCTCAAAAGTTAAATTACAATAGCTACAAAGTGCATTTAAAAAACAAGCAAATTATCAACACAACATAATTAGTTTATTGATTAAAAAATATGGTTGGATGTGAGAGTAATTATTTATACATGAATAATACACCAATTTATTCAACAAAGATGGGCAGGCAATAAACCCACAGTCCCCACTATGGCCAACTTCAAAAATACAACAGTATTCTCCTGTTTTATTTTAATTGAGTGATAGATGGTTGATAGCAATTTAAAATGCATTTTGCAGTGGCCCTGTGCACATAAGACCAAAATAGCACCGAATGGGAATTCACGTAATTCTACGTATGCACTTATGTACCTTGTTGTGTTGTATCAAGATCAAGAAGTGTAAATTAAAACTGTTCTACTTCAAAATGCCAAGCTATATCTTGTGATTTACAGTAATCGTTTCCCCCAATTTAATGGTTCTCCATAGTAAAACATAGTTCAGTATCTCTCATTTTCATTTTCAAACATTTACAGGTGATTAAGTAACAAATGACAAGGACATTGTTACAAGTGCTCATGAAAGAAGTAATATTAAATTATGAAATAAAAGATCCCTTCACTATACTAATGAGAAGTTCCATCTAAGACAAGCAGGAAAGTTTCACGAGTGAGTCTGAGGGAGGAAAAAAAGTCTATAGGTTCCTCTCCGTCTGAAATGCTGATGTCACATGGAAGCAGGGCGGCTGTGCCTGCCTGGGTGTCACCACACCCACGGTGAGGAGTCTAGATGAAGCCACTGAGCTTCAGACATCAGGCTTCCTCCTCCTCCACTATGCAGATCTGCGGCGGTCTGTCACTGCGCCGCGTCTGTACACCCAGAATGGGAGCTCATCTCTGGGAACTCCAGCTTCTCACACTCCGTCAGCTTCAGAGGCAATAGCTGGCAAATCTCGTTGGGGTCCGTGAATAGAGCAGGGGAAACATGCTGCAAGAAAAGTGTGGTCAACACAAAAGGTTGGGGGGGGGGGGGGAACTTCAATTCACCTGACAGTGATAAATTCTCCTTAAAGCTAGGGTAATGAATATTAATGAATAAACTATGGCAATGCGTAAAACTGTGGGAGCCTGATCTATAGGTCACTTCTGATTTCGCGTATGAGGTATGGGTTGTATTAGAATGGTTTTTGGTCTGATTATACTAACTTTTCATTGAATTATATGTACAGATATTCAAGCGATGGTAATCAAGAAAATCCATATGAGACATAATATCTGTGCCTTCGGTCCTTATAACAGTTAGGTATGAGTATATAACCAAAGCTTCCTCAGTGCGCAGAGTGCTGGTCCGAGCTTCACACATTTACTGCCGTGAGCAGCACTGTCATTATACAAATTATAGCCCAGTTAACAGTCAAACGGACCATTTAGCACACTCTGCCGTAACAAGGTGCAGAGATGCAAAATCTTACCTGTAGTGCTGAAACTTTGCTTTCTCGAGTCGTGAACTCTCTCAGCATATAATCCTTACCAGCCTGCAAGCAAAATTAACTGTTCTACGTTAACCTGTATGCCGGTATCCATTAATTAATTAAACTGAATATGAACACAATCACACAATGCGTAGTACTGCACAAAGTTTCAATTGTTCAATAAACCAGTTTGTGGAGTAGTTAGATTTTAGATACGTCACATTAACAACATTTTTTTTGTCATTTTTTAACTAGTGGCTATGGCTGGTTCCATAGGGACTACTTGCCTCATGATAAAGCCGAGTGTCGTTGATTCGGATTAACACCCCATCGACCCGCAAGAAGAACCGCAGCAGCACAAAGAAACCGGTGGGCATCACTCTCTTTAAAGGAAGAAAAGGGAACACAGTCGATGTCAACCAAAAGTAGTTCCCGACCTTTAAATTTATGATCTGCCCAACCTTAAATACTGCACATATAAAATTGGGAAAGGGGTTAGGACTAAAGACCATACAGTTCTCTGTGTAATGCCTACATTAATTCATGGTTTGAATGAATGAAGTTCACATATTTTCTCTGACAATCTCAACCTCCCTCATCATGTATTTTTTGCTGTATTCAGACAGGTATAAAGCAAAGACGCAAGCAATCAATTCATAGGAAAATATTGGGGATGACATGTCTCCCTCTCTCCCTTTAAACCTATGTGTGTGGTTGGCACCCATTTGTTCTTATTTCTAAATTGTCGTGAACCTATTAACCACATATTGAAATTAAAAATAAATAAAAATGAGTCATTAAATTTGACTATGAGACATTGCGGCGGGGGGGGTTTGGGGGAG
Organism: Anguilla rostrata; assembly: GCF_018555375.3. Classification (NCBI taxonomy): domain Eukaryota; kingdom Metazoa; phylum Chordata; class Actinopteri; order Anguilliformes; family Anguillidae; genus Anguilla; species Anguilla rostrata. The sequence continues at coordinate 24,402,931 of NC_057941.1, read as the reverse complement.
ACCAAATGGACCACGCCACTCGCCAGGTTGTTACTCACGATCTTAACACTGATCATGGAGACGCCGTGGTCATGGAGCTCGTCCTCAAAAAGCAAAACGTCCTCAAAGAACATGATCTGCTCTCGTGCTTTTAGCCGCTCCATATCGATGCGCTCCGTTGTGGGCACCACCTGAATGTGAAGAGGGGAAAAACTGATTTACTACACCAAAATAATGCACAAATGGTGATGTAACTGCTATTTTTGGTGCCCATTTGAAGGTTTTTACGCAGTTAAGAGGAAAATACTGTATGTATTACCTTCATCTTCACTGCGTCCCCTAGTAAGGTTCCTTTGTAGTCTGTGGTATATGTCCAGTCATAGCGTTTCACCACCTCTTTGGAGTGCTCTGAATCAGCTCTTTATGTATTCCAAAGAGAAGAGACGTGCCGATGTGTAACAGATTTTTAAAATGAAGTTTGACAGTAACAGTCTCACTGTCTGAAGTAATTCTAACCCCATGAAGTTTGACAGTAACAGTCTCACTGTCTGAAGTAATTCTAACCCCATGAAGTTTGACAGTAACAGTCTCACTGTCTGAAGTAATTCTAACCCCATGAAGTTTAACAGTGACAGTCTCACTGTCTGAAGCAGGAGCTTACCTGCTCTCCTGCCATTCCTGAGCACAGGCCACTTTTACAGATTCCTGCAGGTTGTTGACGCATTTCAGGGCGTCGATGGCGTTGAACTCGATCCCAAAGTTGTCCGTATGCTGAATGCGCAGCACATTGTCCCCGAAAAGCATCTCGGGCAGGGCAGGCATGTGCATTTCTTCAGCTAGACTGAGGCCGTGCAGCGAGAACAAAAATTACATATCGTTCTGACAGCCCAAAAGTGGCCTGGAGTTATGATCTGTCAGCTCATGCAATTCATTCTCATGCCAGTTCTTAAGGCGAACACATCAGAAATGTACAAGCAAAATGTTAACCAAGTCAGTTCACAAAGGAAGACGAATGTGTGGGGAAACATAACAGTGAAATGTATTTATGTTATTAATGAACTGCTACTTTCTCAATGGTTTCCTTACAGCAGCATGCTTAGGGGGAGACACTTACCGCTCAATGTCTTTAGATTTCATGATGTGGGTTTTTTCTGCCGTAACCTTCCATGGTCCAAATGTAAAGTCTTGCTTACTACTTTTAAATCCATGGGACATCATGGCTGACAAACGGGCCAGCAGACTCTGAAAGCACATACAATTAAATTCAATAAAAATCTTCTGTTTGTGATAACAAATTACGGTAGGTAGCCACAAGGGAACTTACAATTAGTGAGATTGCTTTCCTGCAATCTTGTTGGTTTTAGAAAATTTCTTTCCAGTATTGTGTCAGTTCAATGGCTGACTTGGTTGAACTGCTACCTCCCAAATTAATCCCCACCTATACAAAATTATAACTTCTCAGAAGTAGTGTCTGACTATTGGTTTATTAACAAAACACGTCCTTTGTATGTGGATCACATCAGTGTGTCAACCTGGTTAGTCTTATAGTACAACCTCACTGAAGTGGTAGCACCCGCCTCACTTTTCTCTGTACAAGGGAAAAGTGAAGGGATATGCATTTATCATAGGTTCATTGTCTGTCTATCATAGCTTAACAGTCAGATTTACAAATGTCCCAGTCATCATTCATTTTCTTACAGCAGAGAACTAAGTAGGCGTTAGCAAACATGGCTTGGCGTCTATTGAAGCTACCGTAAATGCTGCAATCTATCTCTAAATCTCATAAACTGAAAACTTATAGCTTCACATGTTTAAAAGTCATTGCATCACCTGCAGTACTAGAGACTTAAATTGCCAACAGTGGGTTGAAAGACTTCAAAAGACATACTGAGACACTGCAATCTAGCAAAGCCAAAGCCTAGTTTATCATCACTACCTGGGAAACATCCTGGCTATATAGTAGCTTGCCTGTGCATGTGAATTGGATTTAATTTTTTCTATGATTGTTATTTTAGCAATAGTTTGCCAGCTTCCTATAAGCCTACAAAGATTGTGGCCAGACTCACCTGCATCTGTGGTGCATTTGAAAAGTGAGTAAGAGAAGTGATTTTTTAATATGATTTAATCTTTTCAATAAAATCAATTAAAAAGCAATGAGGGGAAGGGGGCAGGGTGTTGCAATGCAGCTGCCTTAAGTATGAAAAATGCCATATATAAAATTTTAATGAATCCAACTTGATAAGCATCAACAAAGAATTATATGGATATGGCAGCAGAAAGCAGAGGATATTGTATGCTATGCTGCATTTATGAAGAGACTGTCAGTCGAAACATATTAAATTGAAAGTAATTAACATTTGGCACAAAGCCATATTTATTTTTTCCCTGGATTTCCCTCTGTACTGTATTCTTGGTCATCAACTGCAGGAGACTTCCTCGCCTACCAGGCCATTTGAGATTACTGAGCTCACTAGGCATCTCATAATGATGTTTCAAACGGATGGTTTTGGTAAGCCTACGGTTCGGCCTATGTCTCTGACTCCCCCCCCCCCCCCCCCCCCCTCACCCTCATCCTCATTATTGCTTTCTTGACTTTAACTGGCACAACTCCGTTCCTTAAGCTGACCAACGCCAACAGCACACTCAAAATGAAATCAAAAGCCTAGAAACAAGACTAGATACTGAAAGCTCCCTTATACTAGATCTGGTTCCAGAAAAGAAGCAATTCAACACACCTGACTAATCAGAAACACCCGTGAAGCCATTAAATACAGTATTTGGCACAGAGGTACAAACAAATAACGCATCGTACTATTCCGTTTGGGTCGTTTAAAATAAAGGCTATTTTCATAATAGTTAAGCCAGCAAGGACAGGGAGGGACGTTGAAGTATGTACCAATCTTTACTAAGACGGAGAGTACATGTGTTTCTGGGAAGAGAAAGGATGGAATGGGGCAGGTAATGTCTCCACGAAACCCCCTTGAAATGCCGAGAGATCAAATTCGTTTTGAAAAATCAGACTGTTTGAAAGTTACAACGATACATATACAATACATGTAGCTCGCTGAGTTTGAGGAGGCAGAATGTGCAGTTGCGGACTACGCTTTCAGACATGCACTCCAGTTTTAACATGACATCAGCAAGGCAGACACCTTGCAGAACACAGTAATTCCTCTCATTCGACTACCAAGTGGTTACTAAACACTGTCTAACATTGTTCAAGCTAGTAGTTGCAACTGCTTGTTAAAATTACCTACAGCTAGCTAAAACATTCTCTTTAAAATCCCGTATAACTAAAAAGACAAGTTCACTTAAAACAGCAAAGTGTTCATTAGAAACATTTTATTTCACCCAAAACAGCGATCAAAGGGTGCAACCTACCTCGTCTTCTGTTTATATTCGCACATAAGCTGTTTAATAAAAACTGATTATGTAGCGCTAAGTAGGCTATCTCTTCACAGAGCTTCAGAAAATGGCCTCCGATGCAACCACAATTTTCAGTTGGTGGTTCCGTCTCTCCATTAGGTGATTGTTTTTTCAGTAAACGTCATTTATTCTATGTATTTCATTTATATAATTTAAAATAACGCAATATTCCATGGCATGTGAATGATAACATAAAGTTTAAAGTGTATCAATAGGAATTAAACTTTCAATTAAAAACTGAGTACAATTTTACATCAGTCCATCTTTGAAATGCGTTCGGAAGGGAAACGGAGGTGAAAAAAATGTTTCTGAAGGGTAATTTTCGGGGGGTTTCGGATATTATCCAATTATTTATACTGTATATTTTCGATTGGTTTGGGCAGTTTTGTGTTCAAAGAAGGATATTGCATGTACTTACAGGGGATTTTGACGTATACTGTACTATGGCTGCTAATGGAACCGGCTTTTGGAGTCAAGAAAATGCACTTGAAGCAGCAGCGATTTTGTTTCATTGCATTACATTTATTTGGCAGACGCGTTTGTCCAAAGCAACGTACTTCATACCAGCTTTTCCGAAGGATGTGCACATGAACATAATTTCATAGCGTTTATTAACAGTCATAAACATAGACGTCAGGTTTGTGCGGGTACCCTACTTCTAATGGGCAGAAATCAGCTCCAGCAGAAATTGAAAGCAATAGCGAATTCAATTTCAAACCATTGCGATTTCGAATAGCGAAATACAAATTCACGTTATGGAATTCATATTAATTTTTAATATAATAATTCAGTTTACGCATTGCAAAATAAAAATTGAAAAAACTCAAATTATAGTCTACTGGTCAAATTTCTGCTGGCACTCATTTCTGCCAGTCATTTTTCAGGAACTAGCCTAGTTCCCACCGAAAATGGGACCTATATAAATTTCAAAGAACGATTGGGTAATAAGCCGCTGGGGTCTTAACTTTGCTTTACAAGCTGCTGCTTACTCTAACCCTTTGTAGAGTATGCTTTTTTGGAATGTTATTTATTTATTTAATTCTAAGTCAGTGTTCTAGAACGCCATTACTTTCAGTTTCCTGCAGTGATTGTTACATCGGCATTAGAATGTTCAGTTAAGAATGTCTGCATGTAGTCAATTTTTGAATTTCTTTTCATTTTTGGATTTTCATAGCACAATCGTGTGGATGGATTGGCTGGAAATTGCAAGAGAAAAAAATATAATGATGGCTGACATTATTCATGTTTGTTTGTGTCACAGCAGCTGCTAGGATGATAGTGGAAAATGTAGAATATGTTGGTGAAAATTTTGATGCAGAGATTTTCACATTTTGTTCTACCAGATAAATTACACCCATTAATATCTCAACTGTGAATTTAGAAGCCGTCATGTGCTTTAAAAAAGTAAGTTGCTAACAAGTGGCTATGTTATGCTATGTCCAACACAATGTCCTGGTATATTGTCAGAGAAAAACTACACTTTGAGTTGTATTTTATGAATGTGCTCTATGATACTTAGTTCTGTTTTCATGAATGCTCAGTTGATGTGAAAGGGATAGTCACAGTCCAAAGTGCCTTGTGGCTATTGGCATTCTGGTCATTATGGACTGGAACTATGAAGGACTTGCTGTGACAGTTGCTCTGTGATGTTGTTTATGGGAGTGCAATTATTATTGTCAATATTTTGATTAGTATTCACAAATGCAAGCATGTACATATACACGTGCATTGTGCTGCCAAGGATAGCCAACATTAATGTTAGTGAGCTGTGGCATACTGTCACAAACAGAATGGATGATTAACAGATAGAGATGGGATCAAAGCACAGAAAGCGCCACGGCAGGGGTTTAAATCCCCAACCGCAAGGGTGTCTGTTTACGGCTTCAGAGTCAATAGCCCTATGGTCTGCACCACAGATCTCACTGTGGAGTTTAATTGTAACGTGATCTGGCATTTTCCACACAGACAGCAGTGCAGCTGAGTAAATGTGCACTGTGCGGTCTTATGGTACACTAGCCAACGACCCAGCTTCTATTTCTGGCAGTACAAGCCGCACAGCATATTAGAGGAAAGCTAGTGAGTAGCTCAGGGCTGCTTATGAAGCAGTTACTTGACATCACCCAATATAGCTGCAGCTGATTACTCAGGTAATGACATAGCCTAGACTCTGATACAGGGCTCAGCTTTCTCACATGAACTACTTGGGATCCAAGTATGAGATTCACAAAAAAAAAGAAAAAAAAAGAACGACTTCCTGGTGGATGAGTGATTCTCACATGGTTTTCAGTGGGCATGAGACACAGCCTATACATAATGTGCAGGCAGGCCAATTCTTTGGAAACCCAGTTCATTTACACCATAGCCTCTGGGTCAGGGGTTCTCATAGGAGAGTTGCTATGTAATCAAAGACCAAACCTCAGGAAGCAGAGGGCAGATTATGGATCACGTATATGCTGAGCCATTTTCAGCTTCACAGATCCACGTGAGAGGACTGAAATTGTTTTTGTCAGCTGTCCTAAAATATTTTTATTATTTAAATATTTCTTCTGAAGGTAACCCTATGTGTATCTGCCTTAGCTTATCTTTGAGTCAGTCAAAAATGGGTTTGTAGACACAATTGGTGATTTTTTATAACACAGTGCAAAAAGTATGGTTTTCCTTGTAGTTTTATCACATACTGTGCATAGGTATATAGGTGGAGGGTGGGTTGCAGTGGATGATACAATGCAAATGTGAGGGTAAAGCAGCCATACCACCATGTACCATGCTCCTACCCAATGGCTGAAGCTAAGCAAGTGTGGGCATGGTTAGTATTTGCATCAGAAACCTCTAGGGAAAACCAAGTTGCTGCTGGAAGTTCAGCTGTTGGGCCAGTAGAGGGTGATCTTCCCTCTGTTCAAATAACCCCCAGTGCCCCAGTACAGTTTAAAATAAGAAAATGATGCCACTAATTAAATCCAGAATTGGCCTATTGGCTTAAATCATATTCTGAATGAATGTGCACAACATTATGAACAAGATAAAATGAGAATGGTGTCAATACCTGAAAAAACAAAACTGTTAAGAGGAATTCAGCCTTTATATCCATTGTTCGATGTTGAAAATACTATTTAAGAAACGTTTTCTCATTAAACGCAGTTGATATTGACACGATCCTTGGTATGGATCAAGTATGACCTAGGTTTACCCTCATTTTAAAAGAAAAAGTTGCTTTGTGAAAAAAAGATGGCTGCCACAAGAGAATGAATAGGGAGCTGAGGCACATGACATAAACTTTATTCCAGATACCTTAAGCTTGGAAGGCAATTAGTTTTACTCTCATCTTCATTCATGTCTATTATAATAGGCTTGCTCTTGTGACAATATTTTAAAAAGTGGTTCCATCCTTGACCCACAGCAATGTGAAAGTAACTTTGAAGAACACATTTCTGTTACATTTAATAAAAAAATGTGTAGCACTTATATACTTTATTTAGCACTTATCCAAGCAAAAGTTACAAAGTGCTTCACAGAGGAAACATTTAAAATAAAAATGCATGTTCTCCCCGTGTTCGCGTGGGTATACTTTGGGTACTCCGGTTTCCTCCCACACTCAAAGACATGCGTGTTAGGTGCGCTCCTGCGGTTGCCCTTGACTAAGGCACTGGCCTCAGAACTGGAGTTGGTCCCCGGGCGCTGCACTATGGCTGCCCACTGCTCCTAAGTAACTAGGATGGGTCAAATGCAGAGGACAAATTACCCCATGGGGTTCAATAAAAGTATATCTTATAAATCCAGAAATCTGATTTGACAGATTTATTATGTTTCCTCTTTGCAACATAAAAGAACTCACAGAAAATTAGCAAAACCATGTTGCTTATAATCTACAGGCAACTCTTTGTTTCTGAAAGACTCTCATTATAGTGATTCACATCTCATTTAGTCAAATTCCACATACAAGTGGATTTAGCAGTGTGGGGATAATCAGGAGTTGTAAAGACAGAGACATCCTTTAAGGGGACTGTGCCTGTGCATCTAGTCGCTGGGTGATAACCTCAAAGAGAATGTTGACGCAGTAGGTCAGAAATGACACAACGTGTGGCAAGCATGTGTTCAGGGCTTTCCCTCTGGCTTCCTTGAAGCCCTCATGCAAACATTCAGTAACAAACACACATTGTTTGGTAGGACAATAGAATCAGAACCACATGGGTGCCAGGAAAACAAACTAAAATAAAACAATACAGATTTTCCCTGGTAGATTTGACGCAAGAGACCTTAACAACAGACCAGTTATCACAGTACGGTTTCTTTATAATACGACTGCACAGTGGGAATTGGGATGTTAGTCCAACAAGCCCTCCAACCAGTAAAATAGGGAGAAGCCAGATGAGAACAAGGTGCTTGGACAAATTGTTGGTAGTCATTATACTCTGGTACCTGAGTGGCATGCAGATTGAGACATATCTGTCAAATGCCATCACTGCCAATATGCCACATTCAATAGCTGCAAAAGATTGTATACAAAATATCTGAAGCTGACACCAAGAGCGCTTGACAAAGTGCACTTGCTGAAAAAAGTACCTGGGGGTAGATGGCCAAACTTCTATACAAGCCATTGATGAACAGGTTGCAAAGAAGGATAAATATGGGCTTGTGAAGGATCCTGATCAGACAAATGAAAACAATGAGAAACACGTTCACATAAAGAGTTATAATGAAGGCAACAAGCACAATGAAGAAATACAAGAACTTCAAATTCCCCATCTCCTCACTGCCTGTTAGAAGCAATAGTGTGGTGTTGTTGGTCTTCCATATTCACCTGCTTCATTCATACAAAGAGAACCTGCAAGGACAGTTACATTTGACTTTATGTTACTTTGTTGTTTGATTTACAGACATTTGATTTGCATTACAATACTGCACACCCTCAACAGCACACAGCAAGGCAAATACCAACATTGTTGCAGTTGTTCATGTAAATGTAAATCTGCGTAGATCTTCTGTAGGATGTAAAAGAGTCAGAGTCTGTTTTGCCAAGCAAAATCGAACTGTCGTTAAGGAAACTTCAATGGAAATTTCATTGCAAAAAGGCCTGTGAATCACCCTAAGGTTAGCCATTGTAATGCTGCAGCCAAGGAATGTACTATAACAGGAAACGTAGCTTTTCTAAATTTTAATATTGTACTTTAATAGTGTACTTTTCATGTAGTGTACATGCTATAGTCTGCATTTGACTAAATATTTATGTATGATTTAATTCAAACAATCAAAAAATGCATTTTCATTGTCTATTTAATTTGAATTCTGTACAATATAATAATCCCTAATAATCATAAATACGATTTATGATTTAATGAATAGTGTATCTCTCTCTGAAAGGCTCGAATTTCATAGCAAATCATTCAGTATATTACTACTGACTTTTCAGGGGCTGAAAAGGAGTGTTGATTTTAAAATGTACATTTAAGGTGTGCACATATTAACCAACCCTAACCCTAACCCTAACCTAAACCTAACCCTAACCTTAACCCTGCTCTGTTACCATACATGATATTTGTTTTAAATTGTACATTTAAAAAATCATTGCTGGATTCATGAAATTTGTCTTTGCTAGCATGATGGGATTTGACACCTCTTTCCTGTAGACGTATGAACGGCAGTGCTGCACAGAGCTCCTGATGAACTGCAAGTTTTGTAGTCCGGTTGAGAATGCTGGTGCGCTGTCATTTTGAAGTAGAAATGTCCAGGGAACGCTCCAGCTCCGAGGCTATCCTTTCAACATCAGGGGTTTGATTATTTAAGATTATGATGTGAATACAGCACTACAGGTAATTTGTTGGCAATTAAAGGATAGCTACAACACTTGCATCATTTGCCAAGTCAAAATTAAGGACGAATGTTGACTGCAGTGCCCTTCATAATATTTAGTACAAATACATATAAATTTTTTGATTTGGCTTGGTACTCCATAATTCTAGATTTGTAATCTAAAAATTATGTGTGGTTAAATTGCAGATACTCAGCTTTTATTCAAAAGTATTTGATTAGTCAAGGGGGTTCAATTGATTCAAGTGCAGGTAGTGGGGTGGCAGAGTAGTATAATGGGCAAGGAATTGGTCTTGTAACCTAAAGATCACAGGTTCGATTCCCTGGTAGGACAGCATTGTACCCTTGAGCAAGGTACTTGCAGTGTATATCCAGCTGTACTATAATTGGATTCAATGTAAATGCTATGTAAAAAGTTGCTCTGGATAAGAGTGTCTGCTAAATTCCTGTAATGTAATTTAATTTTTTATGAGGCAAGTTATAAAAATATTTTTGGAAAAGGTGACTTTTGATGTAGACACACAACTTTTCAGGGTTTCCCTGGAAATAACAGAAAAATCATCAGAAGATTATTCAAATGAAATTTTTTTGAAGTCCTTTATTAAAATATTCTATTTAAATAAACAATCATATAACCATAACAGCAAAGTGTATGGCATATATTAAGTCTAATCTAAATAATTGCATTGCTCACATTGCAAAAGGTCCTCATTCTATGTGGTCATTAAAAAAAAAATTAAAACCTGTTTCACACAAGTGAAATGGATCATTTCACATACACAATTGCAACATGTAAAACACACCAAACAAAATAGAAGATGCACAGAGATGCAATGCATGTTACTACTGTATGTTCACAACACACTTTAGAATTACTGTGTGTACAGTAATTCTGTGACCATGCTATAAGGAAGATATACAAGTTTCAGGAAAGAGAAGGGTAACTAAATGTGTTCCTGGTGTGAATGTTAATGTTACAAAAGATGAGTGTTACAATAGAGGATCTTTTCAGGCTTAGTGAAAGGAGAAAGGTGACTGAAGTTTTTAAATTCATAAAAAGTTATCAACAGTTATTAAGGCTCAGACTGGGTTCTGAACATGGGGCATTGGTGTAAAAGGTAAGTTCTGCAAGGATATCAGGATTTTTTTTTTGGTTTTGTTTGTTCGTCACATGGAGTAAATAGCTTTCCAGGTCATCTAGTAGAGGCAGAGATCCTCTGGGTCCAGGCTTGGCACATTGCTAGATAATCACCAGCTGTAGGCAAATGGTGAGCGTAGATTGGCTGAAAGGCCAGCTCTCTGCATCATAATTTACTGTATAAGTGAAATTCACTCCGAGGAGCATACGGAAGCTGTTATACAGGGAGTGCACAGATTTGTTGTTAGTTCTCATAAACACATTGCTCCTGCTGTGTTGAGACATTCCTCTGCGTCTGTTGGCCTGTGGTGCTGAAACTGAAATTCTCATAGACCTTGTTGGTGTACACTATGGATGCATCATTTGAATGAGCTTTCTTACCTGTAAAATTAAAAAAATGTGTCTTACTACAAACCTCACAGTACAAGAGCACACAAGATCACATTTTAAACAATGTAATATATTTTATCTTTAATTGAGCCTCTTGTATTACAGATAGGCAAGTCAGTGTCTAGGCTGTGACAGGTAGATCATTTTCAAATGTCTGAGACAACTGTACCCTCTGAGGAAACCAGCGGGTTTCTATTAATTATATCTTTGAGGCCTTTGAATAAAATGGATACTTTAAAGAATGAAGCATATTTTCTGCTGGGAAGGAATGGTGAGAGACACATTCACAGCCCAGTTTCACAGCACACCACCCAGAACATGACCACTTATTTTCTGTTACATCTCTCCTGCATCTGCATGAAGACAGTAATACAAAGGCTGTTGATATATTTGCCAAGAGTTTCCAGGTGTAATGTTCAATCTTTCACCACAAAACTTGTTCGAGCAAGACCCCAAAACTGGAAGCTTCTAATAGGCCTTTACTGGCCTCTAGTGGATATGGGGCAGCATTGCACATATTATGAGTCAACTCGAAAAATTGATGGAAAGAGAAACTGAACTTCACATGCACTCTCAATATGATTCACACGATGGAAGTTCTGCAGGACGAAAACGTATATTGAAAATAAGTTACAATTTAAAACTAAGTCTATCATTGAATCACCTGATGATGATGATAGCTGTTGACAACTGATTTCTGCTCAGTGAGACTCGACCTGCACGCATGCAGAATCGACCATTTTGAATTTCTTTATTCTCATTTTGGCTACCCACTGGTGGCTAGTTGTAATTGTTAGCCTATCTCATCCCTGCAGCATCTTCTCTCAGTTTTGTTGGGCACACAATAGTACGCGCTTCTCCTGAAAAGCTTGCAGTCTGCAGTCTGCAGTCTGTTTTTAAAAAAAACATGTTATAACTATGCTATAATGGCAATAAAACAACAATAAATAATATGTGTGTTCTCATGAATTAAGTTATTAATAATTGTAAAAACACAGCTATGTTATGGCTACTATGACCATTCAGATAAGGCATTTTCCTGTTCATCTGTAAAGGAGCAGTGAAAGATAGTGGTACAATTTTTTTGTTTGTTTTGTTTAGGCTAAACAGACATAGTTGCATGTTTGTCATTATATTAAAATAATTAATCAGATGGGGTAATCTAAAGCAAGTGTGCTTGTATAAATGGATGTTTATTTGCAATTAAACCAACAGTAAGTCCACAGCAAGATTGTTTGAGGGCTTACTGGGAAGCCAGACACAACCTCCCCGAATGTCATGGTGTAGAGAGCACACTGACCTTATAGCTTTCTTCAAAATGTTAGTCTTTTATCAATTTAAATATAACAGAATAGAACTTACTTTATATGAACACTTATCTATTATTGTGTACACCTTTTTTACTTTGGTCAAGTTCATTTCACTAAAAACAAAAAAAACAACAAAAAAAAGATTTTTAAAAAACTAATTCAGTTGGGAGTTCTTCTACAAGGAAACAATTAAAAAGTAAAAGGCTATTTTGACTGGCGTTGACCAGAGTCCTCACCCCAATCTGGAAGAACCACTGCTGCTGTTAACAGTCAGTATAAACAGTAACCAAACTGGTACCAAAATGACTAAGACTGACAATATCTGTTGCCATATGTTGAGTACAAGTTATTACTACCTGTTGCCAACTGGTTTATCTGGTTAATGTTTTTTTTTGTTTTTTTTGTTTTTTAAAAAAGAACAGAGGCAGAGTTGTTGAGGGATAGAGAGTTTGGTCACAGGTTTCTCTTCCTCGTCTTTACATAGTCACTTGACGGATGGATTGCAGAAGCTTTGTTGTTTTGACTAGTGACGCAAAGCCACACAGACACAAAATGGAGGAAAGTTCAAATTCAGGAGCCAACATCAGAAAACTAGTGAATTAAATAAACCAGGATGTTGTAGGATGGAGAATGTAATGGAACTCACATTTATAAATACAGATGACCAGGCAGATGAGGACCAGGGTTCCAGTCAATGCACCCCCACAGATTATAATCAGAGAGTATTTGGAGACATCTGGAACAAAACAAAAAAGGTCATTAGTGGGTGTCAATGAGGCACAGAGCATTAATCAATCAATTAACAATGTACACTCCACTCATACAGCTGAATACTTACAGTACTGAATCAATGCAGACGAAGAACCTTACCAAGGGTACAACAGCAGCGCTCCACTCGGGAATTGAATTTGAGACCCCAGTTAATCTAGCCGAGTTCCCTAACCATTATGCCACACTGTGCAGAAGATCTAGGTTCTGGGACAACACAGAGGTGAGCTGCAGGGTGGCGATGATGAGAAGTGGCTGATGTAAAATATCAGGCGGTATCGGCACTGGCATACCAACTTCCTGCACAACTTTAACACCTCCTTCTTCTCTTATCAGAGGCTACTAAAGGTGTGGTGTCATATATTTTTATCTCTCATCGCAATCGTTTTTAGATTTCTCTGCATAGCAAACATGAGAGGAGGTAGGTATGCAACACAGAAGACTAGATATTTGGTATTGTGTATATGGACGAATACTCATGTGTAATATTAATATTTCCAATCACCTACCCTCTCTTGTGTGATTCTGTGTGATGGTTATGCTGGCACTGAGGTCTGTGTAACTGGAAAACTGGCTAGCGTTGCAGGTGAACGTGTCTCCCTCACTCCAGTCATGGTTGCACACGTGTAGGGAACTGGTTGTTTCAGATATGCTTTGTCCATTTCTGCTCCAGGTGATGTTCACCTGTGCTGAGTCCAGGCCATCCAGCTCACACAGTAGCCAAAGGCAGTCTGATGTGTTGCTTGTCTGGGATTGTATGATGACACGCGGTGGACCTGGAGGGGGCACAGGAGGAGGGTATCAGCCTACTTGTTCTGATGACTGGGCAATCAATCTGCTTTTATAATGCAAAAAAATGCTACCTTTGAACATTTGGATATCTAGATAATTAAAATATTCATAATTGGTCTGCGATTGTCACAGGCATGTTAGAAAACATTTGGCCCCATGATAAGATTCTGGCAATAATCACAATCTCAGAATACCTAAAAACACCAAAGACATTGTGGTGCTCATATTCCCATATTGTGCAGCCATCAATGTTGAATAATGTATATATTAATAATAAAAATTATGTTTTCGATTATATCTTGCATTTGCTGAAAGATGCTGAAAGATTTGCCTCAAAAGAAATGAAAATGAAATTGATCAGCCCTAACACTAACATATTCACAGGTTTAGAGGCACAGTATGTTTGAGAGAGATATTTCTCACACCTATGGTGCGAGAGAACATTTGAATCTGTCCAGAGGTGAGCACATGTTGTTTGAAGTACAGTAGACATATACAAGGCTGTAGCAGTTGCCAAAGATCTGTGTTGGTACACCTTGATGAGTTGGCTGATGTTAGCTGATCATTTTCAATTCCTGTCTTTGGAGACTTTCAGCAAATGCAAAACATTTCATCGTTTTTGTAAGTAAGTTTCTTATTTTTAGCACCAGGAGGGTTAATTAATACTTGGTATTATTATGAATGTAACCTTCACTAGAAAGTATTACCATATGAAATTCGAAACATAATCCTAAAAAGTATTAGTTTATATGGTAGTGTATCAAATGTTTAGATCATATTTTCTATTATACTATACCACATGCATACATTGAGTGCAGCACCATAGGTGTTAGAGAAATATCTCTTCCAAACATACTGAGTATCTAAGCGTGCATTCAGTCCATTATAAATAATTGAATTGTGGGGTTTTTTTTTCAGTCGTGTAAATATATGAGTGAGCTGGCTGGTAATTGCACTTGACTCAATTCTCAATGCAGAAATACATGACCAGAATTTATGTATGGTATCAGCACAAAAATAAAAAAACTGTTACATTATTCCTTTGTGAATTGAAATTCCTTATATTCATGACAGAAAGGACTTTCTGGTCAATATTGATTCAATATTGTCAAACCAGTCAGTCGGAGCCAACTAAAATTTCAACAGTACAGCAAGAAGTCTGAGGGAACTTCATAAAAAGACATGCAGAATTATACACATAGATTCTTAATACTAAAACAGGTCTAAACATGCAGAATTTTTCGTTTTATGAATCCATTTTCACATAAGATGGTTTGATCACAGTGTGTATTGGATAGGAAAGCATTCTGGTATATAAAATACACAACATTTTTAATGTTCTGAGACCCCACTCTTAATTTAGCCAGATATCTTGTGCTATAGCATAGATATTGTACCTTCAACATGAAGTTCCACCTTGTAGAAGCGATCCACCGTTGGTGGGGGTATGGCTCTAGTCACTGAACAGTTATAATGACCAGCGTCTCTGGTTTTTACTCCACTTATACAGAGCGTTGGAGGTTGTGTTGTTCTATTGATACGGTCGTCACATGATTTTGATATTGTATCTGCAGCTGTGCCGTTTAGCACACGGTATTGGCACAGAATCCCAGGGCGTCCATTTTTTCTCCATGTAACTGTAACTGTGCTATTACTGTACAGGTCTGAGGCGCAGGGGAGACAGACAGAGCTTCCACGTGCTGCTATGATGTTCGCTGCATCTGTGGTGTGAAATGAACGGCACAGCACTAGGCACTTAATATCCAGTAGTAACATAATCTTTACACAATAACAAGATATGCAATGAGAGCCCAACAAGGAACAACATATGATACGATGGAAGGCTTACTGTGTTATATGCACAATCATGTGTAATGAAGCCAAATGTGACAGTTTGTGGTGTGAAATAAAACTGACATCAATGCGACACACAGGCAGTATACGGACACAGTGTGGTCTAGGACGCAGTAGCACAATAGACTGCATTACCAGGTGGGTCTAATATACACAGTAAAAGTTCAATGATGTGAGCTATGATTATTTCTGAACCCAACAAACCTATTTCTGAGCAGTGTTGGGGAAACTGCTCTGAAAGTATAGTTGTACAAACTACCTATTACCTCACACTGAAATTAGCTGAATTACAGCTAGCCTAAATAGAAATGTAGCTTGCAGAACTACAATTACTCAAAGTAGTTCAAATTACAGTACCAACACAAATTATGAATGAAGAAGTTTAGTATTCTTAAAACTTTTGTGTCTTTTGTTGTTGTTTCTTGAAGCCATTTTAAGTTGAACTACCAGCAAACTGCTTTAATATACCACTGCAGTGATCAAAGTAAAAAACCACTGCAACCACCACTTTTTTAAAGTGCTACTGGAAACAACTGATTTACAGGCATGAAGTGAATACGTTTCTGATATTCTTAAGATTAAACACCTGTAACACCATTCTCGGCTGTTTCAACACACACACTCAGTTTATATCAATGGTTTATGTAAAATGCATAGAATTCTTAACCACAGCATCAAAAACAAAAAAGAAAACGACATCTTACCTGTACATGTAATACTAAGTGCGAGAATGAGATAAAAATTGCACAAATTGTAAAGGGACACCATCCTGTCTACATGCACCAGCTGTCAAGAGACTGAGAGGTCTCTATATCACACGCATGCTCCACTCACGGACAAACACTCTTACTCAGCTTCCTCTCCACAAGCGTTCAAACGGTGCACTCAAAACCAAAACGCTCGCACCGGCGTAGCAGAAACTTCAATTCTTCCTTCCTCCACAGTCGACTTGAACTTGAATTCGGATTTGCACGTTACTGAAAAGTATTTGAGAGCAGCAAAATGTTGTCATCCTTTGCAATGGTAGTGTTAAAAGGACTGCCCAAAGTCCCTGCCCAGGGTCTTCCTGCAGCCCTTCTGGTGTGTTGTTTCAAAACATACTCTGCCACGCTAATGAATATCCATTACAAAATAACTGAAACACACTGTTACCTTTTAATTTATATGCTTGCTTTTGGTGGATGGTAGGTACTCCTTGTAAGTTTTGTTTTTGCGTGTTCTTGTATTCTTGAGAAAGGAACTACTTATTCACAGGAAGTGCAAACCATTATGTTGTGCAACACTCATGACAGCAACAAATCATCACATAGAGCAATGATCTCAAATGCAAATCCTGGAGGGTTGCTGGGTCTACTGGTTTCTTATGTGTTCCTGCACTGAGGTGCTTAATTTAAGTCACTGATTGGCTAAGTTTCTAAGGCCTAAATTGGTTGCTGATTGAAAGGAAATCACAGATACAAGCAGAGACATCGAGGAATCAGGAGTCAATAACCTCCAGGACATGCAGTAAGGATTTCATACTTATTAGTCATTTGGTTTTGAAGATAAGCAAAGCAGAAGTAACACTTTATCTGCAATTAAAGGAACTTTGTTTATTGAATAGGTCCAAGGGATACCAATGTCAATAACAATATCAAATAAAGCCATTTTTCTCAACTGATGCATCTGAAAATCTGCCACTAATGTGTGTATAGTAGTACTGAGCCAACATAAGGAAGGGTATTCTAAAGTCATTGATGCAAGTTAATTTGCAGAAGAAAACAGGATGGAGTCAGTGGAAATCTTTATTCAAGTCCATTCCAGGTAGAACTTATTTATAAAGCAAGAAAAATGAATGATGGAAATAAGAAATACAAAACACAGCTGCCTACTGTGACAGGAACAGGACAAGCACAACTGCACCACTTGTAAAGGTTCTGCACATACAGTATTACAATGCAGTAATGGTGCAATATCCCTACATACAATGGTGTAATGAAAGAATTATACAGATACGATTTTAACATAGTAGCGCAGTATTCTAGGAGGAAGCAATTTAGTCAGAAAAACAGCAAGCATTGTTGGGCCGAATGGCCTGTTCTCGTCATTATGTTATGTTATGTTATGTTATTTTATGTTATGTTATGTTATGTTGTTCTTCTGTTATGTTATGTTATGTTATTCTTATGTTATATTATGTTGTTCTTATGTTATGTTATATTATGTTATGTTATGTTGTATTATGTTATGTTGTGTTATGCTATGTTATGTTATGTCATATTATGTTATGTTATGTTGTATTATGTTGTTCTTATGTTATGTTATGTTATGTTGTGTTATGCTATGTTATGTTATGTTATATTATGTTGTTCTTATGTTATGTTATGTTATATTATGTTGTTCTTATGTGTGTTGTGTTGTGTTGTGTTGTTCTTATGTTATGTTATATTATGTTATGTTATGTTTTATTATGTTATGTTATGTTATATTATGTTATGTTATGTTGTATTATGTTGTTCTTATGTTATGTTATGTTGTGTTATGCTATGTTATGTTATGTTATGTTATATTATGTTGTTCTTATGTTATGTTATGTTATATTATGTTGTTCTTATGTTATGTTATGTTATGTTATGTTATGTTATGTTATGTTATGTTATGTTGTGTTATGCTATGTTATGTTATGTTATGTTATGCTATTTTGTGTTATGGTATGTTGTATTATGTTATGTTGTGTTATGTTATGTTATATTATGTTGTTCTTATGTTATGTTATGTTATGTTATGTTATGTTATGTTATGTTATATTATGTTGTTAGTTATGTTATGTTGTATGTTGTTTATGTATGTGTTATGTTATGTTGTATTATGTTATGTTTGTTATGTTATGTTATGTTTGTTATTTATGTTATTTTGTTTATTATGTTATGTTATGTTATGTTATGTTAATGTGTATTATATGTTATGTTGTATTATGTTATGTTGTGTTATGTTATGTTATATTATGTTGTTCTTATGTTATGTTATGTTATGTTATGTTGTGTTATGTTATGTTATATTATGTTGTTCTTATGTTATGTTATGTTATGTTATGTTATGTTATGTTATGTTATGCTATGCTATGCTATGCTATGCTATGCTATGTTATGTGCCAAAAGAAATGAAAGAAAGAGGGCTGTTTAAGCTCACAGCAAAGGACTTTCTGATGTTCGACTCATTTTATAAGTGCATTCAGTAAACAAGCCAGTATCCACTGGGTTTTCTCTCGAGGCTTTTGCATTTTGGATACCTGTAAAGGAAGGAAAATCACAGATCAGTCAAACAATTTCAATTTCACATCCTGTATGTAGAAACTGAGCACAAACCTCCAAAAAAGCAGGTAGAGGAAAGGTTTCTGCTGTTAGTCCAGTATCAGAGGCCCTGACTCCCTGTAGTCATTAAAAATACTATAGAACTTAGCTAAATCAAAGCGATTCCCTGGTGTCTGGCCACATTCCAAAAAATATCTGTCCTCATCTGGCAGTCTACACATCACCCAGTTGATCTGGCCTCATTTACTGTAATCTCTACCTCTGCTCAACTGGTGCAGGAGTGTGCTGTCGGCCATTTTTATTCTGTTCTCCCATACTATTTGTTAGCTGGTCCTGTCTGTACACATGCTAATGCTTTCTATTTAATATTGCCACATCCCATGATTAAAAGCGATAACAAGACTATTTTTCTCCCTCATTCTAATCTATATTTAGGATGCCGTTTGGATGCCTGATTAAAAGTTTCTGTGGGAGGTGACGTATTTCCTTGATAATATCTGATGTGTAAATGTTTGCACCCAGAGAAAAGCTGCACACAAATGTTAAATTCAAAAGGTGTTATCGCACTATGCTTCTCTCATGAACCTTGCCATTTATTAGCTTCATGAGTGGTCTGTGGTCATTCAGTCATCACCTATGTGTTGGTGTTACAGGATGACATGCTGCAGAGTTGTTTTCAAATCCTATTAATTTCACGAGACACCATAAGGTTTCTATACTGAGAGGTCCTGGTATTTAAGAGGCAATACAAAAAAAGCAGAAGTTCAGATGGGGAACTGATGACTGTGTGGGCAGAGACAGTGGGCTTTAGGCAGTACAGAACCAGCTGAGAAGCTGTGAATGCAGTCCAGTCCAGACCTAATGGCTGCATGATAGTTGATATTTCCTGCCTTCCCCCCAACTAAGCAAAAGGAAATTACATGCACATGAATGAAATTAAATGAGCGGGAGCCCACACTGGACATTGTAATTTAAATATAACAACAATTCACCATCAAGCCAATAGCAAATCACATGTTGATGTACTATAAATAATAAGCAATAAATATTAGGATGGCTATTTTGGACTGGTCCCACTGCTTCACAGGAGTCAGGTTTCTATGCTTATCAAGGTTTCACGTCATTTGTTCAAGCCCCCAGTATTTTCCATTAGCCTAAAATTCTCAGCCCCAGACGGTGTAGAGGTTCAGACAGTGCAATATCAAAGGCTGGAGTGGGTGCAGACAGGAAAGGGAGTGGTTAAAGCCAGAGGTGGGCTGTGTACACCTTTTACATAACATATCCTGTTAAAGGGAATTGTAGTTTTTATTGTGGATATTTTAAAATTTGATTTCGTTTTTATTATTTACTCTTTCTATTTTACTGTATGTATTAACAGCTCTTCATTTCTTTCTTTGCTGCTGTGTTGTGTTTCCTATCATTATTAGTAATTCTTTGTCTGAACAGCACTATAACACGTACTGAAATCCAGCTGGTTACAGTGAAAGGGCACTGTGTCCTTTTTAAATGAACCTCATGCATTTTTTCCCATACCACTTTCCAGAGAGCTACTACACTATTAACATTGTTTTAAATCAACAAGAGTAATACTGACATGTACAGTATGTACAATAATACAAACTTTCTGTTATACAAGGATTCATATTTTCCGCTTTTGCGTCAGGGTGGTAGACCATTTCTGGGAGTTAAGACGGCAAGTTCTTACATTTAAATAAACAGAAGAGTGCACAGATGAGGGTCAGGGTCCCCGCCAACGTGCCCACGGAGATCAAAACCAGAGGAGCAGGGTAAGAGTTGTTACCTGTGGGTGTCAGACAGTGAGGAATGGCAGTATAGTATAATGGGGAAGGAGTCGGTCTTGCAACCTAAAGGTCGCAGGTTTGATTCCCCGGTAGGACTCTGCCGTTGTACTTAAGCTGCATTGCTTCAGTATAAGTTCAGCTGTATAATTGGATACAATGTAAACGCTATGAATAAAGTTGTGTAAGTCGTTCTGGATAAGAGCGACTGCTAAATGTCTGTAATGTAATGTAAATGAATGCTAGTCAATCAATCAGACTATCAGCTCCCTGCCTGTTTGAGGCTATGGGTTGCAGGGAAGTGCTGAAAATATGGTTACAGAAGTGAGCAGTTGGACTGGTGATTGGTAAGCATTAGCATTGGGCTTCCTGTGTGAACTGTCTTCCTAAAACATATCAACTTCATTCTAAATGTAAACTTTTTTTATCTGCATGGTCCATAAAGTGACTGTGATGCAATCGATTGAAGTAGAATGATATCCAAATTATGCACACATTCCATTCACCATTTGGAGGGAAGACAAAGTTGCAAAGTTTGAATACATGCCCCCAATGTCCATCAACCCATTGAAAATCAGTCTTTCATGTTTGATTGGACATTGACAGCATTATTTACATTACGAGACATTGGAAATATTCGGTAAAATATGTGTATGTGCCTTTTTTATTGTCCCTGACATAACTTGCAATCAAGTGTGCAGTAGGACATGCCTGAAATATGTGAATCATATAGTACAAACAACTGGTGCGTTCATATAGCATAGCCCTTTCAAGCAAGGCAAATATACCTGTTTACATTTCTCTTAAAATTGTTTTAGCTTCTTCATCTCAGATTAGGCACATGCTCCAGACACTGACTGCAGACGCGTGCATATTTCTGGCCACGGCACATAGCACCATTTCCCCAGCTATGCCTAGCAACCCCACACATGCCTGGTATGTTAAACCAGGTAGTAGTTTTCTGATGTGTTAAATGTAAAATATGTTCTAAACAAGGCCCTTGCCTACAGTTTACCCATATTCACTCATTTAAACAATTTAAGTATTTTTTCTGTAGCACTGGCTGATATCTGCTGCCATCTTAAGTTAAAATGCTAGTGGATGCTGGTTGAACCCTTTGCCATATCATACACGACAGCTTTAATTCCAAACAGTTGAATTGTAAATTACCTATTCTCGCAGGCAAATCATTGTATGTGTGAGCTCGTGTAATATTAATATTCCCAATCACCTACCCACTCCTGAGTGTGTCTGTGTGATGGTTATGCTGGCACTGAGGTCTGTGTAATTGGAGAACTGGCTAGTGTTGCAGGTGAACGTGTCTCCCTCACTCCAGTCGCACACGTGTAGGGAACTGGTTGTTTCAGATATGCTTTGTCCATTTCTGCTCCAGGTGATGTTCACCTGTGCTGAGTCCAGGCCATCCAGCTCACACAGTAGCAAAAGGCAGTCTGATGTGTTGTTTGTCTGGGATTCTATGATGATACGCGGTGGACCTGGAGGGGACACAGGAGGAGGGTAACAGGCCACTTATTCTGGCAATCAATCTGCTTTTATAATGCAAAAGAGGAAAGTGTGACCTTTGGACAATGGGATATCTAGGCGCTTAAAATACCATCATTTTTTCTTGCTGAAACAGGTCTGAACATGTACCATGTTTCATCTTATGAATCCATTTCCACCTATGATGGTTTGGCCTCAGCCTGTATTGGATTTTTGCCTCTCTTGGCTGTATCTTCAATGAGTTAAAATTCACTCTCTCCAGGCTGGCTCACAAAGAGGTAGCTAGTGAACTCTGTGGCTGCTTTTCTTTAGACACCACACTAAATTTGGCACATCTTATTAAAAATATACATGTTCTTTTCCATGGACTAGCATGGTAACCGGTGTTTCTTTCACCTTGCTGCTACTGATAATATTGACAATCTTTACATTTATATTACAAATAATGCAAAACCACTTTAAGGACGTGCTATAGCATAGATATTGTACCTTCAACATGAAGTTCCACCTTGTAGAAGATCTGCACCGTTGGTGGGGGTACGGCTCTAGACACTGAACAGTTATAATAACCAGCATCTCTGGTTTTTACTCCACTTATACAGAGTGTTGGAGGTTGTGTTGTTCTATTGATACGGTCATCACATGATTTTGATATTGTATCTGTAGCTGTGCCGTTTAGCACACGGTATTGGCATAGAATCCCAGGGCGTCCATTTTTTCTCCATGCAACTGTAACTGTGCTAGTACTGTACAGGTCTGAGGCGCAGGGGAGACAGACTGAGCTTCCACGTGCTGCTATGATGTCCGCTGCATCTGTGGTGTGAAATATAATGGCAAAAGTATCAGAAAACGTAATATTTATTTTAACTTCGTAAACACATTCAAGCATGGGCTGGTTCTACTAACGTAAAGCAGACCTGTGCATGTGTGCACTAATATATTTGCCAAGGACAAGCAGATTTTTTTTTTTTTTTTTCAGGGATTTATTGTGTATTGAAATGTTCAGTTAACAATACAGTCACAATAAGTACTGGATAAA
Organism: Anguilla rostrata; assembly: GCF_018555375.3. NCBI lineage: Eukaryota > Metazoa > Chordata > Actinopteri > Anguilliformes > Anguillidae > Anguilla > Anguilla rostrata. Next base: position 24,379,838 of record NC_057941.1, on the reverse strand, counting down.
AAAAGTTATAAATATATTATAAAAAATGAATAAAGAACAAAAATGGAAACTTACGAATAATTGTGGACAGAACGGTGAGAACTATGGAAATCTTCAGAGGTAAAGCCATTGCAGTTGGACTCATGGTTGCTCATCAGCACTCACATTAGCGTTGTTTTGAGAGCCTTCCGCTTTATAGACAAATTTAACCGCAAGCAACATCCTGTAGAGTAAGTTGCCTGCAACACAGGCAGGAAAACTTGACAAACTCACTAAAAGCCATCATACTTAATTTTCAATGCTTGGTAATTGCTTATACTGTTCATAGATTTGTATGTTGCAGAGACAACAGAGTAGTAAATTATTTCATGCAAACTTTTATTTAGTACTACTACACCAAGTGCTGTTCTTAATCATCCTAATAATCCACTCGATCTTATGCTTCAGAAGAGTTCCTAAAATAATGACAACTGAAATTCCTTTGGGAAAAATAAAAGTTCTCTCGACATACTGAATGACCGCTGAGCCTTGTGCTTGTACACATGTACATTTTACTACAGTCTAACCAGTACTGTTTTCTATACCAATTCATCCAAGGCAATCAGTTCAAACAAAAATAGTCTTTTCGGCCTTTGGCCAGCCAACCAACATATTGATGATTGAACCCAACTTCCTGACTCTACAGTCAGTCTTAAGTGCTCATCATTCGCACTAGGCATGTGAAATTTAAATGGTTTAATTTAAATTTTATGGAGGCTGTAACCCTTGCCTTCAACATTACAAGAGGGGGGTGTGCAATGAAGGTGTCTACTTTAAACATGAATAATAAAAAAATTCTTGATTTAAAATGTTTTTTTTTCTTCTGTTTTTATACATAAAACTTTCTCTTTGGCTCCGTCAGGTTTTGACTGTAGATTCACAGTTAACTCGGGCACTGAACGTGAATCTACATTCCTCTCCCTCGTGTTCAATGCAAAAAAACAACGGAAATCCAGAAATAAACCTGGAAGACAAAGCTTCTGGACTTAAGGAAGAGACGCAGCAGAGCAGCGGGTTTAATATAGGTATTTTAATAGGTGTTGAGGGAGTACTAGTTGCGCCAGCAGACAGTGTAATGACAGTGAAAAGAGCTGAGGGCAATGGCTAAGGAATCCCTTTCTAAGCAGGGTGTCCAGTAAGGCAAGGCTGCATTAACAACTGGGCTGTAACAATCAAGTCCATACATGTCATGGTACAGTACTATCGACATAAATTAGATCAAGCACACATGGTACAAACTTTCAAGAGGAAACATATTTCAATCTGGAGAAAGCCCTCAACAAGACCGTTTTAAACTGCGCAAGCAGTCACAAACACAACATTCTTGTATGGAGCAGATAAGGTATATCTTTCTGGGTGCATATTCAGGTTTTTTTAAGACTATCTGGATAAACAAACAATAAAAAAAGAATAAAATAAATAAGCTATAATTACAGAGGGTTTGGCAATTGTTCTTTGTAATTGCAAGTGTCCCTGGTTTCACCCTTTACTGGAGATAAGGGTGGTCCTTGATTCCTGCATTTCATGATACAAATCAGGGTGGTTATACTCTTGCTCTCTGAAATTAAACTCTCTGTGAAATCCATCTAGCGGACACAGACCGGCCAAGCCACCTCACAGAACTTCACAGAGTTCTCACAACAGTGGCTCTCCACGGTAATGACTGTGGGTTGTTACAAACTATTCACGTGTGTAAACGGTCAAAAACTCCTCCGTATAAATCCATCAAGTACAGAAAGTTGAGATTGAATAGCAAATAGAAAAATACAGGTACAAAAATCCATTACATTCAAGAGACAGTACTAGCACAAAAGGGTATTATCATTGATAATAGTCATTTAATTCATATAGGAACTCTAGTTTTTAAATAGGCATCTTAAATATAGAAAAGGTGGACAATGAGACGGGCAGGGGATTAAAATGTGTTGATATAGTTTTTGTCAATTTCATGCCAGAATGCTCAAATTAGCCTAAAATACTTCATTCATATTTACATACATTAGCAATGAAATAAATGTTTATTTTTTAAGTCCCCTTCCTACCACATGGAAAGGGACTGAAATTTTGAGAAAAATAAAATAATAAAAGAAGAAAGCAATGGAAGTGTGTTGGGGGGAGGAGGAGGGGGACAGAAATTAACGTGATATTATTTTGGTTTGGGTTCTAAGGTGCAAATATTGTCTTTTAAAAGAGGCATTTAAAAGGTGCCAACACTGTACACCACGTCCACAAAACTGTTTTAAGTCAGAGAAACCCCATCAGAAATATAGCATTAATTGTGCTGATAAAGAACATCTGTTACCTGAAGATCATATGCACCAACAAAATCCAGTGCAACTGCTAATCTAGCCTTATTCTTACCATGTATTTGATTTAAAGACACTGTTCCCTTTTCTTTGGCAAATGTCTGCAAAACCACATTTAGTTACGTACATGCTTTCCCACTGGCTAGTGCCTTGTTTAAAATGGTTTTCAAGGAAGTACATGTGCTTCAACCAGTAAAGGATTTTTTTGGGAAGACACTTTTGTTTCCTTTTTTAATTATAACTGATTGAAGGAAAACAATTGGGACAGTGTCATCTTTAAGTGGCGCTAAATTACTTTGAAAGCTCATTAGAATGTCCAGATATGGACAAGGTGCACCAACAGCACCGATTTAAGTATACACAAGGAAGTCTTATGTAAGTTCTTTAATGCTTAGTCATTCCAAAAAGTCACACTGATCCCAGAATTATTTCCTCAAATCTGTACAAAAGATATCATTTCAATGCATCTAGGATTATTTTATTAGCAAGCAGAAAAAATCTGAAATCTCACTTGCAACTTTAAAAGCTGAAGCTCTGAGTTCAATCGCCAGCTTCTAAGCACAAATACATTTTTGGGAAACTTTCAAACTGACCGAAGACATCCGTCACAGTAGGAGCACTACAAAAGCAATGTCAGTCTAAATTGTAAAGTACACCTAAAACCGGCATTTAGAGTTTCACGCAAAACAAATGCGTGTGTGTGCAGCGGTCTGGGCCCTTGAGTCACTGTAAGGATGCCACACATCCTGGCCACACGGTAACACCATGGAAAACTATGAGCCGGCTCTTTACAAAGTACTTGTGCCCCAATGCACAGATAATGCAGTTGCTATAAGATTATATACTCTCAGAGAAGCAGAGAAACAGGAGCTACTGTTCTACAAGCAGTGCAGTACAATTCAGTGCTCATCTGCTTAACAAGTAAGCATAGAAACATTTTCTATATATGTATTTCATACTGTGTGTGTTTATTTATATATATATATATATATATATATATATATATATATATATATATGGATTTTTTAATATATATATATAAGCTTTTTGTTTTCTTACAACAGTCTTAAATCCAGTAAACTGGGACCCAGGAGAGAGATCTGAGGTTTGGAACAGCTATATATAAAAAATAAAAATAAAAAGACAGGAGAAAAAAAAACAACCAGATAAAAACTAACAGAACAGTGAGACATACAATGTATTTGAGAGACAATAGTTTTTTACCACTTCTTTAACAGTTTTCATAGAGGATGCGGCAGATGATGAGAAGTATGTGTGAATAACTGATCCAAACAAAGAAGAAAAACAGCCGACAATTTGACAACTGTGCAAAAAAAAGATTTCAACATTGATGATAAAAAAACAATTAATTGTACGGGTTATCAACTGCAGCTTCAAAAAGCACTAGTATGCTCTAACAGAAGGAGTCCTGAGGGAGAGGGTCAAAAGGTCGTCATACACAAATGGAATCATTGTATGAATCCTAAATTTATAGTTTGCGAGCTACACGATTACACAATTTGCGGGCAGGATTCGAAACCCCTGATATAGGAAGATCTGTCATTCACGTCAAGTGTGAAGACGGGGTTTGGCGGTTCGACTGCCCAAACTAAGGCAGCTGAACGAATGAGCAGGTGGTCAGCTGACAGGCTGAGAGAATGACCTGCTGCCAATCAAGAGAGAAGCCCACCATCTTACCTGCCGTGGAAGCTTTCAGAAACAGGAAATATTAGCCCGCCGTGGAAGCTTTCAGAAACAGGAAATATTAGCCCGCCGTGCTGTACACAGGCACCGTACAGGCTGGGCCTCTTTCAAGTTTACCCCGCAGATTTTCGTGGAATGAAAGCCTGGCCATTTCACTTAAAAGAGAATGTGCAAATAAAACAAAAAAATTTAAAAATGAAGTGTACAGTGAAGAAAAGTCAAACTTCAGTTTGACGGGACAGTTCATTTTCAGTGACATGATTTAAAGGAGAGGACAGAGACATGGACAGAAAATCCAAGACTAGAAAAAAAAAAACAACCAGTGAAGGAGGACTCTCAATACAAACCTTAATGAATAAAACGGAATAATTAAAAACAAAACTACGCCTCTTCTACTGTAGCTAAAAATTAGTGCAGTGTCTGTGTTATTAATCTATCTTAGGAAACTAGTAGCACACATTTGGATTAGCTATTCAGATGCTACACAGACTGCTGAAAGGTCAAGCATTGACATAAAATGCATCTCTTTTCATTCAAGTACTTCCAGTGTGTGTGTGTGTGTGTGTGTGTGTGTGTGTGTTTGAGAGAGAGAGAAAGAGCGAGTGAGAGGAAAAAATATGCTAATGGAAAAGAGAAAAAAAAATGTACCAGTGAGTGAGTCTACCCATGAGTTAATCTCAGCTGATGTCAGACATTGTTGATGTCAGACAGAGTGGGTGCTGGGTAATAAGAGTTTGTAGCTTCAGTTGCGCAAAAAAAAAAATTCCCATCAGGTCAGAATGTCGAGCAGCACACTGACCGGCTGCCTGAAGACCCACTCCCTTCATACAGTAAAACCGAGTCTTGCGCTAGAACCCTGATCTACTCGGCTGCCTGTCACAAATTACAGACGGGCCTTGATCTGCTTTTTCTGACAGTTTGAGCCTCCCCCCAAGCAAACCCCCCTTGCCTCTACCGTAGAAATACCCAGCAATGGCATGCGTTCCGAGATTTCCAAACAAGACCAGGTGAAAACCTAGTATATGGCTGGACCGGCCGACGAATGGTGTAACTTCATAACTCGGCTGACCAATGGTGTAACTTCATCACTCGGCTGACCAATGGTGTAACTTCATCACTCAGTCACTCAGAGATTCGCGTTCAAAGGGCTGGCACCGCTATTGCGGTCCAGCCAAAAAATGGGTTTGATGTGAACTCAGTCAGAACCACAGAGGTTACGCAATATTATCAGTGTAACGAGGCTGGAATTACAGCTGCAACATGGGTGGAGTGCATCATGAAGTATGACTCAAGAGGAAACACAGGTCCTCTCGAGCTGTGCAAAGCCGGGGAACAGGCATGTGAGACTCTAATCTTCAGCTAGTGTAATAAATGAAGCCCTTGGGCAGGAAGTATGTTCAGTGTTTGCTGAAGCTCTCAATGTGTTAACCGCTAGGTTTCACACGCTTCCACAAACAGGAAGTACTGAGTACTAGCACGAAAAAAGATGCGAATAAACTAAACCCTGCACATCAAAACCACATGGGTGAAGACTGTGAGAAAGCTTTTGTGTGTGTGTGTATGTGTGTGTGTGTGTGTGTGTGTGTGTGTGTGTTTAAATGCACTTTTTGTTTGCAAAACTTGACCTTTAAAGACGGCAGCCGTCTGGTGTGTAGCGGTGTCCGCTAACCCGTCGCAGCCGCCCGATGGAAAAACCACGCTCTGGTACCGGCTCGGCTCCGCCGGGGGCTGGGGGTCAGCTTTGCCGGGAGCTGTAGAATCAAGGTGGGTGAGGGGGAGGCACCCTCCCCCCCCACTGGGCACAAGCGTTCGGCAGGCCCTGCTCCTCGAGTCCACAGCCGAGCCCAGTTCACACCGAGCGCTCTCCGTCGCTGCCTTCCTTTCCCCAGGGAAAGGTTAGGAGGTTAGGGCAGAGAAGCATGGCGTGACTGTGTTGTCTGGGGAAGGGGGGGGGGGTGCGGGGGAGGAGGAGAGCGGGGAGCCTTCACTGATCCGCGCAGGAGATGAGCACAGGGGCCTGGGCCATTTCTGTCGACTGTGTATCCGCTGCTATGGTGACTGTGCGTTGGCCTCTGAAACCACAGAGAAAGACCATTAGAAAAACAGGAAGTGGGCAGTGCCGAAGGCCTCACCGCTTATCAAAGACGGAAGCTTTCCAGCACTTCATGCCAGCTTGACAACTCCATTTGGCTGCTGCGAGGCGACTTGCACTTGCTCCCACCCAGGTTAATGGTTCCTATGTGTCCCGACTACAGAGCTTCTCCACCCTCACACCCCAGCGGTGGAACAAACTCCCCATTCCTCTATGGACCAGTCGGCCACTGCCCATTTTCCACCGCGGTCTGAAAACGCATCTCTTCAGCCTGTACCTTGACTAACTCCAACACTACTACCCGCAGGGTTACTCCCACTAACAGATTACTGTCTTGTATCCTTGTATCTTGATCTTCTAGCACTTTAATTACACGTGTATCTTCATCTAGCACTGTTGTGTTGAACTGGTACTATCATCTCGATTTTCTAGCTCTTTATCATATCTCTTATAATCATCCCTTCTAGTTTGCCTTTCCATAACTTTACTGACTTAGCCTATGCTTACTGCGTGAACTAGACTTGATGTTCATGGCTATGAATAACTGAATTGTACTTTATTGGACCCGTGTTCTGTAGTTGTTCCAATGACCATCGGTATGCACTTATTGTGCATGGCTTTGGATAAACGTGTCCGCCAAATAAAATGTAATTTAATGTAATGTAAAGCTCACGGGTGACAGGCGAGGGCATGCTTATATGACCAGATGGAACCCAGAGACATGGGTAAAATTCCGTGTGTATAACACCATTTTTCTCCTGATGTTCCGGAACGCTGAATTCAATCGTCCACTGGAAACACTAAAGCCAATTAGGCACTGCAGGACAAAGTCAGCACTGGAAGAGTGGCGACTGAATAAAAAAATAAAAAAAATTTCTGGAAAACACACTTTTCCAAAGTCCACATACTTACAGTATATCGCAATATATTTCATTTCTGGATGATTAACGGGATGAGCCGCCCAGCAGCCCCGCTGCAGAGCCCCGCCCGCTAAACACTAAACTGATTCCAGTGTTGTGTAAGGGATGATTGGCAGCTGACCTGTGCGCATTCTCCATGGCAGCCACTTCGGCCAGAGCGGCCAGGCTGAAGAAGGCAGGGAGGCCGGAAACACTGGGCGTGTCGGCGCCGGCGTCGCTCGCTTCCTGTGGCCTGGGGTCAGCGTAGCACGCTTCTTCATTGCATAAAGTCTCTTGGGTTAATGGCTTTTCATCCTGATCCTGGATCAGCTCCTTGGCTTTGTCCTCTGTGGGCAGTGAAGACCATTAAAAAAAATTTCAAACAATACCGTCAAAGATTTCACATGACTTCGCATACATGAGCTGGAAAAACACAAAATGGGGAACCATTTGGAAATTATTTTCATTGTTGAAATAAAAACGGGGACAGCCCCAGGTTTCTTTAGAAACTTTTTGAAATAAGGAACTGCCTGGAAATCATTGTTTTGTGGTTTGAAAGAGAAACACACAAAGTATGACTGAGTGCACACACACACACACACACACACACGGTTTGGTTTGGTTTGGTTTGGTTTGGTTTCAATTGCTCCAAAATTGTACTGTTTTGTCTGGCTATGTTCTCAAAACTTTTTGTATTTGTCACGCAACGGTTACATTGGCCATTTCTATTTGATGTCATGCAGTAAATAAAATAAGGAATGCAAACATCAGTTAACTCCGTTGCCTTCATCTGAATAAATCCATCCATCCATTTTCTAAACCGCCAACTCCTGGCCAGGGTCACGGAGGGTCTGGACTCTATATCACCATATATTAGGTGAAAGGCGGGAATACACCATGGACAGGTCACAAATCCATTCCAGCGACCACTCACCATTCACTCACACATTCATACCCAAAGGACCATTTAGACTCCCCAATTAACCTAACCTGCATGTCTTTGGACTGCGGGAGGTAAGCGGAGTATCCGAGGGGAACCTGCACAGACACGGGGAGAACATCCATCTCCACACAGAAAGGCACACGCCCGCGCGCACACGCACGCACACGCACGCACATGCACTCACGTACACACACACGCCCGCGCGCACACGCACGCACATGCACTCACGTACACACACACGCCCGCGCGCACACGCACGCACATGCACTCACGTACACGCACACGCACGCACATGCACTCACGTACATGCACACGCCCGCGCGCACACGCACGCACATGCACTCACGTACACACACACGCCCGCGCGCACACGCACGCACATGCACTCACTTACATGCACATGCCCGCGCACTCACACGCACGCACATGCACTCACGTACACGCACACGCGCACACGCACGCACATGCACTCACGTACACGCTCGCGCACACACGCACGCACGTGCACTCACGTACACGCACACGCCGGCGCACCCACGCACTCACGACACGCACAGCCTCACGCACGTCACACGCACGCACGTGCACTCACGTACACGCACACGCCCGCGCGCTCACACGCACGCACATGCACTCACGTACACGCACACGCCTGCGCACTCACACGCACTCACGTACACGCACACGCCCGCGCACTCACACGCACGCACATGCACTCACGTACACGCACACGCCTGCGCACTCACACGCACTCACGTACACGCACACGCCCGCGCGCTCACACGCACGCACATGCACTCACGTACACGCACACGCCCGCGCTCACACGCGAGCACGTGGGGGTCCTCATCTCTGCGCAGAGCCGTGCCACTCACCCTCAGCCGGGGACACCCTGCCGTCCGCCGTGCGCACCAGGTGGGTGATCTTATTCTTCCGGGCCTTCCTCTTCTGGCTGCCCACCAGCATCTCAGCTGCCCCAAGCGCCTCCAGGGACATCGGGCCACAGGGGGGCGCCGGCTTCCCCTTCTGCCCTCCGTCCAGCACGGGGGGGTCTTGCATCACTATGGCTGCATATTTGGGGGGGGGGGGGTGTCAGGGAATCACAGGTCAGGTCGTCCAGCATGGACATACAGCCAGGAAACACAATGCACTTCTCCTTGGTGTGCTAGGCTGTTATTTTCTTGTTAGCGGGTGCCCCCACAAGATTGCACCAGACACGAAGAAGCTCAGCATTGGAACCTTCTAGATGAGCCATACGCGCGGCCCCATTGAAACCACCAGGCTCTCAAAATGACCTAAATACTGCTGGCAGTTTCCTTTTGGTTGAGGAAGGATGCTTTTAATACATGCCGGAAAGCCACAAAAGGCAACAATCAAGTGGAAACAAACCCTCTGAAGCCTGCCCTTCGAAAACAAACAAACACACACACACACGCACAGTCAAGAATGTGGTGGGCAGTTTTTAAGCAAGGTGGAAAAAAAAGAGTTTGAAACATCACAATGAGAGATGAATGTGCCTATTCACCTTTATCCACGGTACTGGGTTTCTCCTTTTTGTGCTTGTACTTGCTAACAATCTTGTGGAATAAATTCTTTTTCTGAGATGGAGATGAACCTAAGATTTAAAAAAAAGGACAAAACAAAAAGAATATAATATGCTATGTTAAATGATATTAATGCCACTCCTGAGTGAAATGAGCAGTACCTGGTTTAAAACAGAGACTTAAGGTAAAAAATGGGAAGTTTCATTCCTGGGGATATCCCACAATGCCCTCTGCTCACCCTTGCAGGGCTTGGGCGCCTCAGGCGCGCCGTTGCCGCTCGGTTTCTTCTTCTTGGCGACCGAGGTGCTCTTCTTGTCGAACGTCAGGGGGCTGTACTGCGGGAGACTGTTGAACTTCTTCTCAAACTCCTCCTCCAGTTTCCCCAAGCTGCACGCGACACGGAGCACAGCGTGAGGCACGGAGCGCAGCGTGAGGCACGGAGCGCAGCGTGAGGCACGGAGCGCAGCGTGAGGCACGGAGCGCAGCGTGAGCCACGGAGCGCAGCGTGAGCCACGGAGCGCAGCGTGAGCCACGGAGCGCAGCGTGAGCCACGGAGCACAGCATGAGCCACGGAGCACAGCGTGAGCCACACACCCCAGGACAGCTCTGCGCAGGCACGCAGTTCAACATGCCTGCCGGTCGCCAGCATGGGGGGTGGGGGGGTGTTGGTCACCTTTCAGACCTTTATTAGAGACGCCAGGTCTGTGCCGACGGGGCCTACGCTTCCTCATGCTGATGCATTAAACATCCACTGTGTTCACGACTATAACGGGTGCTGAATAAAAGTGTAATATCACGACACAAATATATCTGACAAATAAATTTTGCTTTAACTGTTTTTAAAGAAGACTTAACATGAATTAGAAAATCTTTAAAGAACTACACGCGTCATTTGGTAACGGCTGACACCCGAAACCGTGAAAACCGTGCTCACCCAGGAACGGGCTCGTCTCTGGACTTGGACTTCTTCAGCTTCTTGGGGTTGCTGGCGCCCGTCTGCGCGAAGGCCCAGGCCTCCTCGGTCCAGCCGGCCTCGTGGTCGGACACGCTGCCCCGGCCACCAGAGCCTCTTTTACCTGCGCGACACACAGCGGAGCGTCCAGTCACACTTCACCTGCGTCCGACCGCACAGGCACAGCACCGGCAACGATGCACTGCCTGCCCGCTTCCTAAGTGTGGCACAGGACCATTTAGTCAAAATATTATCTGAAAAATTATCACAAGAGCACAGCAAAGTTTGCCGCCCCTTCACTAAAATTCGCTCTATCGATATTGGAAAACACTGAGATCTACACTATTTTGCACATTAGCAAAACAGCAACATTATAGCAAGAATTTTTGATGTTAAGAAACAACCACTTTAATGCTTTACACAAGAGGGTAGGTGAGAAAGTGTAGAGAATGAATGCTCTACACTAAAGCGTATATACATATATAATTCTAACAAGCAGTGAGATGATGACTTATTTTCAAATACTTTATCTGCTGAAATAAAAAAGTATTCATGACGTTGATCAGCCAATCAGCATCAGATAGTCACTGTCTTTGTGCTCAAAAACCTGTGGTATAAGGGAACTAAGACCTGTCAGTCATACATTACATTAACGTTTTTTCTTCATCTGGACAAGCTAACTGAAATGAGTAAGTATTTACTGGACAACGGCCTGGAAGGTTGATTTTATGGTCAGACTAGCGCTATTCCGTCCTGTTCATTTCTGGGTCACATGTTCGCACTCATCTGCTGCCCTCTAGTGACAGCTATAATGTACTGAAAAGATGAATGGTATGAATACACCATGGGACCACTAGTGTTAAACAAGACCAGGTTAAAACCTAGTATATGGCTGGACCTACACGTGATCCGGCCGACCAATGGTGTAACTTCATCACTCACTCAGTCACTCACTCAGTCACAGACATTAGAGTTTGTAGGGCTGGCCAAGCCAAGAACCATATTACTTCCGTTACCCCAGCCAAACACAAACGATACTGTCTGATCACATTTATTTTTCTTGTCCGCACTCTGTACCTCAAACCACATGAAGCACCTCTGGGGTCTGCCTTCCTCCTAATAATGGAAATAGAGTCTGTCCCTAGTTGTTTAACCACTTCCACTGTAAAAGCAGCGTTACTGTGTTAGAGTTCCCACTGTCAGCACCGGCCCTAACTGGGTCACACAAGAATATTGTAGCTTATTACACTGTATAGTACACAGTAACAGATAATTATTAACATTATTATGGTGAGAGAGGTGATATTGTTTGTCCCCTTTCAAGGTAATGGTGGTGCTATTGAGTAAACATATGATTTAGTCCCTCTGTATGCATTGGCCCACAAATCTGCGCAAAAATAATATGGTAGTTTATAGAACTGATTATGGTCACTAACAGGGTTCCCACACCTTCTTTAACATCTAATTCAAGGGACTTTTCAGGGACTTCTTTTGCAACATCAAGGGTAAAAAGAGCTGGTGTTGGGGGAAAAAAACAAAACAAACGCGCTAAGCGTTAATGTTGTGGGGAGAACTTCACTCCTGGTCTTGCGAGCAAATGTGTCAATGTCAGACATGACCCACCCCACCCCACCCCACCCCAGAAAAAAGCAAGTAGCCTATGGCAGTCTGTGGCAGCTGAGCTGAAAACTGATGGGGTAGAAACCGCTCCTGAAGCTGATTATTGGTCTTGACCAGTTTTTTGAGCCAAATAAGGTATTAAGCATTAACTCACTTAACACTCAATGCCATCAGATATAGCTAGTTCTCCAAGAGACACCTTACTTCAGCAGCTGTTTAGTAATTAGACATTTCACATTATTCAGATCGATGAAAAAAAATACTATATAACCTCAGCCAATTATGAGTGGTTGTGCAGAGAATGAATAAACAAGTGAAAACCTAAAACTTAACTAAACAAAGGCCCAAAGAAATAAGACTGTCCTGTTGTATGTTTTTCCACATGGGACCAAGAATGCATTTGATACCTTGGGTGCCCACATATCCAGAACAAGTTATACAACTGAACCACAAGGCAATAACTTACTATTTCTGCACAAAATATTCAACTATGCAATCAAGCACTTTCCAATTTTTTTTAGACCATCAAGGAAGTGTTCTTCTCAAATTCACAAACTTTTATGGATTTTCAAGGACCGAAGGAGCTGTGAATCGAAGATCCCGGGGCACTTTTTGAAAGAGTAGGGGCGGTAACGCTGGTGTCCTGGCCAAATTCCCACAAAACCTGGTTCTCTACAGCTAGCCAGTACGCCTGTGTTCACCACTGCTGCACTCATGTTCACCAATACCGGACAAAAACTTCCAGACAAAGTGCTGTTGGAAATATGCTAAGTTTGTCCCTGCTTATTGTAACAGCAGTGATGCTGCAGTATGAAGGACTGATACTGTACCTCTGTCCACATTGGCCCTCAGTGAGGCCAGCATTCCTTCAGAGACCAGAGTCTTGTACAGGGCACCCTTGCAGGTCCTCTCCGACTTCCTGGAGCCACAGCTCTCGGGCTTGGCCTCCGTCTCCGCCTCCTTCTCCTCCGTTTTGAGGAGGAGCGGCGGGGGGCTGGGTGGCGGGGGCTGCTCCACAGGGGCTGGGGCCTCAGCTTTAATGGCAGGCTCCTCTACCACCTCCTCCTCCTCCTCCTCCTCCTGCTCCTCCTCCTCCTCCACCTTGGGGCTGGGCGGGGGCGGGGGCGAGGGTGGGTCCAGCTCCAGGGGCGCGCAGTCTGCCGCTGGCTTCTCTTCCGCTTTAGGCTTCCTGGCTTTGGGCTTAACCTTCTTGGGTGAGACGGGCTCCCCGGGGCCCTCCGGCAAACGGGCCTTCTTCCTGGGCACTTCCTCCGGCCCCCACGCCCCTTTGGCCACCGCCTCGATGGTGTAGATCATGCTCTCCAGGTCCGAGTCGGACGACTGGCGCTTCTTGCAGGGCTTCTTGGGCGACCCCGGGCCTTCGCAGTCAGGCCTGGGGGCCTCACTCCTCTCTTCCGCCTCCTCTTCCTTCTTCTTCTTCTTCTTCTTCTTTTTCTTCACATTTGTGGGTTGGCTGAGAGCTGGGGGACTGGCGTCGGTGGGGGTGGAGGACGTGGAGGATGTGGAAGAAGAAGAGGAAGATGATGATGACGAAGGTGAGGAGGAGGATGTGGAAGTGGAAGAGGAGGAAGAAGAGGACAGAGGAAGATCGGGGGCTTCCGGCCTGTCGCTGGACACTGCGGCAGGGTGTGAGGGAGGGGCCGTGGTGGATTCGCCCACGGGCAGCGGAGCCAAAGCTTCCATCTTCCCCGCTTCAGAGGCCAAGCACATCTACGTTCATACAGAGAGAGAGAGAAAGACGGAGAGAGAGAGAGAGAGGGAGGGAGAGGGATACATAATTGTAAGAACAGATAGAAGGTGGAATTCAACCGATGCCACAGACACTGGTATGGCTTGAATAATACTTGACAAGTGTCAAATAACATTTGTACAGAACTATCAAGACATTCACTTTTAGTATGGGTCTGTATGAACAGGAATGCACAACCGGACATACCTGTACCTTTGCTTTGGTGATATATGACGCTGCTATACCAAGTCTAATGTACCAAAAAACCTTGTTTATTATCTAGTCTAGTGAAAAGCAGCAGATATTTATTTGAATTAGAATAAATGTGATCAATTAATATATCATATCATACAAATATTGTATTGCCAGAAGGGGGCACGATTTTCATTTTTACACACAGGGCTCTAACACAACAATTCAGCTAAATCAGTACAGTAAGTTCATTCACAAAGAAGCCATGTTGATTCCGCCCAAGTGAATCAACTGAGGTGTAAAATCACGATAATTAATTTAAATCAACACTGAATCTCCGGTCCGGCCCTGCATGTTTGAGTCACGTGAGGATCCAGGCCTGCACCCCGAGCTTTCAGCGCCTGTGAAAACAACCTACCTCAGCAAGCTGGAAGAGAGCAGACTGTCCACACGGCTTCCCCTCTGGCCCGGTGGCATGAGAGGTGCTGGAGGAGATCTGCACAACAGAGACCAGAGAGGGTTCCTTATTCACAGAGCGGGGAATGATACAGGCTTCCAGAAACTTCCATCTGCAGCTTCTAAATGCAGCCTGCTGCTCTGAGTGCAGCAGAGGCCAGCGGTCACACCGCGGAGCTGCACGAGTGTGGACACACAGCACACCGACCCTCACATGGCAAAACATAAAACCCTGTTCCCAAACTGAGGTCAGGAGGAGCATTTTGAACCCCTTTAAAACAAGATTTTTGTCCATATTTAAATTTCATAAATAACACATTTAAGAAAGATGTCTGTTTTACTCATCTGGTTTAAACAACAATGTTGTGATCATTGTAATGAATAAGCACGCACACATAAGTATGTAAAGCCGGACCGACCGCAGTCGCTGTCACACAAAGTCGCCACCTGAGACCTATCTTGTGCCTGCAAAAACCCGCATGCCTCCATGTACTATCGTTCTAAAGGGCCACTGCATTGCCGCCTGTGGTGGACGCCAAGCTTTAAGCATTTTATGGAAGGTGCGCAGCCGAGGCGTAGCCTGAGTGCGGTTTGGCAGCCCCTTAAACCGTAGCCTCTTAGCGCAGGACCGGGGGGGGGAAGCGCACCTCCGCCAGCTGGAACAAGGGAGAGTTCACACAGGCCTTCGGCGGGCCCGGCAGTCCTGGCCGCGGCGTCCCAGAGGAGACCTGCGGGCGGAAGATCCACAACAACGCTTCAGTTAGCCGCGGCGCGGAGGGGGGAACTGGCGCAGGGAAACAGGCTTCACAGAACGCTGCAGGTTCAAATGCCCAGGAGGGACGCTGCCTTTTCGACGCCCGGCGCGAGGTTTCCGGTGAACCTCCGGCTCGCCGGCCGCAAGGGCCGCAAGTCCCTCCGGCTGCCTCACCTCTGCCAGGCCGGGAGACGCCCTTCCCTCAGCGGCTGTGGCTTCTGCTGCAGGCCTGAGAGTGCTTGAGGAAATCTGCAAAGAGACCAAACAGAAGGTCAAAACCGTAAGGAAGGCAATGAACAGAGAAAAATATCCACATCATAGTCTCATGAACTTAACCAGTCTGTATTCACAGGTAACTGCGTACCAAAAACAGACAAAACCAATTCAAGTGGAACAATCCACTCAGTCCCTTCTGTCTAGCATCTGATTGGACACGCAACACCTACGCTATCTACGCTTTACTCATTCATGGCATAACACGTTTTTCATCTGTACTTTAAATGCCCTATGACTTTTTTGATTCTGACTGTGAACTCTGCATAAATATCTGTATTTTATTGAATGAAATCATGCATTTTTTAATCCCTTATTTTCCCAGGGCCCACAGAAATAGCTTTTCCAAGAAAAACTAGACTTTTTAATTGCAATAATTATTTACTGCCAGAAAGTGACTCACCAAGTCACCTGAAACAATTTGTATGTTCAAACACATGCCTGCCAAACACATAAGGTAAAGGGCTATGCAGTCAGCCAGTGTGTTCTAAAGACCCAGACCCTCATCCTAAGAACATCTGGCTATCCACAGATTTGGCTCGATATTTTATTTACACTCCCTTGGAGTGCAGTGGTCAAAACACATGGTGATAGGGTCTCATCCCAGTCTGTCCGGACACTTTTCTTACTTCACGCACTTCCGAGAAAACCCAGCATTCATAATATGACTGTCAGAGCGCATAAAAAACAGGATTAAGCACCTGTGCTCAGCCAATGAACATGAATGCTGGCCTGAGCCCAAATCCACTGCGCACCATATCTTTACTAAATCTGACTGATGCTAGAAAGTGCTCTGAAGCCCCAAAGAGGCTTTATTCCCCCAATCCCCTTATGGTATTTGAGTCCCCGTGACCTTTGTGTGATCCCTGGACCTGTCAGAAGTGTGCGATTCATCTTTCATGGAGGATTTTTTTTTTTTTTAATGCTTGGAGGACCTGTATCTGAAATACACACTTCTTGTACTCTACAGAGGCATATTATTGGTTATGTGCGAAAGGCACTTGGGGGGAGTGTCTGAAGGTGTGAAGAGGTTCCGGGTGATGTCCTCACCTGAATGGTGACGGTGACCACCACAACAATGACCGTACACACACACACGCTACACACACACACGCTACAGACACACACGCTACACACACACAGACACACTCAAGTTTCTTACACACTCAGGTGCTCATGCAAAATTCGCACTCTCTCGCTCTCTCTCTCACACTTTCACGCGTGCACACACACACCCACGCGCACACACAAACACGCTCACATAAAATTTTCACTTCTCTTTCTCTGCCTCACACGCATATCCCACACCGTCTCTCACTCTCACCCATGATTCTGAGTAAATAGCATATTCACGGAGCCTATGATTACAGCATACAGTACCTAGACGAGTGCTTAATATTCACCATCAGTCACATTCAGCCTTTTCACAGAACAGGCTTCGCACCATGTATTCTTTCTTTGAGTCCTACTTCAACACAAACAACCCGACTTTTCAATTTACAGATTCAAATAACCTGCCATGACCCCACTGGTCTCCCAACCCACCCATAAAAAAAGGTTCCGCATTTCATATGATTTCCATGGCGCCCAAACACTAAAAACACCATTATCCAGATTGTTAAGCATGAAGATCTATAGGACTGCATCACAGGCACAGAGAACTGTAAACCCTTGGTGCACTTGCCTCACATTTACAGCGACCTTCCAAATTTAGAAATAAAAGGTCTTCATTATTTTGTAGTGCAGCTTGTAATAATACGTTTCACTTCAAATGCCCCAAATTTTCGAATCCTGCTGTAATTTGGCACGCGATAAAGGCGCGGGCTTCTACATATCCACTGGAATAAACACAGGAATAAATGTCAAGCACAAAACCCACAGAAACCACCCATTCACAGGGAAACCGCAAAAAGAGGACGTGTCTGTCCGTTTCTTCTCTGCAGCATCAGCCTACCGCCCTACAACCAGCCAAAAGACAGCGACCATTAGCATCCCCCCTCCCCCCCCCCCCCATTTCATGGCTTTTGTGGCACATTCCACGAGTTGCTTAATTAGATATCTGAATAAACGACCTGTCTGTTTGGAAGAGGACCAAGACGCCGGACGGGGGTGGAATTTTAAGTACGTGCACGAAACCAGGATGAATGTGCTCGTCCTAGCCTAAAGCTGCTCAACGCTCTCTTGTAGAAAAAACAAAAATATTGGTCCTCTGACCATGAAATAACAGACAGTGAATTTGTAATCATTTCAGCAGGTATCAGTGTTGGGTGCGGGGCTTCCTCCATTTTAAGCGTGCTGACGTCTAGCATTTTAATTTAGCACATTCAAATGCCTATGAACTAGCTACTTCCAGCATGAACACATGCACTTCTGACCTTTGAACCCCAGGGGGTCTTACCTCAGCTAGCTGGAAGAGTGCAGGTTTCCCAGGGTGCTTAGCAACATCTGCGGCCCCTGACTGGGAAGTGCTGGAGGAAATCTGCCCAGACAGATCGGGAACTTTAGAACAGGGGCCGCCACCGCATCAAAACAACGGTAAAAAAAGACATTCAATATAATCAATATTCCGCTCGACGCTGTACCTCAGAGAGATTGAATACGGTAGACTTTTCGGCCTGCTTGCCCGAGTCCACGGAGGTCGGAGAGGTGCTGGAGGAGATCTGCGGTAGAGAGAGGACGTCTAAGTTACACATCACAAATCTAAACAGTCCAAAATGCGCCTAAGCATTGGAGGACTTTCAAACATGGCAGCAACGCATGTGACAATTCTTGAATTTGGTATCTTAAGAAACAGGTCACAGCTAAACCGGGCTGGGTGGAACATCTTACTTTCCCTGCTTAAACTGGACCTGACTGGTTCTGTACGAGGGGGGGTGGGGGGGGTTTGTATGAGGAGGGGCGTTTGCGGCGGTCTGCACTGTCTGGCTGAGCGTGTCTCGGCAGGGCCTGGTCTCATATCTCATATCGCTGAGAGAGGTAGGCAGTGTGCGATTCCCCAGGCCAGGCTTCCCTGAATCCCACCCTTTACTGCCTCCCTCCTCTCCGGCCAGGAGCCAGCCATCTTCGCCGATGATGTAATGCGGCGATGCGGTGCCGCCGCGCGGCTCCCGAGCCGCCAGGCCGTTTTATATCGACCCCCCCACCCCCCCACCCCCCCACCCTCCCCCCTCGCCCCCTCCCCCCCCGCGGCACTCCCTCTCGGCACGAGAGCCGTGCGTCTGGGTAATTAGGATCAATTTGCAGCGGCTAAATGGAATTTGCAGAGGATTAGCGGGATACGCGGCCGCGGAGACTTGAGCGCGGTCAGCGCCAGCCCCCCAGCCTCCCCAGTCCCCCCAGCCCTCCCCAGCCCCCAGCCCTCCCGGCCCCCCAGCCCTCCTCCCGGCCCTCCCGGCCCTCCCCAGCCCTCCCAGCCCTCCCCAGCCCCCCCCGGCCTCCCCGGCCCCCCCCGGCCCTCCCCGGCCCCCCGGCCCCCCCAGCCCCCCAGCCCCCCCAGCCCTCCCCCGCCCTCCCCGGCCCTCCCCGGCCCTCCCCGGCCCTCCCCGGCCCTCCCCCCGGCCCCCCCAGCCCTCCTCCCAGCCCTCCTCCCCGGCCCCCCAGCCCCCCCCTCCTCCCTGCGCGGTAATGAAGTGCTCGCAGTGGCTTCGGCTGCCTATTAATTGCTCGGCCCTAGAGCCCTCCCCCTGCTCTCCAGAAGAGTGGAGTGCACGTCCCAGTCATATGCGCCAGCCGAGGGAGACACAGCTGGGCCTGCGGGGCGGGGCTGGGCCGGGCTCGGCTAGGGATGGGCTGGACCACGTTGATTCACTAGATTCTACCCTGATCCTGAAGGCTGTGTTCCCTGCAGGTCTGCCTCACTTACAGACACAGACACGTACGCACTCACATGCATACATACACAGAAACAGACACACGGGTAGGCTGGCACGCACGCAGATATGCACACATACAGACACACACACAGGAATGCCCAGACACAGGTGGACATGTAGACATGTGCAGTAGACACACACATGGATGCAACAGCATACACACAGACACACACCCATAGGAGTGGACGCCCAGGCATAAATGTGCACACAAGGACTCATACAGACATGCACACAGACACACAGACTCATACAGACATGCACACAGACACACAGACTCATACAGACATACACACAGACACACATGCACACAGACACACACAGACCCTGCCAGGGCTTGGACCGATCCTGTGTAGTGCATTCAGCAGCGCTCACTGTCACTGTTGCATCTGCTGCATCCTGGGAGACCCGACTGTCAGATCCTATTCACCTCAGCCACAAACAGCTACTCATTATATTCACTACCTGAGCGGGGGTGCGGAGAGATACATATCGCAGTTAATCATCCAATAAATCTCTCGCGGACGTGAGCCTTCAGATGTTCAAGGGAATGACGGGCTAGCCTCCGATTAGCCCCCGATCAGTACGCTGAACAGGGCCGTCTTCCACTTTAACAAGATCATAATGATGCAAACCCCCTACTGCACGCTGCTCAACAGCTCCCTGCGACTGAAACAGCGTGTGTAACAAAATAGGAACATTCGGGAATCCTGCAGGGATCCGTGGGACGTGGGGAAGGGGCACGCATAAGGGGAGCACATTTGAAAGGCCTCGTTTAAGGCTGATGGCAGTAGAAGGAGCCTCGGACAGAAAAGGGCTCATAATTTGGCGGAAGAGAGCTGGGAGACTGAAGAGCCGAGGGCCCGGACGGGGCCCAGAGGCGGGGCCCAGGGGCGGAGCCGGGCCAGGGGCCTACCTCTCTGGCGGTCAGCGCGTGCTCCCCGGCCAGCAGCAGCAAGCTCAGACCCCCCATCTTGGTGGGATCTGCGGGGGAGACGGAGAAAGGGGCGGGTGAGGCGGGCCGGGCGAGGCGGGGGCGGGGGGCGGGGGCGGGGGCGCGGTGTGCACCCCGGTCCGGCGCTCGCCACACGCACCTGCCATGGCGAAATTGAGCTGAGGCGCGCTGTCGGGCTTGGGCACTTTTTTGGCGATGGCGCAGTCCTTGGGCGGGGTGGAAGAAAGGGACCAGACCTTTTTGCGGGGGGTGCTGATGGCTTGGGTGGGGCTGGTCACTGGCTTATTGGTCGTGGGGCACCACTTGTACCCTGGGTTTGCCTTCATGAAAGCATCTTTATACTGAGAGACAAGAAAGGAAGCACAACAGAGGCTTAGTACATGAAAACAAAAAAAGCATTTTAATTATATTGAGATTAGCCTCACACTTTTTAATAATTTATTTTGTCATCAAAATTGTCTAAATTTCCAGGGGTCCTCAAATTTGGTCCTGGGGCACTCCTGTGTATGCTTGTTTTTGTTCTGACCACAATTGCAATTCCAGAATTTAAATTTTTTATTTTTTAATCTTTAATTTCATTAGTTTTAACTGATGAAATTAAAGACTGAGGTGAATCAGTAGGCTCCTCAAGGGTGAAAGTACAGACACGTGACCACTATGACAAACCATTCGGAATGAATTTATAGACAAAGAAAATGATAATGAGCCAAACCTGCATTTTGTTACTACTTTAAAGGTAAAAAATGCACTTAAGCACATATTCAACAACCCAATTATGAGCCTATTCATGTCTAATTTGATTAGTTAAAAAATGTTACCTCTTTTAAGTAATTGTGGGATTTTTTATTCGGATGCATACCTACTTCTGACATAATGTGGCTTAAAGAGGGTAAATAATCGGTCAAAACATGAAAAGCACCTAAGAGAAACTAAGCTCGTTAAAATTCTGGAATTGCAATTGTTGTTGGAACAAAAACAAGCATACACAGGGAAGCCTCCGAACCGAGTTTGAGAATCACTGGTCTAAACAAACTGATCATCGTTTGCAGTGTTTTCGTCTACGTCTGTACTCTGGCAATAAATAGATATAGCTTATACCCACTAAAAAAGGAAAGATGTTTGTGTTTCAAAACTAAAGTGTGTGATGCTGAATCTACACAGTAATTTCTTGATGTGTGGCTCTGCTCCAGACGACAAGCAGACGGCGCTGGCTTCAACTGAGCAGCGGAGGCTTCCGGAACACCGCGGAAATAAAAGGCGCATCTGGCGGTGTCTGTGTGAGAGCCGCTGCTCTTTTCAGGCTGGCCTTGATGCGCCGGGCGCCAGCGCGTTCCCCGTGAGCGGAGACCGCGCGTGGGGTCGGAGCCGCCGTGTCGCCGGAGAGACGGCGCTCTGTCAGAGCGACCTTCGCCGGCCGGTTTCAGATCCGCGGCTGGAGCTCGCGCCAGGCCTGACAAACGGGCGTCTGTCTGGGCTCCCGCGGCGCTGGCGGGAGAGCCGCGTGCGCTAACCGGGCCCGGGGCTCACTGCACAGACGATCCGTCTTCACCGCTCGCTCCCCAGGGACGCATAATGGGGAGATAAACTGGGCCAAATCGCTAATGGTGAAACAAACTGAGGCTAACTGAGGCTACACACAGCAGGCCTGCATGTGAATCAGGATGGAGAGTATACAGGGAAAATTTATAATGGGGAGAAAACAAACAGGCTATTTTATGGGGAGTAATGGGGAGGTCAAACTGCTAGTCGTGAAAAACACTGCCAGTGGGGAAACACGGTGAGTCAAATCACTAATGGGGAGACAGACTGGACCGAATTGTTAATGGTGAGACAACCTGGACCAAATCATAAATGGGGAGACCGACTGGACCAAATCGTTAGTGGGGAGACAAATCGGACCAAATCTTAAACGGGGAGAGAGACTGGACCAAATTGTGAATGGAGAGACAGACTGGACCAAATTGTTAATGGGGAGGCAGACTGGACCAAATTGTTAGTGGGGAGACAGACTGGGCCAAATTGTTAGTGGGGAGACAGACTGGGCCAAATTGTTAATGAGTAGGCAGACCGAACCAGATCATTAATGGAGAAACGGACTAGACCAAAGCATTAATGGGGAGACAGGCTGGGTAGCTCAGCTCTTAGCTGCCCATGTCCCAGCCAATGAGGGCTGAGCACTGGCACTGAGAGCAGAAACGTAGACAGAACGGAGGTTCACAACATGCGCCCATTCATGAAACGGGTGCGGTGCTGAAGGGTCGAGGATTTGAATCGGCTTCATTGTGCAGCATCCCCACCCACAACCCAACCCATTCAGTCACCGTCTCTCTCCCCATCACCCCTAAATTACCATCTATGGGTTATCTCCACAAGCACCTCTACACATTAATTATACGATCAAGAAAAAAAAGGTTTCTAAATTGCCTAATTAATTCACTGACACATGTACATATTACAAGGCACTCCAAATAACATAAAATATGCCCGCCATTTAATTAAAAGGCAGGGCGTTCACTTTTAAGAGTCATTTATGTCATAAAAAGAACTCTCGAAAATGAAATAGTGGTACTGCTCAACCACCCTACATCAGAAACATAAGGGTGCAATTCAGTGTGCTATTATAAAGCCTTTCAGAAGAATTAGGTTCGGTTTATATAATCCTATAAAGTAAAAGGCTGTACAGGGAACCACCTCTGACACACTCGTACACATATCTCAGTTCAAGGACAAGATAATCGATTCACAGCTATGACAGAAAAGAGAGGGACTCTTCATTATTTTTTGGGTGGATTGCACCCTGAAGACTTCTCTGGGCACATATAGGTCAGTTCCTTTCCAGTTGCTATGTTCAGAAAGGAACTTCATTTTTCTCTCTCAATCATCAAAGTGTTTAGTTAAGATGAGGCTAAAAGATTCTGGTATATTGCCATAAGATCTGAAGTCTATGCACCTCCAGCCCAAAGGGTTGAAATAAGAGCACAGTCCACTTAAATTTAAAGTCTATTTAGAAACCACTTCCTGTTACAGACCAATGTTTGGAATTAGGTTAGTGTTAAAGAGAAGTTTATTGTTGGCGTGCTTCTTCAGGTAAGGAGTAAGCTGTTTGGTGTTAATCTACATTAATATAAGGATCATTTTTTATTAGCCAGTCTAATATTCCAACTGTAGCTGTTTTTAAGCAACTGCTTTAGCAATTTTATGCTTTGTGTTACTCCATTATATCATTATGCAGTTGTTCAACATGTAGCTGCAGTAGTGTTTGATTTGATCCAATTAGTGTAATTTTGGATTGAATTGTTTGCTAATTAGCTGGCAGTGTTTGCATAGCTGTGATATTTTAGTTACCATGGCAGTGCCGCGTATTAATCAGCTGAGTGAGCAGCAGAGCAGAAGAATGCCTTGACATCTGCGCTGTTCAGTTAGCTGCTAGCAGCGCTATACAAGCAAGCTTTTTTGCAGGAGTCTAAGAGTCTGTCGACACTGAAACGAGTGAGGCCGCCTGTGCCATTCTAAGACGAACTAAGGCAAGGGAGTCCATCTCAGGTTTTCCATCAAGGAAGGACCTATGGGGTATGTACCGCCATCTGAATGGTACATCATTACATATTTAGTTATTAAGTTGCTTCACTCATATCATGTATTATGGCTCTAGGCTGACACGTGTCTTCTTCCATTTAGTGCTTAATTGATGGGGCACTTGTTTTTTTGCCAGGTCTAGCGCTGTTGTCACATAACTCAGGTGGATGCACTTTACATTCTCTTTCATTGGAAGTGCCCCTAGATAAGAGCATCTGCTAAATTACAGTAATGTAATGTACTGACAGCATCACTGTACACTTAGAATACATGCAAATTGTGACGATCTTACAAATAGCATAGATCAGATGAGCGATAAAAATACAACAATTCCCACAGAAAAATTAGAAGGTATAAAAGCAATAAAATCTAAAATCAGTAGACCATAAATCTCAGGTCAAAATCCAGGGCCAGTAGATCATGAATCCAGGGTCGAAAGCCAGGATCAGGAAATCTAGGGCGTGAGGAGGAATTTTAGCGCAGGGCAGCCGTACCTCCTTGGCCATGTCGGTGTACTTCTGCTTCTCCTTGGGCTCCAGGACGGCCCACCAGTCGGCCAGGATCTTCGTGGCCCCGCGGTTGTCCAGCCGGGGGTGCTCCTGCCGCACCAGGGAGCGGTGCCGCTTGCAGAAGAGCAGGAAGGCGTTCATGGGGCGGCGGGCGCGCTGTTCCGACACCTCCTCCTCCCCCTCCTCCTCAGTGGCCCCGCACTCCGCCTCCTGGGCCCCGCTCTCCCTGCACACCAGAGGCTCCTGGAGGGCCAAAGAGCATCAGTTATCTCCCACAATGCATCGGATACGCCGCAAACCGTGCCCTGGTCTAAGGTGGCCATCACAGCTTACTGAGGATTCTTGTTTATAATACTACTGCTACTACCTCTAATAACATCTTTAATTGTAGAGCACTTTTCAGACAACAGGTTTAAAGTGCTTCAAAATAACACATACAAACTAACAGACAAAATAAAGGCTCATGCATACACTATATATACTGAAAGTATATACACACATACATACATATATGCATACATACTGTACATACATACATACATACACAGGGCTGAAAATTCAGCGTGGGACTGTGTGAATTGCACAAATATTTTATGAATCCCGTATATGCCTGATATAAAGCAGGACAATCTCACGGACACATTTAAGATTAAAACTGGTTTTCATTAATAGCACAATTGTGCAATTGAAAATTATTGTGAGCGCTGTTCTTTAGGCTGCAGAGGCCATTTCCAAGTATATGAGTGTCTGCAAGTGTGTCGGCTGCTTTTGTAAAATGAGAGGAAAAATGACGAGTTATTTATACAAACACTGAAGCCACCTGCCACCGTAGACTACATACTTCAGGAAGAAAGGGCCAAAATGGAGCTTTAGAATGTAGACAGCAGAGAGCACTTGAGCTCAACAAAACATTTCTCACAGAAATATTAGTATGTAGATGGTTTTAACTTCCCTGCAGTGTAGACCGAACTTACACGAAGCAAGTGATAGTGCGTCAGCCTTTGATCGAATTCTATGAGACTGTATGATGGAGCTAGCGCAAGCCAACAGCACTAACCCATTAAATTGATTCTTCACGTTACTCGTTCAATCAAACGTTCAAAGTGAAACTGTTCGATATTTGTATTTATGTTTTCTCTTTTTTAAAACAAAATATGTTCAGTTATCCTGCACAGTTTTCCCAAACAGTTTTAAGTTCTTTTGATAGTTTTAAGGCAGCTCATGAAGAAAGGGAAAGGGTTAGGCTATTTTGACTTTCACACTTCTACATGAAGTAAAATGGGAATAAGAGAAAAAATATATATAATATATTTCATAATTTAATCTGTCATGTCTTTTACACCATCCATTCTTCCACCACCCATCCCTCACTCAAATACCCCCCAAATGTTGCTCATAAGGGGGATAAATCCCCTCAAGCCAAAAATGAATTTTAAGCCATGATATACACTCACCGGCCACTTTATTAGGTACACCTGTTCAACTGCTCGTTAACGCAAATATTTAATCAGCCAATCACGTGGCAGCAACTCAATGCATTTAGGCATGTAGACATGGTCAAGATGATCTGCTGAAGTTCAAACCAAGCATCAGAATGGAGAAGAAAGGAGAATTAAGTGACTTTGAACATGGCATGGTTGTTGGTGCCAGACAGGCTGGTTTGAGTATTTCAGAAACTGCTGATCTGCTGGGATTTTCATGCACAACCATCTCTAGGTTTTACAGAGAATGGTCCGAAAAAGAGAAAATATCCAGTGAGCGGCAGTTCTCTGGGCGAAAATGGCTTGTTGATGGCAGAGGTCAGAGGAGAATGGCCAGACTGGTTTGAGCTGATAGAAAGGCAACAATAACGCAAAAAACCACATGTTACAATGAGGTATGCAGGAGAGCATCTCTGAATGCACATGTCAAACCTTGAAGCAGTTCTGAAGGCAAAAGGGGGTCCAACCCGGTACTAAGGTGTACCTAATAAAGTGGCCGGTGAGCGTATATACATGTACAGAGCAGCACCTACTGATGTGTTCTTAGATAAGGCACCATACCTGAACTGCATGAGAAATTTTCCCAGCTCTGCATTTTGTCAAGAGCTGCTCTAAAACCACAACACCACATGGCTAATAATAAAACAAACGATGCGCCAGACAAAAGCATTTTAACAGAGAGGTCAAACCCCTGAAGCCACAAAAGAGCTTTAGAGGAGGGCTTCTTTCCAGGCCAGTCAAGGCGGGGCCAGTACGCTCACCTTCTCCAGCTCCTCCTCGTCTTCCTCCTCCTCTTCCTCGGAAAAGTCCAGGGCCTTCTTGGACAGCAGGGGGTGCCACTGGAGGCACTTGCGTTTGGGTCGCTTTCCGCTGACCTCCCCCTCCACGGGCGCATCCTTGCCCCGCCCCCCGGCCTTCATGGTGCGGACCCTGCAGGGAGAGAACAGGTCAGGCAATCCCACGCCTGAGGGGAGATTCTGCTCTTCACTGGAGCTCTCCACAGGGGGCAGCGCAAACGGGGAGCTAACCGTACACACCGAGTCTCTCTAGGAGTCCCTGAGGCACTTTCCATAAGGCCTTGGATCACACAGGAAGAAATGACTGATTTGCACATGCCCTTTAAACATCTGATCTTACAGTAGACTTCCACTGCCCGATCACAGTCCTGTATTTTAAGGAATCCTTAAAACCTTACCCAAATATCCCCTACTTTAAGCATTTCCTTTTTTTAAATTGAAATTTTTCTCATTCAATGTTTTAAAAAGACTGACTGAAACATAACATGTCGTGATTACTTCCTTCCTTGCTAAATTCACTTTCGCATTCACATTCACATTATGAGGTCTGACAAAAAAAAGCTCAGAAGTCACACAAAAGTCACACGGCCTCACAAGGAAATCCCCCTCCAGAGAGGGCAGACGAGGAGGAGGCTGCGAATACGGAACGCGCACTCCTGCCCGTCACCGCAGCCTGGATCTTCACAGCACAGCTGTGGCGGCGGCTGGGGTCTGTCGGTTACACGGCCTCTCCTGCTCGCTGCGTTCAGCACTTGACCTCGTGTACAGACTTTCAGATGACTCGCTCAGCCACGCACTTGACAAACCGTGGTCTTTAAAAGTCTAACTGGCACTTATCACAAAGTGTAGTGGGCAGAAATTCACAAAACTGGCTGTCAGCCTGGTCACCTAATCGTCCCTTAAGTTTAACTGGCTCAATAATTCCCCCTCTCCGCCTTAAAGTGTAGTGAATTCAAGCACAAAATGGCTGCCGTGCATCACCCAGGTTGGCGCTACACATTGGTGCCTGCTGATGTTGATGACATCCCTCCATTCTGCTGTTGCTATTTGTTGTTGTTTGTTGCTGTTGTGAATTCCTAAATCCCCCTCTTTTTACTTTACTGGCCCACAAGATTACATGGACAATGATAATAAAGTAAAGCACTGCTGGTTTCCGTCTTCCAGCAGTGACTTATATGATTAACACCTCAGCGTCGCGGCCCTACTCGCCCTGTGGAGTTCACCTGTAAGTGACAGGCCAGTGTGAGGCAGCGGGACAGAGAGCACAGGACAGGGCGGCCCTCGCTGTTCCCCCGGCCTGCCAAGAGCACGGGGGCGAGAGGTAACGGGGGGCGGGGGGGGGGGGGGGCACGCGATCCCGCCCCACGATTACGGCCACAGTGCCCTGTATGACCCGCGAAACAAGGGGCGGGACCCACACCCTCACGACAAAAAGCAAAGCGCTGTCATTAGCGTCAACGTGCTAATTAATATGACCATGCTACAAAGATTAACGGCCAGTAATAGGCCCGAGTCACTAAAAGCAGAGATAGTTCAGCAATCCCCCAAATGGGCAAAGAAATTTACGACATCGTAATTCAGCTCTTAAAAAATAAAAAATAAAAAAAGCAACAGGGATGCACTGGTCAAACAATAATTTAACAGAAAAGACTATCATAATGTACCACACATGCATAGGTTTATGTGCAGCACCGCATATGAGAAAGCAAAGAAAGCTCCACGGAAATATACAACACGGAATACATAAACCCTGTAATTAAGGCTATAAAAAAAACAATGAATGTGCAGGCTGACATTTCCACTTGGTCATGCTGAATGGCCTGGACGGATCCTCGGAGCGCCTCTTGGAGGACGAGCGCAGTTTCGCGGGGCGTTATGGGAGCCCTGTGCATCCCACTGTTACATAATTACCTGCCACAATGGCAGGCAGCGCGCCGTTTATTCCAGTTAAATAAGCCGGAGTGAAGCAGAGCCTGCTGCTCTCACGCACAGCACTAGCCCAGGACAAATTCACATCTCATTACCTCGTAGAAAAAGAAAAGAAAAAAAAAAAACGCAGAGCTTCCTGCTTCCCGCTTCCCACTTCCCGCTTCCCTGGCCTGTTAATTCCATTTCCCAGTGCGGTGTCAGGGTGCGGGACATGGATTCAAAATTTTATTGCAAATTGGGGTATTTGTATACCTTAAGACCGTATCTCTCTCCATACACACACACACACACACACACATTTTGTGCAATTTCTTTAAATTTTGCTGACACATCATAAAACTTCATAGATAAAGTGTTGCTTTATAGAGAAATCGCCCCATATAGAGAAATTCATTTGATTTCAATTTCCACACCTTAAAACTGAAGCATTTACAGGATCAATCTTTCATGTGCGTTTCACCACATCAGCCTTTTCAGGAAGAGCAATGGTTAAAATAGAGGAGCAGCAGCAGGCCAGTTCAGCACAGTGTGAGGGGCGAAGGGGAATCGCACACAAACTGGAAACTTCATGCCAACACATTAAATGCCTCCTCCAAGCGGATCTCAGAGCCCTTAAAACCCAAATAGGCCTTAATATTAAACGTGAAAAATATTAAATCTACGAAAAATGAAAAATTGTGTTTCCAGTGGGGTCTGACAATACACAGATTCTGCATTCTCATCGAAAGCTATCGCTTGAAATGAAGACCACACCAAATATCAATTCACTCAATCTAATTCACTCAAAAGGAAATGCACATCACTAAAAGGAAGTGGGACCTAGTCCATCTTCAACATTACAGGTTCAAAGCCTAAATATTATCTTATGCTACAGTCATTAGAAATAATAACACTCAAAAATAAAAAACCCCAGAATTCCTAAGTAAACCACAGTCCCTTGAGCACTCAGTAACACATGATACATAATGTATTTTTCATGCTTAAGAGCCCTTGGGACATTACCTTCTTCACCCCCCAAAATCACTTGAAAGAGGCGCGATCGTGTCTCTTGATCACAGCCACTCAGGCACAGTTCCACCCACAGGAAGACGTCGTGCCAGTTCCCTGCCTCCGCATTGTTTCTGCATCAGCACAGAGGACGCCATGTGAAACTGGTGACCTTCAGGTTAACCCTCAGTCGCCTCCCCTACTCAGTGGCCAACAAACACAATACACTTGCGTACCAAGCAAGCATTTTTCACTTATGTCTTTGGGGGATTCACCTGAGCGTGCAGCCATGATCATATTAAGCTGTTTTATGTGGTTTCCTGGTCCCCACATAATGGTCTTCAGGAATCAAACCCACCCCATACATAGACCTCCTCCCAAATACCTCCAGGAACAGTCACCGGGTTTCTCCCACACCCAGCGAACATTAAGCTCTTTAACACTGTTTTCCATTACTGCAGTGAGTGCTGTAGAAGAAATGCATCTATAGAAGATCTATTCCTATGCTGAGAGGAAAAACCAGACTTTTTAAAAACACCAGCTATATAGGAGTACCACACTCACCTCTCTCATGTATAACTCTCTGCTGCCCTCTAGCTGCTAGCCCAAATCTGTGCAGTGCACATGCACACAATTCCAGCAGTCCATGGTCCCAAGTGTTAAATACGTTTTTAAAAAGACAGCCCTGGACTTCATTATCAGAAAGGGATTTCTTAAAATGGAATACTGCTCTCTTTAAACAAAAGAGGAGGTTGAAACCAACAAAGGGTAATGCCAATGTCCAGCCATGCACATAAAAATAATCGTTTTGGAACGGCATTCAAAGACCAAACATTCAGTTTCCAATCCAACAAAGCATTGTCAGTGTAAAGTTTTTTGAAGAAAAAAAAATGATCTACTGATTTTTCTTTTTTACCCATTTCACAACTGCAGATTTTGCCTGTCTATTCACCACTGAGCTATCTGCACCCACCTACTAAGTACTCCTAATGACTATTTCTCAACTTAAAGGCCACACTAAAATAAGAGAGATAGAGCTCTCATACAAACACGTTTTGCTACAGTATTATCAGGAGATATTAAAGAAGAGTGAACCTTATGAGCACAAGCTGATCCTCTGTAGGATGAGACCTACAGTGTCTTGCGGTTGTGGATTCCACAGTAATCGCTGGCTTATGACACAGCTGAGGCCAAGCCTCGAACAGAAGACTGCAGGGCCAAGCTTCAACCAATCGACTGCAGGGTTAAGCTTCAACCAATTAACTGCAGGGCCAAGCTTCCACCGATCGACTGCAGGGTTAAGCTTCAACCAATTAACTGCAGGGCCAAGCTTCAACCAATCGACTGCAGGGTTAAGCTTCAACCAATCGACTGCAGGGCCAAGCTTCAACCAGTCAACTACAGGGCCAAGCCTTAAACAGAGACCTACAGGGCCAAGCCTTGAAGAAAAAGTAGACTGCGGGGCCAAGCTTCGACAAATGGACTACAGGGCCAAGCTTTGAACGTTCAACTACAGGGCTAAGCCTCAAACAAATTATATACCACAGGGCCAAGCTTCAACCAGTCGACTACAGGGCCAAGCTCTGAACATTCATCTACAGAGCTAAGCCTCAAACAGGGCCAAGCATTCAAACAGTCGACTACAGAGCCAAGCGTCAAACAGTTGACTACAGAGCCAAGCATTCAAACAGTCGACTACAGAGCCAAGCGTCAAACAGTTGACTAAAGGGTCGAGCTTCGAACAGTCAACTACAGGGCCAAGCCTCAAACAGTCGATTACAAGGCCAAGTTTAAATCAGTCGACCACAGGGCTAAGCATTGAACAGTTATCTGCATGGAGTACTTTCTCCACTCAAAAGACTCAAAGAAGAGCTATTTTAACTAAATATACACAATCCCAATACTTCTTCCCAGAACCAGTATCATATACAAATATAGAACATGCAAACATACCAGAGGAAAAGAATATACCAGGTCTGTGCACATATTAAAAGTTTATCATCATTATATAGGTTATTATTCAGATAATCGATTTTCAAAGATAAAATTCAGTTCTAAGGCAAATGGGCACAAAGGACACATTTCCAGGATATTCAAATCACACCAGTGCTCAATTTTCATGGGCTGTAAAATACTAAAAAGTGATTCTGACTTTCCAATTTTGTTTTTACACTGAGGGAAAATTCCAGAATGGAAACAATGCAAAATGGGGGAATGTAATGACAATGTTTATTGTCCATGAGATAGAAACTACAGCAATTCTTTGTTTGCTAAATTCTCAGAGCCACAATACTCTTAAGCCATATCAATTATTCAATACGAAGCATTTTCATCTAAATACAGTTCTTGAGAGGACTCACTTGTGGAATAAGAGATAAAGACTTTCACAATTCCACAATTTGATCTCTGCCTTATTTAACATAAGACTGGAAAGATGTTTTTTAAAACCAAAATATCCAAGATATGTTAAGCACCCTGTAACATATCTAACCTAATGTAATGTTGAATGTAATTTCTGGAGTCAATACTCAATGCCTGGGATAGCATTTTGTTAGTTGAACCAGGCCCAAATTAACAACTTAGCAATGTAATATATTGCATACAGTATATACAGACGAGTGACAAATTAAAGGAAAAACCAACATAAAGTGTCTTGGTTCACCATGAGCCGCCAGAACAGCTTCAGTGCGCCATGGCATAGATTCTACAAGTCTCGGGATGAATGGAACATCATTCTTCCAAAAGATATTCTCTCATTTGGTGTTCTGATGATAGTGGTGGAGAGTGCTGTCTAACACATCAGTCCAAAATCTCCCAAAGGTGTTCATTTAGGTTGAGATTTGGTGACTGCAAAGGCCACAGCAGACGAATCACATCATTTTCATACTCATCAAACCATTCAATGAGCCCTCCTGCCCTATGGATGGGGACATTGTCATCCACTCCCATCAGGATAGAAATGTTTTATCCTAGGATAAATGCGATCACATAAAGTAACTTGGTATTGTTTTGCAGTGACCCTTCCCTCAAAGGGGACGAGTGGACCCAAACCATGCCAGGAAAATGCCCCCCACAGCATAAGAGTCACCGGACCACCTCAATGTAGGGGTCAAGAATTCAGGCCAGTACTATTCTCTTGGTGTACGCCACACATGCACTTGCCCACTTGTCGAGAATATGGTAACCCTCTTTCAAAGTCACTTATATCTTTTCCTCTTGCCATCTTGATCCAAAATCGAGGTCAACTGCGCCTGCTCAGCATTCTTATACATGCCACAGAGCATGATAGGATGTTAATTGCGTGAGTGTATCATCCAGTACACCTGTATGGATGCATCTGCGTCCTTTATGTTCCCCACTCATTTATTCACGTTTTTCCTTTAATTTGTCACCCACCTTTATCTTACTATGATGTATTTCACGGCAGTATTTAATACCTTTATATTTCCATATCTGAAAGTGGCAAGAATTAGTATATTTTCTGTATGTAAGTGTAATGGAACAGAAATGTATTTTGACTGAATTAAAAGTGAATTGTATCACAATAAATTTTAAGCATTTTCCACTGCTGTAATGGAAGCAAAGCAGAGGATTAGCTAAAAGTAAATAAAAATAATCTCATACATTTTTAAGCATATGATGTGTAAATCTTGTGGATTTCTCTCGTCTGTATTGGTATTTGAAAGTTACATCTTCTGCTTCCACAAAACTGAGTGTGCTTAAGATGGATCTTGCCTCGTTTGCTCAGTATCTGGGATGCAACAAAATGCTTTAAGGCCGTCTGTTCACTTTTGTAGACTCAGTTCACTCACTGTGTCCACCCCCAACTTTAATTTTCAACTGTGGGACACTTTCAGTCTTCCATGGCAACAGCGATGGTGACTGACAGACAGTGCAGGACCTGGCGTGCCCCAGTGTTTACGTCTAGGGTAAATGCCTCAACATGAATTCTAATTATTCCAGAGAAACTATTAGTGCCTGTCAACGTGATTTTAAGAATCAAACAAAACACCAAATTGACCAGTCAAAACCTGAAACCAATGCGGAAATCTAAATTGCCTCAACTTCTGCATGGACTCCTGACACAAGTGGGAGGCCACATGCATAAATACATACAACACACCATGCAAACATCAAATGTCTAAATTCACAGACACCACAGCCATTCACGTTCCCAATACAAATGTCAACTGTGCCTTTTATGCTGATAAAACTCATCATTTTAAAAGGCATTTTGCTCACCTTTTAAACACTGTCGGCTCCTCACAAGGATCATAACATCAGAGAATTGTCCCTTTAAGACGGACAATTATTCTTTATCTTTAAGACTGAACCCCAGGCACATCCATACTACATGCTGTCAGTGCGAGAATGGCTCTACAAGACCCGCCCCTATGGTTGCCAGTGTGGATAATGTTTCCACCGCGTATCGTGATCACACAGTAAAGGCCTGTTCCGCGTTTATCCGGGTGTTTAGGGAGGCTGTGGCACAGTCTGCAGGGCAGCCTCCTCTCAAGCCCATACATGATTCCCCCAGTGTGGTCAGGGGTTTGGTTTCCAGCTGTGACACTTCCTGTACTGTGATCTCATCTCCATCTGTACCCCTCTCCTCTTTACCTTCATCTTTTAAGGTAAAGAATATTTTTTACAAATATTTTTAAATAATTTTAAAAAATTATAATAAATGATATGGGTGTTCATTAAAGAGCTGGAGCTGCTGGATATCAAGGAATAACAAAATGCTGGGTGTTTACATTAGTTCAAGCTGTACTTCTTCCCCAATACAAAATGACTGAGAGCACTTCTGATTAACAGGCTATGATCCTTTCCAATGCACGCTGACTGAGTATACTTGTACGTCTTACTATATTACTCATTTACAAAGCACACGCACTCATTCAGAGTGACTTAAAACCCGTACATTCATGAACCGATTTTTGAAGCTGAATGTTTTCTGCAGCAATTGAGCAACTGAGATAAAAGGGCTCAATTACTTTTCCAAATTTCATCGCATTGAGCGCAAAGAGATCACTTCAGGGCCATGTGGTTAGCTGTAATATTAAATGCTATGGGTTGTGCTGATCTCTCAATGTCTTCAGCCAGCAAATCTATGCTATTGGCTATTTTGCATATGATAGTAATGGAACGGTGGATAAGCAGACAGTGTTCCAGGCTTTAAAATGATGGCCTAGTTGTTCACATTCTCCAGGAACAATGCCGTATTGATTACCTGAAAAAAGGTTCTATTCCAGCATATTTCACATATTAACAAAACTCATAAAAAACCTTGTTACACAAGTTGATTACCTACAAATTGACAATGTTTGTTTAAAAAAAAACTTTTCTGAATCTATAGACAATATAATAATATTCAAATTTTGAAACTGTGAGCTTACTGTAAAATATTGTTCTTCAGCTTGTGTGCCCAATCATTTTTGGGGGGTGAAAAATAAAATAGTAGTTTACACCTACAAAGCTTAAAGCACCATTGCATTAGCAGACACAACTATAGAAAATTATCCCGCAAAATGCTACTTTTCCTGTCCGAGCACCCTGAGGCAAGGTATTTCATTGGGTAGTGCAAAACCTACATCATCTACACTACAGTAATAATCCTATTGCCAGAAAGTTACACAATTCATTGTTTACACAAAATCCCCCGAATACTGCAAAGTATCAGTATAGAGTATAGATTTGGATGGGAGGCTTTATTGTAGATTGTGATGTAATGTTTGGTCAGCAATGTGACATGCTTTCTTAAAATCATGTGTGTACAGGTGTGCCATAGTTGTGGCCTATTGTTATGAGGTTTAGAATGATCATAAATATAATGGACAGGTATCTTGTTCACAGAAATACATTCATGGGAGAATTTCACCCTTACACACTGCAGTTTGTTCTTAATGTTATTGCAGTTTTTAAAACAGACAAGTGTTTTTCCAACTTCTCCCTTATTGAGACACTTTGTGTTAATAACAGCAACTTGTTGCTTGAAGAAAAAAAAAATAGCACTGCAAGAAGGGATGAATACAAGCCTATACCTAATATGGGTATATCACATCTGCTAAAGATTATCAAATATCCCATTTAAAATTTGGCACATCAAAAATAAACTGGCACGCTAAATCAACAGGTGTGCAAAAACATTCACTTCAGAGTAACATGTTAGCACCTGCCAATTCAACGTTCAGGAAATATTCCATGATATGCACATAACATTAATAAAATTGGGGGAAAAATGGAATCTGCTGAAGAGCTATGTCAGCAATTTTGGCAATGTATAAAATGCTGGTATCTTGCAATGGAAGAACCTCAGGTTGAAGATTTAAAAAGAGAATCACAGTCTAACTGTGATGATACCCCTATTCTTTTCTAAGGTAAGCAAAACAAAAACTGATCAGATCTTCACCGCTTTCAGAGTCTCTTATGAGCATAACATTTATGGGACTGGCTTCAGTTACCACACCACAAACCACTAGCAGTCATTGTTCAGGGCAGCTATTGGCCCAAATAAGGAGTCCACCTAATGAGCACCCAAAGAGGGAATAGAACTATGGAAAGAAACACCAAAGTAATATGACAGCCTTTGCAGCTTCAATGACCAGTTTTATGAAGTTATTTAAACAGCTACTCTCTACTTTCTCTTTTTCCCACCCCAGCCATCCCAACACACATATAAACACAAGTCACCTCCTCTGTGCATCCCTCCAATTATGCAAATATCCAAAATGTATCAAAAGTTACTGCAGTAAAGAAGGACACGTATTGAACACATCACACTCAAAGAGAAAGTAAGAAACATTACCAGAACATGTATCTTGCAGAGAAAAGACCATTTTAAAGTGCCAAATTTGCCAGTCTTCTGAAAGTCTACATAAATTACACAATTGTACATGAATATGCATGCATTAAATTTTCCACCGTGCATTTAAGCACAATGAATGATTAAACTGATGCATCAAACCCACATAAACTAACCTCTGTTATTAGGCCCCACTGAGGCAAAAAAATTACACACTGTCCAATTTCCTTTCACCAGCTATAAGAAAAGTCTGAACTGCAGCTACTCAGCTATTTGTCTCAGCTAACAGGTGCCATCAACGGTGGAGCCCATTGAAGGACTTATCATCACCATTATAATGACTGTACTGACTCCATTCCAAACTGGCCCAAAACTCTAGTTGCAGACTAAATCTAATATTCAAGAAAGGAGCCCCAATTTAAGGAGGCAGAACAGCGCAGAGCAAACTCTGTTTGACACATATTCCTTTGACAGTAATCATTTTGATATAATGACACATGATGCAAAGCCCAAACTGATTCAACACATTATCCCTAGTAACAACTTTATAAAACTTCCAAAGGGTGTGACTCACCCCAGATCAGAATACCATACAGATCTCAGCGATAACCAAACAGCATAACGTTTGAGAGGATCAGACCATAATTTATGATTGCAGAATGCTCATAAAATACAAGTTTTTTTTAAAGATAACTTTAAAATTATTACTTTGATGACAGTCATTCTTCTGTTCTAAGACCTGCATGTAGTCCCTTGTAAAACAGTGAAAAAAAACAATTGGGGATTAAATCATTCAATTAGCGGATGCTCTCATGCACAACTAATAAAGAATTTTAAGACAGAAGTACTGTAGGTAAACAAACACTGCATCTGAAAGATGACAAACAGAGATGGGATAGTATTGGATTTTTTGGCAGCTCATGTTTGAAGTTCACTGATTTCCATAGTTTGAAGCAGTCACAGGTGTACAGGTATGCCACCCAAATAGATAACCTCACATTTCATCACAGAGCCAGTCTTCTATTCTGTTCTTCCTGGGGTGAAACTGCAATGGTTCAGAGATATCCCTAAAAAGCCCACCAAACCTGTGTCATTGATCTCAACCCTGGTGCATTCAAAGAATGATCAGTCACTAATGGAAAAATAATCACCAAAAGTGCAAACACATATAGCATAACATCTCCTGGATGAACCCCCTTAAGAGTGTAGGTCAACTGTAACATACACATACTGAAATACAGTGGGACATTGATTTGTATGCAAAACTAATTAAAACAGTCACATTTGATGTTAAACCTGCCTGTACAGTAAAAACTATGAAAAGAGACCCACTTTTAAATACAATTTAAATGCTAAGCTTTTCCTAAAGTGTCATACAACATGGGACTCACAAGTAGCAGAGAAATGGTTTCAATTAGTGATTATGCATTAGATGCAGACTACAATTCCGTATTGGTTGTGATGCCACTTCGGAATAGGCCTACATCCCAAGCCAAAACTGGCCTATGCTAGTTTGTTTTTGACCTATGCTAGTCAGAGAGCACTAATGCCACCTACCAACAAAAACTATTTTAGATGGAGCTCTTGCAAACATTAGACATTAACTCCAAAATCGTATTGCCTGTATTAGAGGCTGATGATGTTTCCAAATTGTCTGGCCATTGCATCACTCAGCAAGTGCCTACTGGTACAAATCTTACCCCAGCAAAGACTTGGAACTTGGAAAGTAATCACTATTCATCTATATTATCTGGTATTAAACAATCACCATTTCATTTTGTGCATTGAAACGGCAGAACAATAAAATAATGAATAGAAACAGTGGAAATATTTTCAGATTTCCATCAAAAAAAAAAAAAAAACATTAAGCAGCTAAAATTCAGACTTTACAATATAACAACCACTGACTGGATATCTTAATGCCATTCCAAACGTGCCATTTTCCAATGCAATTTAACATTTATACATGGAGATGTGCTAGTACAGTATATAGTCCATTCCATGCATGTTGTATTCCAACAAAAAATTATGGCTATATATTAATTCCGTAGTTCAAGTGAAAAGTTGTCAATCTGAAATATGAATAAGCCCAGAAACACTGACGTCTGATATTACAAGACAGCTATAGCAATGAGGAATCATCCCAGATCAGTACATCCACATTAATTGCACAAGACATTCCAGTGACAACAGCATAATTTCTTTTACATACAATTCTAACGTCATTGATGCACGAACAATCACAAGTTATCCACTGTAGCATGTGATTTTTGAAATCTTAAACTGAAATGAATTCCAAACCGAAGGGGTTCGCTTATTTAGCGTTCATGGGTTAATACGTGTTTTAACACCACACACCTAAGTAATCAATAAGTGGTATTTCTGCGCAGTTATTTACTGCCGAGTACAGTGGCATTTATCATAGTAATATTTTTGTATGTGATCAGATTAAAAACGGATGAATAGAAACAAAATAAAACACAAATGTTAAATGAACTGCAAGCGTACTTACTTAGGCACAGAAAATGGAAAGACTGTATCTGAAAGATGAAGATGAATCTGTCAGTCCGGCTTTGTCATGCGATGAAGATGATGACCTATAAAATACAAAAACACTGTGTCCTTAGTCAAGAGACACATCTTCTATTCTCAGTCACTGCACCAAACTACCATCGGTGTTAGCATTCGACCATTTTATAAATCCGCTACATATCGGGCTCACAACAGACCGTTTACAATGTCGCCTTAACTTTGTAACATGTGTGAGGCAAACGTGCGGTAGTCGACCAACAAACTATGGTGGCACATTATTTTTCGTAGTTCAGGCGTAAAGTTGTGCATTCAAAATCCAAACAATCCATCGACATTCTTCGAAAGCTACCTGATCTTTTGCTGAGTATAAATCCTTACGATGCATTTATGTTAGGCAAAAAAACAATTCCAGGTACAGTTCAATCGGTTGGATGTAGAGTAATTGCAACGTTGAAGCAGTTTTCAGGTAAGACCGTACTAGTGCTGCCTGCAAACCGGAGGTGCTCTTTTTCACGATGTAGAGAAGTGGAAAATGAAACAATATCTTACAAATGTCCTGCCCCGAAACAAATGTTCCTCCCCAACGAATGATTATTGACTTAATCTGTCCTAATAATCTCAGTCGGATCCAGTTCAAATTCGCATCTCAGTGCAAAATGTCGATCTAGGGTCTGACAAGACAGACAAGCGAACGAGAGTCCATCTTGCTTTGAGGAAACTGAAGTATAAATCTCACTCCTGTCAAACTCAGCAAATGCAATCGTTCTAAAATATTTCTCCTAATGACAAATTGTCCTCTTTCGTTAATTAAACTTGGGGTTATCGGTCCAGATATGTGCAAAAATCCGTTCATTTGGCCTGATCTCCGTTTCCGATCTGTTAGACGGTATAAAAGTAGCTAGCCAGCTAGCTAGCCAGCCTCCTGATGCGAGTTGCTGTAGCTCACTGAACGTGTCATTAGCAGAACATGCAATGGTTTCAAAAGCCCCTGGGCCACTTTGTAACAGACATCACCTCACTTTTGTAACAGAACTTTTACTAATGTGACCATTTTTAGCTGATCAGAGTGTGTTTCTATTTGTTCCGATTGAAAATAGTCGTGCATTCGATGGGGGAAGTGCCCATACCAATCCTGAGAGAGGAAAACGAACAGCTTCTGACTGGGCTATGTCGTAGCTACATATTGTCTCCAGGTTTTGCATCGTCAGTTACAAAACACTAACTAAAGATGTTTGCCATGGTTTGATGAAGGGAATGTATTTACTAATGACGATGTATATTAGTTCAATGTGATTATATGCGATAAATAATTTACGAAAAACGAAAAGCTGCACTCTGTCGCTGTCAGCACGGTGCAACAAACTGGCACAATTTTCGCAATAGATGACTGAGTGGTCTCGATAAAACGGCACTCGGATCTTACTGAAGCATAAAATACCTGCAAGTTTTCTGTCATGACGGCTCATAAACACGAAAACTTACCTCCGAACCCCGGCTCAAATGCCAGGGCCTTTGCATTCCAGCCTCAGTCCACCTTTAAACTTATTGACACCTCATAACAGTTCTGCACTGGTGTGCTAGTACAATAACACAAATACAAGCGACGGACTCCGAACACTTATTTTGCCAGACAAATGCAACCTTCTGCGTTGAGCGCAACGCCGCTGCCAGAACTCGCCAAACTAACTATAAAATGTGATGTTTAACTGTCGAAATAACAGACTTGTTCAATTGAAAATTGATGACTGTACTTTCGTTTTCCTCGAACAATTTTCTCGGCTTGTTTTTTCCTTGCCCTCCCCCCGTTCGCTCAAGTGTTTTTTCTCTCTCTCCCTCTAGCTCTCTCTCTCTCTCGTCTTCTGTAGCAGAATTCTCAATGTGGATGTTCACTGCTTAGTATTTACTGGCCTACTCGTGGAACATCATTCTGATTCTGGCCTTACAAGACACGCATCTTTGCTAACTTTTGCGATGATTTTTTGGGGGGTGGGGGGAAGTCACTCTTGAAGTGTCACCGGGAAAGAGGGAGAGAGACTGATGATTACGTTTGCCCAAGTGAGCCTCTATCTCTGTTTGTCGTGTGTGACTACTTAATATAGCTTCCTGGGTGTTGTGTTAGTAAAGGATTGGAGAAGTGCTTGGAAAATGAAGTGTAACAGTATCAGTATGCAAGCACTTACCCGCGACAGGCCACCCAGTGAAATTATTTGGAAAGTAAAGCGTGGTAGCCTACTCCAAGGAGCCGTTGTCCACCTCTCTCACCCTCGCCCAGTATTTCTCTCAGTTTTTGCAACATACAGTACTGTTCGTGCACGGAGCGAAAATATATATTTTTTCATTCAAGGCTGATAGCGATTGGATGCTTGCATGAGGGACAGCCAGCTCCAGCCACACAGCGAGCTTATAACAACTGAGCACCGCTAAAAGACATAGAGATTAATATAACATTTTCATAATGTTCTGGACATGAAGCTTACACTTACACTGCACAACAGACCAGGTAGGGGAAGTAAAATGCTCACCCAACTAATTACGAAGAGGACAATGTAATGGAGGCAACATCGGTCAAAGCCACTGCGTCTCCGCGACACTGCAACAACCTACGGTCACGAGAGAAAGAAACAGCGGCAACGGATATCATAAAAGCCGATATTTACAGTAACAGTTCAGGTTAAGTCATATCAAGTAGCCCAAGTCATTAGTGGCGTTATAGAAAACAAATACATTTCATATACGTTACGTTTGGGGAGGTGGGAGCGTTCGTCTCACGCAAATCTCTGTGGACTGAACAATTTTGATGGACTTTTTCTCCCTCCCACCGTTTCACGTCCTGTAACGTTGTGTTGCACAGAATACTGTTTTTCCTCTTCCAAATGACCGCCATCCCCAGAAAAAAATGTTCAAAGTTAACTGCTGCCTAGCTGCCATTACAATAATTTGAGTTGTTAAACTGTCACCATGTGTGGCTGTTATTCGATTTTAACGTTTAAAGCTTCATTGCAAAAAGTAGTCTGGCATACGTACATGGCTGCATCGATGCTTTCGTAGCCTATATTGCATACTACCGAACACATGGGCCCTGTTTAGAAACATGCACAGTAATAGGTTACCCTCATTATTTTAATGTATGTTTCCTGTCTACAAGGCCAAATACAGGACAGGATAGCTGCGTAGAATCGAGTAGTGGATAAAATCATGCTTAATTCATGCTTATTATATAGAGCAAGTAAATAAATATACTTACGGTAGTAATACATGTGTACGTCACTTAGTCTTTTTTAAAGACCCAGTTACATCGGATCTTAAAAAAGACAGTGTATTTACAATATTCACAATGCAATGCCATAAATTATGTATAAATTGCTTCCTTCTAGGGCTTAATCCTTCGAAGAGTGGGTTTTTTGGAATGCTTTTTTTTTCTTCTTCAAAATTTGAAGTTTTCAGTTACCAGTTGTGATTGTTACATCAGCATTAGAATATTCAGTTATGAACATTCTAATCACATACTTGTGATCTTACACCTTAACGGGTTAAAGAGTGGTACAACGTCCTGCAACAGTCAAACATAATATTGGGACCTCATCCACAGCTGCATATGGGAAGTCAACCAGGTTGGTGGAATCAAGTCTTTGCTCAAAAATGTCACCATGCAATAAGTGTTTGAGGGAAGACGTTGAGTAAACATTATGCATCAGGTATGTTTGCGTAGAATAATTTTAGTGTAAGCTCGGAATACAGTGAATACTGGAAATTAGAGTTTTAAAAAAAGGTTATTGGCTGATTCAAAACCTGGTGTTAACCTAGACGTCTCCCTAAAGGTTGCATTTCAATATTTGAGTAAAGAGGAGATACAGCAGGTACACTGTCAGATAGAATTTTTTCCACATGGTTCTACTCAATGTGACTGACACGTTTTTGCACAGGAACCTCTGAAGTTGTTACCAGACTTACCACTTGCAATGGCTGATTCAAGGTCTAAGTACCACTTTCATGTGTTTTGCTGATGATGGATATTATTGTGTCGAACAATATAAATGGAAAAAAAATTCTAGAAAGATGGAAAAGTCCCACACTTGATTGGACATTGACAACTGTTGTTGAATGGGGGTCGGTTTGGGAACATACCTTGGTGACATACCTCACAGTCCAGAATCAAATTTGGATTTGCCAGTCCTGCCTTTTTTGCCACACAAGGTGGCATGCACAATAAGTGGCTGTACCATCACTAGGGAGGGAGAGGTTCAGTTTAACTTTACCTCATTGCTCATTAGCAATTCTCATCTGGCCAATCAGGCACCTGCAAACTGCCTGCATCAGTTGTGCAGTCCAACAGTGTGAAAACAGCACTGCTCGGCATGTGGACTACCGCACACATTTTGGAGGGTGCATGGTTAGTGTGTACTCTTCTAAGGTGATGGGAGATGCTGCAGTGTTGGGCATTCCAAATTGGGGAGAGAACAATTGGAAAACTGTTCAAACAATTATCAGTCTCTTGTCTATTTAAAAAATGAATGGAAGTAGCCATGAAATAATTATTTTTGAAAATAATTATTACTGTTGCAGAGTGTGAATTTTGTTCCTCTTAAACTGACTCAGTGGATGGACCTGTCGGGATCATGTGGGTAATGGAATAAACCCATTCCGAAAGTTACTCAGTTACCTGACTGCTGAATTCCGAAGAGTTCCCTGGTTAATAGAGGTCTAAGCATAGGTGCTTACTTGGCATCAACATTGGTGGGGCAAATGTAAAGAACTTTGTTTTACATTTGGAACAACAATTAAAAAAAAAAAAAAATTACTTGCTTCACTATAATGACACAGAACAGTGATGGCATTATTTGATCATGCAATGGGTGCACAGAATGTAACTTCTGCAAAAGTGGGGATCCCTCTTTAAATAGCTGAATGAACAGTGATATGAGAGAGAACTGTTTCTGCTACTGGCAGCAGACACACAGGGTTACTAGGGAATTGCCATAAACAAAGCAGTTTATCCACACTCACCAACTAGCTGACTTTAAATGCAACTTACCAACATGGACATTGTTTGAAAACAAATGTAAAATGAAAGGAGTCAGAGTTTCTCAATCAGCTGCATGATAAATACAGTTACCAGTTAACATTAGCACTCAATAAAACAACACATGCGACATGGCTTTAAATTGCTAACGACCACGTTGTAAGTAGCTAGCTAGCAGCAACAACTCTAAAGTTTTTAAAAAGTGCTTGTCTATCTTAAAAATGGGCGACTGTTTTCTTAGTTCACTTTATTATTACTGAGTGTGCGTGTGTGTGTTTACCTGTGTGTGTGTGTGTGTGTGTGTCTGTCTGTCTGTCCAGTGGAGGATGACCTTAAACCACGTGTCCTGCCGGCACTTTGAAATGATTTAGCACACTGTAACATTATATTGACATAAATAAGTACATACAGGGAAGTCCATAATGTTTGGGACAAAGA
Organism: Anguilla rostrata; assembly: GCF_018555375.3. Lineage (NCBI taxonomy): Eukaryota > Metazoa > Chordata > Actinopteri > Anguilliformes > Anguillidae > Anguilla > Anguilla rostrata. The sequence continues at coordinate 24,335,440 of NC_057941.1, read as the reverse complement.
GCTAAATCAAGAAAACATATGTTTTCATTATGGAGCTCACTGTATGTCCCTGAATGCCACCCATTGTATCGATTGAATGGTCATCCTATCATTTGGCCCCTATTTACTTAGAATAATCTGAAATTATTCTTCAAAGAGGTGAAAGTGGGAAGCATCCTCTCACCGATACAGTAGATCAAGGGATGCCGCATCGATGCTCCAAATCGTGCTCGCCACTACTTGTTTACTTCTTGTTTAACCATCCCTGCAACTCTGAATTTGGGAGGGTGCAGACTCTGCTCTGTTCTGCCAGACCTCAGTTCTCCTCATCCTGCCAACTCACACCTTCCCTCCTCAGGTGATGTTACAGCCAACGTTGGAGGTCATCACTGCCCCAAGGACCAGTGCTTTAGTAGAGTTCTCCACTTCACAGTCCCTGTAATGTCTGCTTCTGTTTGAGTATTAAGCCCTCTGCAAACAAAGCTCATCACCCCTGACTAGCAAGTAAAGGTTATTGTTGTTGATCATTTCAGACCCTTTACAGCACAAAATAAGTCAGGGCACGCTAGATCAATAGCAGCTCTTCCCTGAACTCACTATGAACCAGTTAAAATGAGCATTCCAGAAGGCAATGAGGCAGCTTTAATTCAGGTTTAGGTCATAATAAACGGTTTAATTCAAAATATTCAGAGCAAACTTTGTTGATGCTTCACACTACAAATAATATGTGGCTATTATAGGGAAGGCAATGAATATTAAATATGTCAAGTAATGCATTAAATCATGTAAACTTATAAAGTTCAGCTTTTAAAATGAAGGTATTATTAATATATTATCCTGGTTAGTCTGCTTTCCATTTTTAGGCTTGAAGTATAAGTCCTTGAAGTTTACTGCAATTATTTTTAAAAACATTTTCTCCTTAGCTTCTGTTCAATTTTAAATAACGAATGGTGGAAGTGCTGCATATATTATTTATGCCATTATGTGTTTACATCACACAAAAACTCACAACAGCAGGCCAAGATTCTACATGTATTTCTACATGTACTACCTCTGCCCTATGTCCATTCATGATCATTTGGCATGCCTTGTGGGTTTTTTGAGATGAATATCTAGTTAACTATAGTTAGGGACACACGGTTGTCTATATAACATGATCCACAGGGATTTGTATTTCATTTGTTATCCTCCCAGCATCCCAGTAGGCCCTCAACGGGACAGTCAAGTGACTAATTATACAACTAAGTTGCTAATTGTGATGATGATAAAAACGGTTAGTTGACCTGATGCAGAGAGAGCGAAAGGAAGGAAAGTGAACATGGATGAAAGATCAAATGCGTGCACAAGGAAAAGCATATATTTGAACAAATGCAACATAATCTTCATGGTAGACAGCACATAGACGGATTAAATGTATTTTACACAACCTGCAATTTAGCAACAAATTACACAAATAAGATAACAACAGACTGACAATTAAAAAACTATCTAAAACTGTTATCAGTTTAGGTCTTAAATCAACACCAAGGGGGAATCACTCACAGCCTCAAATTGAATCTGGATCATGCCAGTGTTGTCCCTGGCTGGTACGTAGCTCCATATGTCAATGCGCAATTGACGACTATGTCCCTCAGGAGATGGGAGAGTTCAGTCAGTTAGAGATCTGTGTTCATTGCTATCTAGTGACTCCCTGCTGATCAATCGGGTGTCCATCCATCTGCATGCAAAAAGCCATATATGAATGGTCTTCCTCTGACTCAGCTCTGTGCATGCTTTGCTAGCGTCTGCAGTGTGGAACAAAGCAGCTGTTGAAACCACATTTCAGAGTATAACGTGGATGTCTACTCTCTCCTGAATTGACAAAATCATGTCACAATTATTGTCACCCCTAGAAATTCTTATAGTCAAAATCTAATAGAAATATATTACCAGCGATATTTTACTTCATGAAGTTAATCTGAGCCTTTTGGATGTGGTCATCCATGTCTTCTGGTTTTACTGACATATAAATATGAGGTGACACACATGCCAAACTCCCTTAATCATTCATTGATATGTGGAAGGTGGGATAACAGAAATAAAATTAGACAAGAAGTTGTTGACCTTCATAAATCAGGCAACAGCTACAAAAAATATCAAAATTCCTGAAATGCCCAGCTCTACTATTACGGAAATAACTAAAAAGTTTAAAACAACTGAAGCTGTAATGATCATGCCTGGGAGAGGATGCATGTGTATTTTTCCTACACCAAGAGGTGGATGATTTGAGAGCCAAAATCTTCTCCAAGAATTACAGTTGAAAAATTTCTGAAGTTAGGTGCATGTTGGAAGTGAATGAATGATTACAACCCCCAGCATCATATGGAACTCTGCAGCCCTGCCTGTGGAATCCTAGGGCCCAACTGTGTACACTGGATTTCTATCCAGCTGAGCTCTTAATTAGTTGAGTTTCATTAAACTGTTAATGGAATGCTGATCTGGCGTGGCATAATGAACAGGTACCTGCCACCAGTCCCTTAATGAAAGACATGCATGATTGGAATGGTTTTTGTTTTGCAGATTTGTATTATGAATTTGTAATACAATTGAGTGCTAAACAAAGACAATTTCATTCATTCAACTGATTTAGGGCCTGTTACAGTTAATTTAACAGATAATTGCGCTCCATTGTAGCAGCTGCCCCAAATTTTAGGGATGCATAAATTAACAAGATTTTTTAAATTGCCATAAATTACAGTGCAGTTATAAATCATTGCTTAGCTGCTGGTTAGCAGTTAAAAGGTGTCAGAGAAAGGCCAGAATTAAATGAACTGCTGAATCACACTTAATTAAAAACAGGTGGACAAAGATCAATAAACAGCGTGCAGTGTGGGGATTAGAGTTAGTTTGTTATGGTTGTTTATGGAAAGATAGTTACATGTTTTGCAATTATTTTTAAATGAATGCCATTCAGGATATACACAGCAAAAACCAAAAAAAAGTTAATCTTAACACGTATTTTGGTTTTATATTTAAACTTAAAATCTTATTTCTATGACCTAATTTGCTAAACAAGACAAAAAGATGAAATGAGGTGTGACCGTGTGACTCCTAAATTGGTCAACTGAATAAGACAATTTCGCTTGACAAGCAAAAAGTACGTTTTTGAGTATGTGAGAATGATATATTTGAGAATGTATTATGAAGTAGCCCACATCTGTTTTATTGGCAGGGTAGTGACCTTTGAGCTTGAATTCATTAATAAGTCCATATTCTTTTCAGCTCAAGAATTATTATGTCAGGGGATGTAAAGAGGAGAGGATTACCTCTAAACAAATACAACCCACACTGCTTGCGCATACAATGTGCAATTTTTGAATTTCAAAACTGGAAGCATTACACAAACACTAAAGAATGAAAGGATCTCCCCTAAACTTTTGAAAATGGGTAAGTAATGTTATAGGTGTCTGTTCTTTATTAATCTGAAGCCATCATCCCTCTGAAAGTGACACTTAGTGATCTCAAGGTATCTTCATGTGGCATTGGAGCCAAAAAGTGGTTGACTAATACTATACGAGCAGAGCTACGTATTTGTGATGCTCTTGCCTCAGCACAGGAAAGGGGTCCAGACAAACGTTCAAACAAAACTTCTGTCAGTCCCCTTAATAATCAAAGACAGTGGAATACAAAGCATGAGGCTAAGGGAACATGATGAAATCAAGACTTCGACCCAGTCATTAATCACAGCTTCATGGTACAGCTGATACCTTTGATCAGATCCTATCTGATGGTTCACAGGTTTTATCTACCAGCATTTGTCATTACTGAAAACCACTTAAAGCAAATTAGCTCTCCTTAATAATGCAGTGAGACAAGAGACCAGATTCAATCGAACTACTATTACCCCTCGTTCATTAAATTTGAGTATCATCAAAGTGAAGGCAGGTAGATTGGTTTAAAGTGCAATGTGTGTTGTCCTTTATTTTTATGACTAATTTCAGGTAGTTTGTGCATTTTTCCCAACCATTCGGTGGACACAACATTGTGAATTCCACCATTAGAATTCAAATGACAAGGAAGGAAATATATTGGATAAAAAATTAAAATAAACTACCTTGTTAAATGTGTTACTGTTATGCTCAGTACATTCAGCCTAGACCCCATGACAAACAACCTGGTGATGAAAACCAGCAACAGTGGAAGGTGAAGATGTTAAATCAATCCCACCAATGCTGTAATTTCCTTAGCTTGCATATACAGCAGGGCGTGAGAACCATTTGAAAGCATCGGGACTCTTTCAGTCTAGAGTCCAGGGTAAGGGAAGGAATGTTACTGACAGGAGCCTTTTGGGAGAAACAGCCGAACATGGAGCCCAAAAAAAAACAGATTGTTAGTTTGGCCTTCGGCAACAGTTATGTCCAAAGGGATTTGTAAATGTGAATAAACTATTTTTGTGTGGTGACCATGCTTTGATTTTGTCCATGGTATTGGGAGTTGACAAACTGCAAAACATTCAAAAAAGCATCATATGGAAGGTGATTTGCTCCAATCAACTAAAATAACTGTATAAAATAAATTTTAAACCAAAAGAACAGGACAATAAAAGCTATTGGAGTTTAATCCAACTTGAGTAAGAAAAATGATCCATGACACATTTAAGGGACGGGCAAAATGTCAGATCATTTGACCAACAGACCATATGGAAATCAAACTCCAATAATGAACCATCAACAAAGGAACCATCTGCAAATTCTACTTCTTACCTGTAATCCACATGTGACTCAGATACAATGTCCTGAGTTGTTACATTTCAGATGAATGTCCTTCTAAATATGTCATTGTGGGCTGTCCTCCCTATTCTTCGGGGGGGGGGGGGCACTTGGGAAGCTGGACACTAACTTACCATGGGCGATATCTGACTTGTTAAATAGCAGGTCTTTGGTCTAACACAGGAAGTACAAACAGGTATCCAGTGATGTGACTCTGGCATGAATGGTTAGAGAGTAGAACAGCGGACCTGCCCTCTGCCCTCAAGAGATGTGGGACCCGGTCCGTCGACTGCGCTGCATAATGAGCTGGCCGTAGACTTTCAAAGAAACAGGATGCCATACATATCTCCAGGATCACATGAATTTCCAGCTCTGTTACCATCTCCTGAAGCTGTTTTAGGAAATCCAAGCAGATAACTGGTGTGACCTCAGGAGTGGCACCTGAAGAATGGAAGATGGCGCCTTTTGCTCTGTAGAGAAAGACTGCACGTTGGAAAAACAATGCATGTGTATGACATTCAAGATCCCCTTGTGGAAATGGAATACACTGCAGTATATTGTATTACGTAATATGTGTACTGTTTTTGAAAATATAATTATAAATATATTTCACAGCAGTGTTGTACAATATCTGAAAGTGGCAATAATTTGTCCATATAGTGTGATGTGATATTAAATTAAAATACACCATCATGACTATCACCTGGACCAGTCCTGAGGATGAATTAGAATTAGTAGTTTTTCCACCTACTGTTGTATCCATGTTGCATCAGATATAACATCCTCATTAGTATCCATTTATTTGCTGACTTATCCAAAAAATACCTGGGATGGAATATTACTAGCAAATATGAAGAAACAGTTGTAGTAAATCTCTTTTCACCTGCAAACATATTCACACACAACAGCAAGCAGAACGATGAGCAAAACAGCTTGCTTTGCATAATTACAGGCAGAACTTCTGAATTTATGTACTGGAAGATCTTGTGTTGGTTAACTGATTTAACCTTTCAGCTTTATTGCCTCGGTTATATTTTTTGCCTGTGCCCACTTATTACATCACAGTTCAATCACCAAATAATTCTACTATTAATGAGAGATATTTCTATATTACTACAGATGTGGGCTCAACAAATTACTGTTCCCTGTATTTTAAACCATTTTTCTCTGTATACATTTTTCACCGTATACACATATACGGCAACTATTAAGCATATCAGTTTGTCAATGTTAAAATAGTGTTATACCAGCTAATTGGTATTGTGAATAAGCTGTTCTTGGCTGTGAACAGTTGCTTGTGATTTTGAGGTCATTACCACCCTCTAGTGATCATTTTTGTACACAACCGTTTACTCTACACTGCCCCCCATAGCATATTTCCTGCAACTATAGAGGTGCAAGATTGTTGTTGCTTTGTGGCTTAAGCAATACAAATGCCTTTTCTAAATATGTGTCAGACTGGCCAGTGTGTCCTGAGCAGTTGCACATTTGTTTTCTTAGGATAGGAACTGGCATCTCAACATTATGTCCATCCCGAGCATATACCGAAAGTAGGCTCATTCAGATCATTTCAGTGCTCACTTCTAGAAAACAATTAGGCCTACTATGTTCTCTTAGGAGCAAATTTAAGAGTCAACACAAGAGCTGTTTTCCTATGGTAAAGATATTTCTATCAGTCATAATACTGAAAGTGATAACATTATATTGGAAGACTACACTAATATGCTGGTATATATAAAATACACAAAATATTGGGTATTTGTTGATGAATACTTGTAATGTTTTCATATGGAGTTTTTTTCCCCTGGCCTTAACAATTCCTCTGTGGTTGATTTATGTTTCACAGATATTTATGCTTAATTTATTTCCTATAAATAAATGCAATGTATTTTATCACAATTTAAATGAACTTACATTAAGATCATTAGAACATTAATGTAAATTTAAATGAATCATCAATAATATGCATTATCCTTAAAAAAAATTTTTTTTTAGACTGGCTGTGTTACTATTGCCTTAGCAGCAATAGATCACTCACTCAGCCATTCATTACTCACACATTCACTCATTAGTCACTCACACAGGTATTTATTCATATATTCACATATAACTCACTCTTGCCCTTAGATCTTCATCACCCAATCACTTACCAATCAATCACTCTCTCACTCTTCTGTCACTCTAGCTCACTCACTTATCAGTCAGTCAGTCATGTTCTCACCACGCGATCGCCAGTCAGTCATTCGCTGACTCATAGCTCCCTCACTCACATGCCAGGTTGCATTGTGAATTGCTCACTCAGATATTCCTTTTTTCAGTCACTTGCAGTGATATGCTCTGTAGGCAGAGCCAGCCATAGTGTTCTGGTGGCCCTGAACACAAATGCTGTTGTGGCCCCAAAGTGCTCCACACCCACTACTTAAACTTTAATTGTGTGGCCCAGGGATGGTTGTGGCCCTGAACGGCTGCATAAAGCGTTTATGCCTGCACCTGGCTCTGTCTGTAAGTCATGCATACAGAATAGCAACATACCTATTCAGCTGCAGCTGCATACAAAAGTTTTAATTCCATGAAAATAAAAGTGTTGGAATCATATTCACTTAATAAATACTTTATTTTATATATTAATTGTTGGGCAGTATTGCGTGAATTGTTAACAATTACTAATAAACTTACAAATAAATAGTCTGACTAACAGGGTGTCTGTGTAACATAATCGTTAGGGGGATTGAGGTTACAATTCTCAGGCTGTAGGTTAATTTCCTAGTTGCTGCACAGAACCATTGATCAGGAAATCCAGTTGTATTAATGCATTGCATGTAAAACAATGTAAGTTCTTCAAGTCTTTCTGGATGAGAGTGTCTGCTAAATGTCTGTCATGTACTACCACTGGTATTCTGTAACTTTGAGAATAGCCAGTTCTCAGAAGCCAAGTGCAAGCATGTTGTGATGTATCCTATTTCATATTGCTGCTCATTAATTCAGATATTTAGCAGATATAAGTGTGTAGCAAATGTTGAGGCTTTATGTCCACCTCCTGTGTGAGAGGGTGACCTGAAATGCACACAGAGTGGTTTGTGGGACCTTACCTGTCTGCCTCTCTTTTTGCAATGCTGAATTGAAGGACTGGTGAATCTTCATTTACTCTGTTAGAACCTGGTTGAGGACAGAACCCTCACGCTACTCAAAATGAATGTACAATTATTAGCCCTTACTGTTAGTGTGAATAAGATCTGGGAAATTTCTATTTCTATAGACTTTCATGATGTACTATCTGCTGTTGCCATACACTACCATTTTAGTACTTGTATTTGCTATTGAGGACATTACCCAGTGATGTATTTAAGGGTCATAATATCATACTTTTTCGAAGTCGCTCTTTGATTTTTTCAATGAGCTGCCATCTGCAGATTATATGTGATTAATGAGTCATTTGTAGGCAGTCAAAGCAGGCAGACAGACTTGACATGTAGATGAGTGATACCATATCATTAGCTTCCATTTTAAATGAACATGAATGATCCCTGGGATCTGTCCAATGATTCTAATCATATTTCCTAGATTATTCAAAACTGATTGCGTGCATGTGCTTCCCCATTGTCTAGTTCCTTATTGGCTTCCAGGCCTCCTGCTGGCCAGTTACCAGCAAACTTATTCAAACACCGGGGCACTACCCCTCAGTTTATTCCCTCTGAGCTGTCCGTGTGGATAATTTATCATCACAGATTTTAGGCCCTCTGTGCTGCCCTGCAGGAATTCAGAGGGAGACCTTGCTCTGTGGGCAGCATGTGCCTCTCATACATTTTTTCCAGCTCTTTAATGACCCTACCGTCCCTATTTTGCATGCTAGCGACAGGGCAGGGCTGAAGGTTCCCTCTGATTCATTGTGATCTAGAGCACTGCTGGTTTTTCTTCATCTCTATTTCTGTCCCTCATGTGATGTACTATGACATGCATGTTTTGTTTCATTTAATTTTAAATCCTTCAAAGACCTGGCAATTCATTTTTGTCCCCTGTAGGGGATTTGGGTCTCTGTAGGGAATGTGGTTTTCTGGTCTTAACCATATATTTTAACTTGTTAAAACTACAAGGGACATTTAAAAATAAAAATAATATTTTTATTATATTATAAAGTGGAGTATTTCCACTGCAACTTGTTTTTGTCATCAGAGACACTTGCATTGTGTCAAAAAATGTAAGTGCTCCAACTTATTTCTGCCAAGTCTCAGGAAGATACAATCAGTAACCATGAAAGCAGTGCTGTTTGAGTAGTTAGTTGTAGTTTAAAATACTTTACATGTTCTTGCCTGTAAGGTGAATGCACGTTTGACTTGGTGCTCTTTCTCAATGGGTATCTCCTTACACAACCTGAGAGCATCAGTCAGTCAGTCAGTCAGTCTGTCAGTCAGTTATAACTGACCTGTTTGTGGAGATCCTGCTCATACTGTGTTTCTATAAAGTTGCAGGAAAGTACCCCTCCAGAATGCTTAAGATGCTGCTTCACATTACAATTTATGAGATATTCACCACCGTTTTCCAAAGTTTCATTTATTTATGATGTTGCTTACTTTAGCTATATACAACTTTATTAATCATGATCATGCATATAACTACTAGTTCATGATACTGCATAATACTTCCCTGTCACTAATTATGACACTTACTGTAAGTGGTATCATGCTTATATTATCCTTCATAGTTGTTCTTGATGTCACCTAAATTATATTTTAAGCAAATGTGACATCATTCATTTAATGTGTTCTTGTTCCATGTGTTATCCAGTCCATTATGACATCATTCATTACTTCTAAAGAAGCCTTGTTGTGGGTGTCTCTCGAGAAAGACTGGCAAAGGAACAACTCTCTGTTTTTCGATGGTACAGTCTTTTCCGACATTGCAGTTTGGAACACCAAATAACAGTCATTTTGATCTGTTTTGCATGGACCCGTTCATGCTCTCTAACTCACAGGTGTCTTTTTAAGAAATGATTTCTCCGCCCCCTCTTCAAACTCGGTTTCTCCCTCGTGGAGTGGATTGTGATTTTGAGCTGATAAGATTCCTCTTTTATCTCTTTGTGTGCAGTGAAATCAGAAATGTTGAATTTGTATTGCTGTGTTCTGCATTACGACTGTACAGCCCCTGCCTTTGAGAACTGCAATCCATTTTTTAATAATAAGCTGTTTTGGACAATTTTTTAAGACCAATTTTGTGAAGTTAAAAATTGTTCTCATTTAGTTTATTAGTTTCTCAGGGATAAGCACAATTAAATATGGATGCAAGGCTGATCATTGCGAGAGCTCAGTCCCAACAACAGTCCCTTACTAGGCATTGAGAGCTTATCTAAAAATATTTAGTCATTTATACGCATCAGGAATGAAGACAAAGCATTGCTTCATAAGAATAAAGATATTGCTGATGTCTTAAATAGTAATTTTGTTGGGAGTGTTAATATAGAAAAGGCTACTAATAGACCGCAAGGTGTATTCAGTACTTAGCAGATATTGAGATCGACAATAAAAAAAGTTCTGGACAAATTACATAAATTAAAGACAAATAAGGCAGCAAGCCCTGATGGCATATATCCAAGGTACTCAAAGAGTTAGATGAAATCATCTTTAAACCATTGGAAGCTAATAGTTTGGAATCTACTAAAGTAATCCAAGAAGATTTTTATAAAATCCAGAAGTGGGCAGAAACCTGGCAAATGAAATTCAATGTAGCCAAATGTAGTTCAGCATGGGGGAAATAAATAACAATAAAAACATTGGGCAGGATTACTTTATGGAAGGAACAATATTGGAATGAACTCAATTTGAAAAAGACTTGGGAACAATGGTTGATCAAGACCTTTTAGGTTTAGGCACTGTGCTGTATCTGTAAAAAAGGCCAACTGGATGCTGCAATATATAGGCAAAATTATTGAGTATATATCCAAGGAAGTTGTACTTATCTTATACAATACATTTGTTACACCACACTTGGAGTATTGTGTACAGTTCTCGGGACCATACTACAATAAAGATATAGAGGTTCTGGAAAAGGTTCACAGAAGGGCAACCAAACTGATTCCTGGTATGAAAGATAAAAGCAATGAGGAAAGGCTTCCGATGCTTAATCTCTTCAAGCTCAGTAAAAGTAGACTTAGGGGTGATTTGATTGAGGCTTTTAAATTCATAAAGGGAATTAAGAAAGTGAGCTACAAGAGGTTCTTCAGGTTGAGTACTGTTGGTAGAACGAGGGGACATAAATGTAAATTAGAAAAAGGTGAATTCCATACAGACATTAGGAAAACTTCATGTTAAACATGAATGGTGACATATTTTTTAAATAAAAAATAATAATGTGTGTGTGACATTAACATATCATCATAGACCTGTCAAACTTTAGTCCTTTCCCCTTACTGAAACATCCACTTTCTATTCAGGAAGGCATGCATTGGCATGAACCTCCTATGCTAACACATGAAGTCACCAGATGCTTTAGTTGACTCCCAGCCCCAGCTGGCATGGTTAAGGACTAAATGTTCTGTGATGTTATACACATCCCAGTGGACTGTTAAATGCAGAGTGAACGTTACAGCCTGCAGTATCAGTGATGGAGACACATTGTTCTAGCGCACATTGTGTGGGCTGGCTTGCTCCGACTAAATATGCTTGATTGAGTCCTTAATTGATTGCCAATGATGAAGGTTATGTCTGCATGCAGACTGGTGGGCTGACAGCTCGAAAAGGCTGACATATAGACTTTTTCAGCTCTCTGTTCTCATGTTAAAGCTGCTACAAAAAGATGGGAAGAATATTGTTTTTGTAATTGCATAAAACAGAACAGCATAAATCATTCATCTCCATCTGTGAATTATGCATCCTGACAGATGTACATTTTTGTAAACTTTTGAACAATGCATTGATTTTCCTCAAGCAAAATGGGTAAACATTAAAGCTTGAATTAAATGTATTTTCAAATAACCAACGCAGCATTAAATCATCATGCATTTATATGAAACATGACAGCTGTGCAATGTATTCCCAAATGGAAAACTCTCAATTTTTTACTCTGACTGTATTCTCCTTCTTCTCTTAAAGAGAAAATCGACTGCCGTGTCTTATCACATTATTTAACCAATTATAAAACAAGCTCTGTAGTTTAGCTTCTCTAAATGAAGCTAATCATAAGGGCACCTTCTCGGAAAAGTACAGCGGTCAGGGGCAGGAGGCCTGACGGTCAGGGGGAGCAGTGGCTCTTCTCGGATGATGCTAAGGAGAGGGAGTCACGGAGGCGTCTCCGTGACGACTGCAGGCCTGTAGGATTCTCATCAGGACTGCTACAGGTTTCCATGCATCTCGTCAAAACCAGCAGCACAAAAAAGCTGTGCTTGTCCTGATCTGAGTACAGATGGAAAAGACTCCCGACAGGAGGAGAGAGAAGCACTGTTCTGACTTTTGTGCAACAAAAACATTTTCCATATATGGAGATCTAGTATTTTCAGATATACACCCCCAGTATTCATGTGACAATGGTAGGCATTTCTGATAATACTTAAAGCTTTTGCCTACATATTCCAATTACATTTAGATCTTACACTAACTTATTTGCCAAAGAAGAAAGGCAGTTGTATTGCTAGATGTATTGAATAGTACGTAGACTTTGCAAAGCAAGCCAATTATTGCTTTAGTCATGTTGCATCTGAATATAACCAACAGAATGTATTTTAAAAAAATGACAATACTGTATGTTAGCATGTAGAAGGATATCTTGATTCTCTCACTAAATTAAAATGTATAATTGAATCGATCACTGTATTTTTTTTAACATATAGCAATAATACAATACTAGTAATAACTTAATTTATTCAGCGCTTTCCTGAATAACTGCAAATGCAAACTGTGCTTTGTAGACATTCTAAAACAAAGTTGTTGTTCTTCTCATGAAAGTTAATAGCTGCTTTGAGACCGCTTTCTCTAAAATCTGAAAGCCTATTTTAAAGACTTCCAGGTCAGCTTCCTTTGTTTTCATTAGGTCACGGTCAGAGGTGGTGAAAGGTCATCATTAGTATATTATTAGTATATCATTGTATACAGCAGCAGCACCCCTCCTAGTCCAGGAGATCCACAGTCCATAGGATCATAGAGATGCCTTTCAACCAGCAGACTGTTAACATCTGGAAACTCCCAACTTAAATAGTTCCTCATATCCAATCATATTTTAGACAACATCTGACGGCAGCCGTGACTCTAACCACTGCTGCACTATTGTCTCTCGTGTTTTTGCTCTTATGAACAGAGCTTTGACAATCAATAAATTGTTTTTTTAAATTTAAACTGCATGGAACACACTGTAATTCCATTAGACCTCATTTTGGGTGGCAATGACACTTATGTAGTCTAATTAAATATTTAAATCATGTGGACCTGGAATACCAGAAACTGATAGCTTTCAGTGGCCATTAATTTGCTGCACTAAAGAGGCAGATTGAGTGATTTTTGTCTCTGAGCTTTCTCCAGCACATCCTCTGTCATTTGTTATTATAGGGTGATATCTGGAGAAGACACTGTACAGTAAATAGATCAAGGCAAGCGTGCCGAGCTTACCTCTTGTGTGTCTCTTGACGTCAGACAGACTGCTGGTTCCCCTCTTCACATTATTAAAGCACAAAGTGAAATTAACAATCTAGGAAATTCAATACTCCCTGAAAAAAACCAGCACCAGGTTCCCCTTGTTATTGTGGATCAGTGTATTGTAATCGAGGATGTCACTGGTGAGCCAGTTTTGTGACAGCTGTGCAATTCTGCAAGCACCTGCAACAAACTACCCCGGCAGATTAAAATAAATGTAACATCGCAGGTCAGAAAGGGAGGGAAGTTCCTCTAATATAGTTGTGATGTACTGCGCGCCCGGCCTGTCCCGGAATGAACTGCACCATCCATTAGCCACATTCTCATGGTATTAAGGGTCCACAGCTTTAGCGGACTGAGCCTGCTGCTGCAGTCAGAGTCTAATGCACTCTGTCTGGTCCTCTTGCGCCTTGTTATAGTTGTGAAGTTTCGATTCATTTGCCAGACAATTAAACTCTAAATGGTACGATGGAACTCAAACAGTGATTGGGAGACTGTGTTTGCACAGCTGAGATATCCTAGAATTCCCTGTGCCCTCACACAGGTGGTGGGGTTGGGGGGGGGGGGGGGGTTGGATGCAGGGTGATTGCCTCAGGTGTATTTGCAGCCGCTCCATGAACTGAAATAGATGACAATGCTATTACCAAGAAATCTCCTGTGTCATAATCTAATTTTTGGTTCATATGGCAGACCAGTGGTTGAAGCTTTCATTCAGTCTGTGACATCATTTGACTGGGGGGTGTTGTGCAGACAGTATTGAGGGAGAGATTCCAAGTGACTGAAAGGAGGTAGAGAGAGAGGTTTCTTCTTATTTGAGTTTTTTTACTTTAACAAAAGGCAATGCAAGCAGCAGGATGTAAATGGTGGGTGTGTCATGCCTTTGCTGCTATTTCATTGGCTGGCTGGGGATTTCTAGGTTAGTGCTGCAGGGCACTGCTGTGGTTTTCACAGAGGGGCAGCGTTGTGCATTGCTCCGTGGATCCATCTTCCATCTTCCATCGCTGTCTCTGTCTTTCTCTCTCTCTCTCTCTCTCTCCCCCCCTCTCTCTCTCTCTCTCTCTCTCACACACACACACACAGCCACCCTGCTACATTCGGCCTGTCACTGCGTATACGACACTGAGGAATGCTTCAGGGGGAGACAGGGGCACATTATGAAGCTCATCCCATCTGGGCGTGGGGTGGGGGTGGGGGTTTATAGGGAATTATACACTAAAAGTGTTCAAGTTAATCACTGCTGAGAGTCAACTCATCAGTGAAACAATCCAGCTGTAAAAGACAGACAGGCAGAAGTAGGAAGGAGACCCTGGTCTCTCCACCCCCATTCCACCACTTTTCTCATTTATCTCATGCTAATAAGATCAGGAAAGGTTGCCTGTCTCCAGCTACCAATCCTCTCCTCAGGCAGTGGTAGTCCATATCCCCCTCCCATCCAGCACAAAATATTAAAGAAGCAAAAAATAGGTCTAATAAATCACAAAAATTGTCCCTCACCCACATTTCTGTGTTGCAACAGGAATGTAAGGAACTAAATGGAATTGGCAATTTTCTGTGAAATCCATTTGCACACAATACAGATGTCCATCCAAAAATAGGTAACTACAGACATAGTGGACTGGGGGGTGAATATTATAGACTGTCATGATGGCACTTAAGGCAAATTTTTTAAATGTGTTGAAAGGATTCATTTTATTTTGTATTTTTCTTCTTGTGATAATTGTTATGGAATATCCTTGACTAGAAAATGACCTCTTTGTGTTGTTAAAGGTCGTTCTCTATTCAGCCAGCAGGTGGCAGCTTAATCCACTAAGTTTCTGTCTCTGCCCTAACTCTGGAGTGCAGACGTTCCCTCTTGAAGTTTACAGGCCGTGATCTTTATTGGATGACCCAGCCCTTACCTTGCCCCCTTCATGCACTTGGAACTTGGAACTTGATGAATGAGGAATACATGTTAAATACTCTATAATGTCTCCGATATTCTAATTTAGTACATTGTTTAAAAATAAAATACAGTAAATAGGCTGTGTATGTCATACAGCCAAGAGTACGTTTGAATACTGAATATTAAAGAGGCGTTGGAGAAATATGCAATGCCAGTTATCAGTCGCTCTGCATCGGAAAATAACATTTCCTCGGGAGCTTAAATATTCGTCACTAGCTGTCTCATCGATATGCCGTGAGACGCCCGACTGCAACGGAGATTGACAGATATGCTCCTTCGTGGAGGCTTGTCAGGGCTGTTGGGGATCTCGTCCATTTAACTGGTGAAAGTGTGTCTCTGTCAGGCCGAATCTTTTTCTCATTTCCCACGGAGACGGATGAACCGGCGGCGCGGCTGTTTAGCATTCAGCTGCGCGGTCTAATGTAAATGGGGAGATAATGCGTTTAGCATCAGATCTCCTGCTGCGGAAGTAGCTGCAGCGGGCCTATTAAATTAGTCGTCGCCCAAACGAGGTCTATTGATCACATTCCGCATCGTTTGGTTAATCAAGATTTATTTTCACCTACAGGAAGCTATTAGGTGGGTCACTGCAACACTTCCACAGTTAACGAAGGCTAAAAACAGCATTAAGTCCCATTCTTATTACTATCTGCGCAATAAGGGATCTGACGACAATAGCTCCGGTCGTGTTATAGCCGTTACAGACATTTGTGTGGCTATCAAACAACCAGAGCAGAGGCACAATTGAATTCCATTGTTAAAAGGTAGTGATCACTGATTTGTACGAATGTGTGTGCGCATGCTTGATTGTTGGCCTACTGTAGGCTATGCACTATATATGTGCATAGTGTATGAATACATCTGTGGGCGTTTTGTGTGACTGTTCAATCTGTGAAGCAAATATAGTTAGACATAGTATGGTAGCCTATCCGTAGTTTCGACTGAGCAAAATGAAAAAAAAAATTCTCCAATCCTTTAAAGAGGCAATCAAGTTAATCATCTGAAAATTGGTGTGATACACAGAAAAGTACTATAAAATAGTACAAGTGTGTTGTAGCGCAGGCATTTGTGGATATTTTGCTTGTTGTTAACGGTGCCATTTGGAGTCTGTTGAGCTTGTTCTGGTAGCTTTAATGGAGATACCCTGGCCCCTCAGTGTCATTAACTGTGACTGACGGAGGATGTGAGGGTAACAATCATGAGTGGCTCTTCTCTCCTCCGACCTCAGACCTCCAGCAGGGAGCACTCTGACGGACAGACACTGGGTCAGACACACGTTAAACAGGTCCCCCGCTCTCCTACGGCATGCATGCCTTTTCCCATTTCATTTAACTTTCCCTCTTAGAGTGGCTGTGGTGTATTTAATATACTCAATTTCAATCTGTGATGCATCAGTGACTATACAAGGGCTACATGAGGTGAATGTCCGCTTACTGAATTAGCACCAGATTCACCAGCAGCCCGCATCTGTATTTTCAAATGAGCGCGTTAAACTCACTATATATGGAATTCCAGGTCTAACAAGTAACACATCCTACCCACAGGGTGCTTGGTTGCAGTGTTTTCTTTTAGTTTAGTCTTCTTTCCAACCCATCTTGCATTTCACAGAGAGACTGCAAGGCAGAGCTCTTTAGTGTAACTCGATTAGGGTGTGATATGGCTTCCTGCTTCAGCAGATCTTAAATGGAGAAGTGCAGGGTGGGTTTTATTTCAGAGAGAGAGAGAGAGGGAGAGAGAGAGAGAGAGCTTGTTAATTGTCTTTTACTATTATTTTAATAATGCTGTTATTACAATTATTCATTATGTTATTTTTTTATAATGATTAATGGCTAATATTATCCGTTTTCTTTTACATACTATACAAACAATACTTATTGACAAATGCACTTTTTAAAAATAAGCCATGTCAATAAAGCATTTAAAATTGAAAACTGAATTTAGAGAGAGGTAGTAAGTGGAAAAAAAGGACAGAGACTTCTAGCTTTCTCAGTTCAAGCACTCAGAAATCACAGGATGCCTTTAGGCTGATGTAAAAACATATCCTTAGTCTAAACCCTGTAGCTAAACCCATCCTCAGACGTGAGGCTGCGTTGGGTTCGTTTCTGAAGCATGCTTCCTTGTGCTCACCATTGCAGAATGTGTGGAAATGTATATATATATATATATATATATATATATTCTGCAATATCTTTAACATCTACTTGCTCTCCAGCCCACTACCAGTCCAGCTGGCTCAAGCATGTATGCTATTGTAATATAGCAAAAAATCAAAGCACTCTAAAGATGCACTGGTTTTTTAATTGAGTATTTTTTAATTGATGTGAGCTGCCCCCCCCATGGGCTGGATTGCTGACGGTGCCAGGGTCACTGACAGTGCACAGCACCGTTACGCTCGATGGTCATGTGACACGTGGGAGGCTCCCGCTCATCTCCTGAAGAGCAGACAACGCGGCCAGCGGCCGTCTCAGACGTCGCGGATGGTTGAACAGTGACCGTGTTTCTGAATCAGACAGGAAGTAAAGCCGTGGGAACGACTAATATCTCACAGCAGGCATGTTGGGTGGGGTGTGTGTGTGTGTGATGGGGTTACTTTCTGTTGGAACCTGAAAGGGATCCCCCTGCTCCAAGAGTCATGGGAAGGCACATGAGGACCGCCACAGTCAGGGGCCCCGGAGATGAGCTTCCGGGGGCCACGCTTATGGTCTGCCCCCCCCTCCCCCCCCACTTCCCAGGTTAGTTCAGTGGCCTAGTGCTGTGATACGACTGTATGTCTGTGCCCTGCCCTCCACCCCCCCACCGGAGTTTCTATGTCATAGAATCTATGAGGTACATGCAGTCACCCAGTTCAATCACAATGGTTACGAAGCATGGCTCAGGCTTACCCACCCACTGGCTGCCCAGGCAGCGATGCACCGCTTTCTTCAGCTCCTCCGTGCGGCCCTGCCGCATTCGACACGGAAGCCCGCTCTTCCTGTCCTCAGGGTGTCACATGACTGGCGGCTGAGTTGCCAGGCACACGGCTGGGCTCATTCCCATCACGGGCCTGATGGCTGCGGGCCCCACCAGTTTACCAGAACCGTGAGCCTGTGTGGTCGAGCTGCCATTCACACTCTGTGCTTCAAGGGCAATGATGTCACCGCCCCAAACATAATGAGCGGCGCAGGTTGTGGTTTACCTCGGCATTTCGCATGAGGAGGAATCTCCCTTGGAGCGTGTTTCTCACTCGCGGCGGTTTTTGTGGTTCATGACATGATCAGACAGCTCGGTGGATTAATGTTTCTCATGTAAATTTACAACAAAAAAAGCCTTCCAGCTTCTGCATCTATACTATACATGCTCGCACGAAGTCAAAATCAGTTGAGTAGTTAATGTTCTGGTTCTGCGTAGGCGGGTATTCTATTGCTTTCCTCCGCAGCCGCACCGCTGAGTGCACTCAGAATGTTGGCTTTGTTTAGTCTCTGGGGATTAATTAAATCTCCTCCATGCTACTCTACACAGAGAAGATTACTCATTGTTCAACATTATTAATTATTGTACCCACTGGAAACTTCCTTTTGTATGCATACGTTTGTGAATTGCAGTGACCTGCTTTTGCTGATGTGTGGCAACATTGAGAACTAGTGTTATGTGCCATACTAGTTCCCTGTACTGGTACATAACACACTCCCAGCAATTAGGGGGGAGAAGTTTGTGTGAACCCAACTCTTTGTGTGGGAGGTGTACATAGTAGGAGGATGACGTGCTCCAATCCCAAGATTCTTCTCACAGCATCCCAAAATCCGGTGAGTACCTCAGCATCCCACCTCAGGATGGAAACGCTGAGGCGGTCCACTGAATCTATTTTAGAATGGCCCAAGTCACTCCCCGGACCTCATGTCACACCAGAGAAAAACCGGATGTGAAGTCCATGGAGGTGGTGTGAAGTCCTGGGCTGCTTTCTCTGTCTCCAGTCCAGATGGTGTGTGTTAAACCTGGGCCAGAGCCCCACAGAGTGAGCATGCAGATGTGGTCAGCTATGGCACCACTCTGTGGGGGGAGGGGGGGGGGATACGTGGGGGCGGGGGGCGGGGCATAATTTGATCAGAGCCACACTCCGGAATTTCTTTCTTTCATCTTTCTTCTTTCTTTCTTCAGTTTATCTTGTTAGTGCCCTCCAAAGGAAAGGATGCGATTAACACTGTTTTCCGCCTGACGTGTCCTACCTTTGTTCAGTGCAGTCAATAATGAGATTAGGGTAATACACTCGAAATTCGCCAATTGCCGTGGGTCCCCATTTACGCGCCCCTGTAATTTTTTATCAGACCAAGCAGGCAAGAAAATCAATTTGGAGTCACTTAGCTTTTTTCCTATAAAATAGCCACAAGCTATGACTAATTGTTTTTTTTGTTTGCGACTCAACATTCATCGTATGAAAGTCACAGTGCACAGGATAAAAATCTCCTCATTGACACTGCTGCTGATGCGCCTCCCGAGTCAATGTTAGCCACTTTACAATGAATGCAGCAGACACTTGAGGAATGCACAATGCCAAAGCTCAGACAAACAGCGACTGCTAACCTTTTGGAGCAGAGGGACCCCTTGTATTAATCAAACTGAAAAGAGCTGATATGGAATACCCTTAGTGTGGCCAAATCAGATAAATATTAAACAGCATCTAGGGCTACACATTGATAGATGCACATTTTTGTGGAAGATTTGCAGAATTACATGATATAGATATACTTGAGATATACCTGACAAATGTGTGGAATTATGTGATATAGATATACTTGAGTCACTGAGATACTTTTCTTCTTGTATGTTACTCTGAGAAATATGCTACATGCATTCAGTTCTGGTCATGTACAGAAACAGATAATCTGTATCCTTTTATGACCACAGTCTACCCTTTCTAAAATGGTTATAAAGAAATTAGTAGATGAGGTATTATCATATCAGTGTACTGTTACATGATTCATATTATCTGTTTAGTCCATTTTCTCTGTTGAAGTCACAGATTGTTGGTTAATTTGGCTACAGCCAAACTCATAACCAGCATTATAAATAGAAAATTCTGCCCTGAAAGGGTTTCAATATGGCCACTACAGCAGTCCCACATTGGACTGCCAGTACAGGCTGATTTAGCAGAGTTTTTGGTGAACAAGCACAGTGTACTTCGTAAATGTGTCAGTGAGGCCCCAGTTGCAATACTATAAATCCCCCATAGGGGTCACTGTGGTAATGTCATCAAAAATGGAACTGCTTAATACGGTTCCTGCACACCGAGAAGACTGTCATTTATCATGAGTGTGCTTTGAAGCAGAGTTATTACATCAGTGAGTTAGCCAGGCGCTTTACTGATGTTGTTAAAAAATGTGTTTTTTTGTGACTGTAGAGTTGTCTGTAGGCCTGCAACAACAACAGCAAAAACAACAGCTACAACACAAACTCAGTAAGTACATTTCTCTGAAAAATGTTTTGGATATAGTGCAGATGTAGCAGTTTGACAGATTAATTTGTGTCCTGCAACAAATTATTATTATTTAACCCCACCTTCTCATGAAAAAGGGTCATTGCGCATTAAGAAAAAGCTAAAGTGACGATAGATGATAGATGATAGATGATAGATCCCCAGATGATAGAGCCTTGTTTTGCTTGCCTTCAAAACATATGTACACTGACACAGACGCAAACACACACACACACACACGTACGCGTGCACACACTCACACACACACACGTGCGCACACACATCTATTTATGCATAGGGTTTTGTTGCTGCCATCTTGACCCGGTCTCCCAAGAAAAATAGACTTTTATCGCAAGGGACTTCCTGGTTAAATAAAGGTTAAACACATAAATAATGCACACACACACACACACACACACACACATCCACATCCATCCACATATACGTGCATATGCACACACAAGCAAGTGCGCACACACTTTGTATATCAAGTTGAAAGTCACATAATGTGGTAGACATCAAATGCAGACAGCAGGCCACCCACGGGCCATGCCTCCCTTTTTCCTTTTACTGACTAAGATTAATGTCACGGCTTTTGTAGTTTGCTCCCATGTGTATCAAAAATGTTTTTCTTCTTTTTTAAATGAAAATGAGCAAAGATGAAAAAAAACATTGAGGGGGTGGCACAAGCCAGAGGAAGTATGGTACTTTCTTAAAAGACTTGCACTTTGACTTTTTGATTGATAGCTAACGTGTGGTGGCTGGCTTTGAACTGCGCAGTGTTTGTCAGAGGGCCCCAACAGGCCTTGAGCACAGAGCAGCAGCACAGCCTGCATGTGGGGGAAGTATTGGGTTCTCTTTAAAGGGGGGGGGGGGTGAAGAGGAGCACAGAAATAGAGATGGAGAACAGTGGAAAGAGGGTGCCGTGCGGTCATATGTCAGTGAGTGAGTGGGGCTGTTAGTCCACGTGTGAGATTCACTCAGGCTTCTGCGGAGATACAGGTGACCTCTGATGCCACGTCGTCATCAGCAGTAAGTGGGGAAGCACAGAGGTACGACTGGACCACCAAATCATTCCTTTTACTGACCAGCCAGTATGAAGGGATATTTATTTTTTCAATAGAAAAAAATGGGTTTGGCTCTGTGAAAATAATTTATGTTATGAAGTCTATTAGGGTTTTTGCATCAGTTCCTTTAATCCCCAGAGAGACACACACACACACACACACACACACACACAAACACGCACTCACACACGCCACACAAACACACCATAGCCATCGAACCACCACACTCTGCCGTCACGCAAATGCCGTGTCACAGCAGTGTTGGCAGGTGCTAACCAGAGAGATGTATCGTTGGCCTGACGAAACCTGAATTAAAACCAAAATAGTGAGGCGGGTTTGTCAAAGCCACGCAGACTCCATTTCAGGCCATCACAGCCGGCCGAGGGCAGGGAGACACTGGCGGCAAAGTCACAGGTGTAGACAGGCTATTATTTCATCTGAAAATTGTTTGATGTAAATAAGTAGAGTTTATATGCCACAAAAATGCGTGATTGAGGACTGCACTTGGAAGGTCAGTGCTGACAAAGTCCAGCAGGAGCCCTGGTATTCTATGGTTTTCAGACCTTCTGCCTATTGCAGTAGTACAGCGCTCCAGGGCAAAAGCTCAGACCCTGCTGTCTGCAAGCTGTAAATGGCCTTACATGCAGTAAAATAATAAGCTAAGCCAGAGAAAGGGGATAAAAAACCTCAAATGCAAAGTCCCTTAAATCTGAGCCATGACATAATGTGCTGTGGTTTAGTGGCTATATATTTAAATAAAATGCTAGGACTTAAAAGGCTTTTGTTTGCCAAAAGACTGAATCACTCACATATGGACACGCCATTGTGTCTTGTTACGATCACCTTGAAATGAGCCACATGTAAGACATCTGAGGCGAGGGCTGAGATTCGCGGCGGTAGCAGGGAAAAGCCTTGTACAAACCATGGCCTGAACCCAGCACGTCAGCTTGGATCGCACTTCAACTGCTTACCCTCTCTCCATGAAATTACCTACACTGTGATTTATAATGCTTCGGTTTGAGATTTTTCCCCAATTTGAGGCCCTGTCGCACGGTACCGCTACTGTTCAAGTTGAGCCGTGTCGACTTCGCAGTGGTGCAACACCGTGCTTTGAGAATCCTCCAGTGTCTGGCCTTAAGTGAATGAACACTGGCTTTGATAATTAAAAGCCATTAAAAGACAGCCACTATTTGATGTGTGTAGAGGTTTTCTCTGAACAGAGTACGATTCCATTGAAGAAAGAGCTACATACGGCATATCAAAGGTGCTTTGTGTGGAGGCTGAGGGGTGGCTGACGGACGATGAGGCACAGGTGCAACCTGCAGTCTTCCTGCCAGAAACCAAACCTGATGTCTCACGCACGGCTCACAAAAAATACAAGTTCCTTTGGGGATAAGGAAATGCATGTTTGCGGTGAGATACCTAAAAAAAAGCCAAAAAAAATACGTTCTTCTCCAGATGATTCATATTAAGAGCAAGGTAAAAGCTTTGTGTTTTACATGGGATTGTGGACACTTCC
Source organism: Anguilla rostrata (assembly GCF_018555375.3). Lineage (NCBI taxonomy): Eukaryota > Metazoa > Chordata > Actinopteri > Anguilliformes > Anguillidae > Anguilla > Anguilla rostrata. Next base: position 24,312,124 of record NC_057941.1, on the reverse strand, counting down.
TCAAAATTTTGGGTGGCGCATAACAGCACAGTCAGAGACTTGCCATTTTTGATCCTCTCCAATAAAAAATACAAAAACACTCAGCTCTTCCTGTCACGTTGAAATCACAACCCACAGACTCACGCTGCTCCAGCATTGCTCATCGCCAAAACCGTGGAAACGTTTCCCGTTTGAGGCATTCAGAAGCTTCTGCTCAGTAAATGGTAGCAACAGCCACAGCAAACTGTCAAAGCTTCATTATAACTACTCCAAATGTCGCCTTTACATTCTCTGTGTTTCTTCCTTTAGTCATGGAGCTTATGCAACTGCACCTGTGCTATGTGCCAGAGTAGAGTGGGAGGAAGCGTCTGTGCTGGAGTGAGCGGTGATGATTATTTTATTTCAGGACAAGGATGAGAGCACTATGGACGCGGCGCCAGGGCCCCGGAGGGGCCCCGGGCTAGAAGGCGGGCGTGGGAGGGTGGGCGGTTGTGAAATGTGGAGAGAGAGCCAGGTGCTCAGCGGATGAAAGCTCTCTGTCTGAAACCTCGATCCCATGTTTTTCTTTATTTATTAACATTAATTTATGCTGGGTAGGGTGACTGAGCATGCATGCTCTTTAACAGCAACGCCCTGTGAATTACCCCCAAAGTAGCCTAACCTGCATTGTCTTTGGCTTGTGGGAGGAAACACATTGTGTGTTCAGAGATGCCCTTCTGCACATCACTGCTGTAAACAGCTAAACAGCTATTATTTGTGGCCTTTTTGTTCGCTTGAACGAGTCTGCCCATTCTCCTCTGACCTCTCTCATTAACAAGGTGTTTTTGCCCACAGAACTGCTGCCTGCTGGATGCTTTTTCTTTATTGCATCATTCTCTGTAAACTCTAGAGACTGTAGTGAATGAAAATCCCAAGAGGTTTTTTAAGATGCTGGAACCACCATATCTGAACCACCAACAGTCATGCCACGGTCTATGTCTCACATGCCATGCCTATTTCTAATGTTTGGTCATACAACTAAACCTCTTCACCATGTCTGCATGCTTTGTATATTGGGTTTCGTCCGCATGATTCGCTGTTTGGTGGAGTAGCCTATTTACACTAACCAGGTGTGCCTAAAAAAGTGGCCGGTGAGTGATAAGATTTGTATTGAGTTTCAGCACCCTGGTGTATCTCATACAGTCTGCTGAAAGCTTTATTAGGCCACAACAGATCTGAGAGCACCTCACTCCTCAATCAACACCACTGGCAATTACCGTAGCAACAGATGTGTGTGGAGACACTATCGTGTTATTTTTTCTTCCAAAGAAATGCTTCAGGCACATTTACTTTATGAAACAGATTGCACTAGTCTCTCTAATAGATGGTAGGACTGAAGTTGTGGAGGGAATTAGGCCTCCGAGCAACAATAAGTCAAGGTGCTAAGGTTGTGTGCTTTATCTTTTACTTCATATCCATTTTTTTTTCTTTTCAGCTTTTCTTTTGAAGTTCTGGAGTTCCTCTTCGTGTTCAATGAGCCTTGAAGTTTCTGTCTCAGGACAGTCTGAGGAATTCTCTCAAAGGGGGCTGCTCCCAGATTAGAGGCATTTTAAGGTGGGGGGTTGGGTGGTGGGTGGGGGATATAATAAACGTGGGTTCTTCAAACAGGCCTCCAGTTAAGACAAGTAAGACAGTTAAGTAAGTTAAAAAAATAAAAATAAAAAAATAAATATGTATTCCTGGACGGGGCAGTTTTGGTGATGGCTGACTGATGGACAGCAGGCCGCCTGCTTTATCAGAGCGGCTGGGCTCCTGTGATGCCGGCTCGCTGGTACCGCCGTTCCCGCCTCCCCCCAGGGCCCCTGGGCTCCTCGCCACTCTTCACGGCGGGCGACGCGCCTCCCAGAGGTCACATCTGTTTGTGCGGCCCTGTGGGAAACGAGAGACGCTCCCGCTGCGTCCGCGTGCTGCAGAGGCCCCCGGCTGCCCCGACTGGCGCCCCCCTCCGGTTTGCACCCCCCACCCCCCGCCAAGGTCAGCGCCTGCAAAACCACGCAGACTCAACTGCCGCACCTCTGTGTCTCTGTTCCGAGCATGAGCCCCTGAAGAATACAATGTGACTGCATCCTTTTTTTCTCATTTTGAGAATTGGACGCACGCTGAAGCAAGTCGACAGCCGAAAGGTTCATGTCTTTTCCTTCCCCTGCGTTTCACCTCTATGAACTGCACCAATACGATACCTGTTTTGCATGCAGAGCTACCACGTTTTAGACTTTCTTAGCTCAATGCTGCCTAATCCAGTTATTTTTTCCTCTCTTCTATTTTAACATCTTAGGCAGGGTAGCTTACAAGAGTTCAGGTTTCACGTGCCATCCATATTTATTGAAGCAGATGAAGCGGCTCGCGGGAGGGTACCATGATGGCTCACCTTGGTATTGAACCTGCAGCCCTGTTATGACTGTACTGCTCTGCCAGCCCATGCAAATTGCAGCCTTGCTGTTTTGCCTTACGTCTCAGGTGGGCACCAAGAGCTAAGCTAGCGGCGGCAGCCGTACTGTATGCATACCTGACCACAGGGATCTGAGGGGCGGGCACTGCCATGCGGTGCCTGTGGAGGCTACAGTAGCTGCCCTTGCAGAAGTTTGCCTCCCATTTTCCCACAGTGCCACTGGGACCAGGGGGCAGGAGAACCGAACTGAAGCAGGGACAGGAATTTGGATTTTTTGCCTCCCAGGTGGAGAGGTCTTGTGAAGCCTGAGTGACCGAGATGCCCTCTAGGCAATTTCATAAGTAAGGTGGGGTATACTGAGAGGAAGATGACACAGAAATGCTTGACTTCAAGTGGAACAATTTGTTAAAAATAGCAAGAATGGAAGCGCATGAATATAGATTTGGTGTCTGTTGTGGTAAAACTCTACAGAATGGAGACACCAGCAGCCATGGTAATAATCATATTTAATACCAATTAACTGGCAGGTGAAGAGGCATGCAGAGTTGTTCAAAGAGACCATGGTACCACAATCCCCTCACACACACCGCATATGTGCCTGGGGTACGCTAAACCTGCGGTCACGCCATAACTCCTGACACGCTACCCGAGCTACGGAGCTGGAGCCAGTTGTTTTCTGTCTGTGGCATCTGTGTGCCTCTGGAGGCCTGTCTGACCCCTGACCCAGAATAGCGCGTCCGCGTAGGACTTCAAACGCTTGCCCCCAATGACCAGAGAGAGGAAGCAGGGAGAGAAGGGGAAGATTGGCAGCACAGCAGAGTCCTAACAGCTCCATATTAGGAGAGAGAGATAGATAAATTGCATTTGTCTACAATTGTTACTTTGTTGACCTATTTTTATTTTTGTTGTTGTTATTTAAAAAGGTAATTTACCATAAGTAGTCCTTTAAAAAAAAAAAAAAAACCTGTACCGTACATTATTTGTTTATATTATACTAAATGTAATATCATTTGTGTGTGTTATGTTCTCCACACCTTATTGAATGTTATTGGTTAATATATTTTTTTACACTATGTGAATATGTTTATTATTAGAGACACTTATCGAGTATTGTGCCTGAGTGTGCATGTTGTGTCCGAGTGTCCAGGCCTTGCACATAAGGCAAGGACAAAAGCTAGTGCAGGGATGCAGACGTTTCTATCACCTGCTATGTAATACAATCCATTTCCAAAGCATTTAGTCATTACTTATGTAGACATGGAACTGCAACTTCTCTGCAATACTGGTGTGAAATATATTCATATGATAGGAATGTAATTTTAGACGATACTGTTTCTCTAACAAAAAACCTCTAATGAACAGATCACACTTGTGCGTGACAAACATTTGAAAGTTTAAAAATATCTTTTGTTTTTCACGTGTTGTCCAGTCTCCAGTAATAACCATATGGTTTTATGAACATCCTGGATATCTAACTTCCCACACATTTAAAATCAAATAAAAAATTTGCCAGCAGACAGCGCAATCACACACAGACCTTGGTCAAAGAAACACATAAAACAGAATGTCTGTAAAAAACCTTTACATTTGAGGGATGCAAAGGAAGTGGGGACTGGAAGCAGTTAGCACTGCAGCCTGTTTCGGCTGATGAAACAAAGATGCAGTTGTTTCAACGGCGCTGCTTCAATCTGATTGGATGTACAATCAGTGAGTGGTCTGTTCAAACGAAACCTCTTCCCCCAGAGTTCAAAAGGAGACGGAAATCTTTAAACATTTTAATAACTCCCCCTCATCCCCTCTCTTGTCTAATACACAGCTTTACTGAATAAACCCTCGTGGGGTTTTTTTTTTATTTTTTAAAAGATGGAACACGTTTGGGGGCTTTTTATGCCTGATGCCCATGCCTGCTTTCAATTCACAAGACTCCACAAGCCTTCTTGATGGAGTCATTTATTTGTTCCAAATGAGAGCCAGGATCTGTGACTCCTTGGTGTTTGACACATCTGGCATGCTCATGCGATCTGTCTTTTCACCAGGTCAGTATCAAACATTGTCTAGAATCATTGGCCATTCTTCCCTAGGCTTAATACACTGCCGCTCAAGTTATCCATGCAGTTTATTCTGCTTATTTTGAACATGTTTTCAGGCTAGCTTTACTGACAGATGCATAGTCACTGTCACAAAAAGCTATCGGTGAATCTGAGAATAACATCACCTATGTTGATTACCTTATACATTGCTACACATTATATTTCTGTATTTTTATATATATTATCTAAATATTTTCAATTGTTTTTTATCTGCAGGCTGCTGGTAGCACTATTAATCTCCCAAATATGGATCTATTCTATTCTATTCTGTTCTATTCTATTCTATTCTATCAGTTGCTGTTATTATTACTGGTTCCAGATTTATTTCAGTCAGCTCTGGCCTATCTGATTAATAAAAATCTTCCTGCCCCAGTGCACTGAGTAAAAATCAACAGCTTTATTTTAACTGGACTGGCCTCATTTTTTTAAACACTCACATCACTAGATATTCTGCTTCCTGGAAGGATTGCAGTGAAAATGGGGCCTAATGAAATCGAATACGCCTGTGTCAGAAACAGGTTCCCCAGGTGTCAGAGAGCACATTGTGCTTGGCAGCGGCTGCGCTGGGGGTTCTCTGTGCAGTCTGCGTCTGCTGCGTGCAGATGCGTGCTCGGGACTGTCGTGAGAAATGCACAGAGGAGGGTGCTTGACTCTATTCTTCACACTACCTGTCCAGACATGCCGTCCATCTCACATCAAAGCAGCACCTGGGACCAGGTGTCTGTCCTTACTGCTGCTCAGGAGAGTGATCAGTGCTAAATCTGAGACTCTGAGTAGGGCCTCCGTCAGAGGGGGACAATCGGATGCCAGACCCCGGAGGACCGTGGGGGGCGGGGGGGGGCCAATGATCTGTGAACTTGTAAATATTATGGAATGATACATGCAGACAAAATTTTGTCCCAGGCTCGGGAATTTTACCCAGCAGCCCCGACTCTGAGAGAGTATACACCAACAACAGCGTGTTTCAACCATTTTGAATGCATACAAATGATTTTATAGCAAAACGGACACTGATCATTCTACTGCATGTTCCTCCTTAGCTCCTTGTTCAAGAGAACTAGTGGAGGAAATATCTTGCCTTTATTCCTTAAAATGTAAGAAAAATGGCATGCTCACCAACTTCCATTATGTGCACTATAGCTACATCATATATCAGGGCTTGAGCTCAGAATGACATTGTTTTCTGGCTAGACCATATTTGATTTTACACTGAGGAAAACACTAGAAGTGTTTTTAAAAAAATATATATTTCCACAATCTTTCTAGCCTCCCCAATTTGGAATCAGAATTCTGCCTCTCAAGTTGCCCCTGGCCCACTGGTGCCTATGCAAGCAGCGCTGCGGCTGAAGGTCATGCACTCCTCCAGTGCTCTCACCCATAAGCCAATGGTTGTTTTCCACACCTTAGGCCTCTAACTGAAGCCGACCAGTAACCTGGGGCATCTGCTGTTTCTTTGGGCGGCCCTAATGCAACACTAGCCCTACCCTTTGAGGGCTGCTCTGCAGCTGCAGACTCCTGGTCACATTCGGCTAATGACATGGCCTCGATTCAAACCTGTGATTTCCAGATTACAGGGCCCGGCCTTCACTCGGGAAAGCCCGTTTCGACCGCAGCGCTTGACAACAAAAGAAGCTTGCTGATTTGTACGATTTGTTGGATGCAGCTCATGAGTTGTGACTGACGGCATGAAAACAGACCGTGCAATAACAAAGTGCACAGGAGAGCGGGCACTGGAACGAATACAAAACTTTATTGTCCACACTGTGGAAATTTGCCTGTCATCTTCACCATAAAAAGACATGAAAGAAACATACAAAAGAGCAAAATAATGTAAACATTTAAAAAGACAATCCAAAAATACAGCTACTTAAACACGGACCTAAAAACTGTGCCAGAGCTACAGCAAAAACACAGAGGTACCACTACTGGTCCCAAGTTCCTATTTCAGACCCCAATAACATTTGGGACAAAAGACTTCCTATAAATATTCTTATTTGCCCTTGGAAGCCTATAACATCTTCCTGATGGCACGAGTTCAAATTCCCTATGTAATGGATGAGAGAAGTCATTCATAACTTAATTTCTTTTTCTTCTCAACAGTCCTTCTCTAGTAACTACAAATCACTATGTGCTAACAGGTGTCATTCACTGCACTTTTCCCTTTTTAAACCATTTGTGTTTGCCATCTTCCCTAGCTTTCAAACCAATTACAATGTATTATTATGTATTTTATTTTTGAAGGACTGCATTTTTCGATACACAGTAAAATATTCCGTGTCATATCAAATCTCTTTGGCTCATATACTCTTTTAAAGTTCAATTCAGTTCAGTTTACTATGTAGATGTGCTTTTCTCTTATTTGTGCATGATAAAAAAAATCACCTCTTACCTTGAAATGAATTATATTCTGGAAATCAAGATTAACTAATTTGCAGCAGGTCTTAGCTGAAAACAGTTTGTGACTTTTCTGAATTCTCTCTCCTTTTGATCAGTGAAAACAGGATGAAGACATGTTTTGTTTGATCATTAGTAAAATGTTCCCAGTGCAAATATACATGTCTATTTATAGACGTATATTTCTTTTTACTAAACAGGAAAAGAGTCATGAGGCAATTAATTCTCCCATGGGCTGCTATTGTAATGGCAACAACCCTGCTTTTTAATTGCTTCCATTACCACTAAATTAAAATTACTTAATTCGACTAATTCGTTAAGGAAGCAGAGCTGTGACATTTTGAGTAACCCCCCCCCCCCCAAAAAAAAAACCCACATAATTAATGCTAAGGAGGCCATGGGAGTTTTTTCTTTGCAAATATAAATTGTTATATTGTGTGAGTCAGTGTGTCTGTCTTTATGTGTGTACAGTATTCCTTCTCATAAACTTAAGAGTGACCTCTCAAGTAACATACAATTTCATAGGTGCTGCATTGTCAAAAAGAAACGTGATGGACAATGTTCAAAGGGAAGCTCTCGTGATTAAGACTAAAGTTTTCTGCAGGTTTGAAATCTGAAAGATGTTTTTTATCCTCTTGTGACAGTCGTCCTTCAACATTTCTCACTCAGAGCAGGAGTACAGTAGTACAGTTAAAAAAGACTGCGGCTAAGCGGTGATTGGCGTGTGAATGGCACTCTTCCATTTGGTATGATTTGATCCAGATGGCACGTTCCTCTCATGCCCGGACCTGTGGAGGCGCCAGGTTCACACAAGGACTGACAAGGTGCTTTCTTAAAAGCGTACATGCTGGAGGAAGTCTCCCACAGCTGGTTGGCGGGTCGCTCAGACGCAGCTGGTGGAGCAGGTCTCATCGCCGTGCCAACTGTAGAACGGGTTCAGTGTTTTCCGAGGGAAGAGGGAAATAGGAGGAATGCTGAAGCACGTACTCACGTACTGTAAGATGTATCCAATGTGGAAATGACCAATTCTTGCCTGTGCACAAATTACAGGGTGAGCCCAACAGGCACAGAAGGTAAATGTAGGCAGTACAAAATAGCACATCACTCATAAAGAAATAAAGCAAAATAGAGAGTGCACTGTGGCACTTCTCAAAATTGGTGTGTCATCTGAGACCTTTTATGTTATTACTATTGTGTTGCTTTCAACACATTTTGTGTCAAAGTTACTGCTTTTGTGTTATAAATATACAATTTAGAGAGACCTTTTTAGGAGACCTTTTAACCTGCAGACTGTTGAAAGTAACACAAAATGTGTTGTCCTTAATTACTTTACATTACGGGCATCAGAAAACCCTCTTATTTACATAGCATTTACATTGCATCCATTTATATAGCTGGACATATACCTTGCTCAAGGGCACAACGACAGTGTCCAACCCGGGAATCAACGTTTAGGTTCCAATACCAGTTCCTTACTCAGTATACTACACTGCCATCCAACTAGACATGGAGGTGTGTTAAAAAATGAGACTGTCTGCAACCTGATGTGGCCCAGCAAGAGTCTGTCCATGGGTTTAACATCCCTGTTGCTTCATGTTCCATGCTTACTCTCCTCCATTATAACCTGGAACAAGAAGTGCGGTATAGACTGATAGCCCTTAACCCTGTCCTCTTTTTTGGGCATATATATATATTCTAACCAATCATATAAACTCAGTGGAGCTAAGGTGAAAGAAACACTTTGAACTCGAAGTCACTTCTATGAATATCACTCTGAGAATGTCCTGGTTTACTGTAGCAACAGTAAGCGCTGCTCCTGGAGGGTAAGGCCACAGCATGTTTAGAGCTCTCCAGATCCGACCTAGTGATTTCCAAGACTAAACATCCTGTTTCTTTATTACTTTAATTATCATCTCAAACACTACTGAGCTGATGGTTTGAGATTATGGCTTGTGTGACCTCAGTACGAATTTCAAGCCTTGTCAGGTTAGGCTTCTTATAAACAAGAATGATCGCTTTGAGTGGATCTGAACTGTGGCCCCTACTCTGTAGGCCTGAACATAGGCCTGAACATTGTATTTTTGAAAGACAGAGTAGGAAAATCTTCCTCTGCAAGTAGTTTTTTTGTTTGGCTCCAGAGAGGGACGGTAGCATATTCAGAAATATCCAGTGACCTAGATTTCCTCTTAATGCAGCGCATTTATTTTAATGTGTGGTAATCAAAGAATGAAATTCCTCAGAATATCGCAATATCCTCTTTTACGCTTATTGCTTTAAAAATTTCGCGCAGGTGATGACATTCTATACCTCTGAGTTAAGGAAGCCGCTTCTGCTCGCACAAACCCTGTTCTACAGATCAAAGAAGCTTGTTGAATCAAAGTTTGTTTGTGATGTCTTCTGTTCGAGACCACATTATGGACTTTTTTTTTGCCTAAGACAAGTTCATGGGGGTTGAAAGATATAAAAGATTTTGAACCTCAGACTAGTTTAGAGTAAATAAACATCTATAAAGTGGTTTGGTTTTAATCTACCATTTTCACTTAAATAATTACTGAGACACCTTTAAATATAGAATCTCAGAACTGCCAAGGGATGTGAATGCTGATGAGGAGGCAATGTGAATTTGTAATATGAAATTTACGAGTACATGTTTACAATTAGTGATAAGTCAAAAGCATTGTCAATTAAGAGCACATCCAATGTCAACTTTTTCATAAAATCATTAATATATTCATATATTCTAAAATAGATCCCAAGCTGGAAAATTGCTGTACTGCTACCTCCAGCTGAGTTAAGGCACTTAAGTCCACAAGACCATTTTCCAGGACTCTGCAGGCTCTTTTAGGTATGGTGCCCTGAAATAAGGGGTGGGGGCGTAATGTATAAAAAGCATTTCTATGTGGTGAAACCAAAATGTGTACTGTAAAAATACCCTTTAAAAAAAGGCTGGGAATCTGCACTTTAACCACATATGATTTAAGCTATCTATGTTTGTCTGAAAATCTTGTACTTTTTTTGTGTGTTTTCTTCCCTGTTCATTTATGTGCATGCTCATTTACACAGGCTGTGTATGGTGACACATACACATCCATTAGCTCCAAAAATAGTGTTAATCACCTGAGGCTTGCTTCAAGAACCCTTAGCTTTTTATACCAGTATTGTACATCGAGGCAAATGCTAGTCGTGTATTGATTATTCCAGTTGACTTTGCTGCCATAATGACTGGTGATATATTAGTAGCTCAACAGTATACAGTGTAGCATTGGCTTAAATAAAATATACCACTACTTGGTGGACATCTGGATGAAAATTCTTAAGTCTGGCTTTAAGAGAAGCCATAAGTACATACATAGGAAATGGTTAGGCATTTTCTAGAATAATGAGCAATGTAGCTCATTAAAAGCCTGATAATTACTGTTTGTCCCATGCAATGAAACATAATCCTGCAAAATCATATTAAATTAAATTTTTGATCACATTTTATTTAAAAAAGAAAATTGAATGTCACTTTCTACACTCTATATTCACTACACTCACTAAAAGTGAGAATGGAAAAAGGGCTAATGTAATGAAAGGGTTTCACATTCTGTGGAGCTAATTCCCCTGTGAGAAAAAGCTCATTTTTGCTGTCAGACTGAGATGTGGTCATTATCTGCTGCCTACTTTGTATTCATCGTTACTCGCACATCAACAGGAAGAAAGGTTTTATTTCCAGCATAATTTGTTTATCATAGCTGGCAGTTGACTTTGCCTCATTTACTTAATTTACTGTTTGTCAGGTCATCCTGTCTTTTCCCCGAACTCAATTAATTCGGAGATTTTTTCTTCATAATTGGCCTCAGCTTTTTAAAAAAATGTTAGAGACATTAAAAAAAAAACTGTTGTGGCAGGAGCCCCCTCTTCTGGAGGAGAAGATTGGCTTTCGTTCAGAGAGGGTGTCGAGTTTCACAACAGAGGAGCTGGCAGCTATGTTTAGGAACGCAGCTTGCTTCCTTTTAAGGCTTTCATTGGTCAGGCAGCCGACAGCCCTCCCCACCACCCCCCCACCCTCCCCCGCCACCCCCTCCATCCTGCTATGCAGACGCCGTTTCCTGACTTTCCCCAAATTCTTCTGAATGCTCGAGCTTGTGAGTCAGGGATGCTGGGATATGAAAGCGTGATGATGTCAGAGCGGGCCCACGGCCCCCGCGACGTCACCGCAGCTTCCTTCCTGTGGAAATCTCAGTGAATCCTTCCATTCATAAGGGGAGCCAAGGAGCGTCAGCCTGGGAGAGATGGGAAATCTAAATGTGGCGATGGGTCCAGAGTGTCACACCCAGGCTGTCCACTGACAATATAGTTTCTTTGGAATTCAGATGTCTCTATAAATCTCTGCTGCAGGGCACAGACTCCTGGAACTGTTATTATGTGCTTTCGATGTTTGCAAGGCCTACTAGTGTACTGTTTCTAGAAAAATGATATCTTAGTTCTGTCATTCAGCATATGTATGTGGAGATTAGGTCATCTTGTAGCTGTAGATGTTTAAGAGCTTTTAAAAACTCACCCTGGGTTTATTTTTATTTTTTTAAACAAGAACAATCCAAGGTGTCTTGAAGGAGCTTTCAAAGGTTCCCGAGCTGTAATTAAAGCACAAAACGCATAACGTCTGCATGTGGGCTGCCCCTCGGGGTGTGGTGGGAGTGTCCCTTCACTTCAATCCCTGAGGACCCACTCCTTCCCACTGCACTTACTTCAGTGACTGCTGGTCCTGAAGTTTTTCAGAACAACGATATCTTTCCCATCAGCCACCTCCTTTTTGTCCAAACTTTTATTGGTTCTTCAGACAATTCTTAAAATATTATATATCCCACCATCTCGTATTATGAATAGAGATGAAGAGAGGTGTGTATATGTATGATATATATATATATATATATATATATTTAAATGAGAATTTAAATATATATATATACATATATACATATATATATATATATTCCATTGTTTAAGGGCCAATAAAAAGGCAGGAAAGAAATGAAAGTAATAAAAGTGAAGGTAGATAAGGGGTGCTTTTGCACCGGTCAATTTGCTGAACGGTTCCATTTCCAGGCATGGAACAGCCTGCCTTTGCATTATAAAAGGAAGTTATTTATAATGCGCCTGTCAGTGGGGTTCTCAGGCTGCTCTATTGTCAGTAAGAGTGCTGTGGGCCTATGTTCAGCTCCCAGACCTTATCAGCAGGGCCTGAGCACTCCCACCGGATGTTTTTGCTTTCCGTCCTTCGTCCTGAACCTTTGTTTACTATACTGTGGGCAGTATACTCTATACTCTCTCTCTCTCTCTCTCTCTCTCTCTCTCTCAAACACACGCACACACATTTTCAAACATGTATACATACACACACACAAACACACTGAAAGTTACACACACCCCACTCACACACTCACAATACTTAAACATGTACTGACACATTTACACAAAATGCATATAGACACACTGTCTCTCTATCCCTCTCTCTCTTTCTCTCTCACATGCGCGCACACACCCATGCATACACGTGGACACACACATACACACACACACACTCACACACACACTATCCCACACATTCTCAAACATTCATACATACACACAAACACACTGAAAGTCACACACACCACACTCACACACTTAACGTGACACATTTTCACAACATGCATACAGTCTCTCTCTCTCTCTCTCTCTCTCTCTCACACACACACACACACAAGGCATCATGGCCTGGAAGTCGCATAGCTACACCACTACGCTCTGATGATGTTAACTTGAGAACCATTGTAGCCGACCAACAAACATCCGGTCACACACATGCTATTGAAAGGCCAGGAAGAGAAGAAACATACTCTCTACTCTTGTGCTCTCAGTCTATGACAAACAGGCCTGGCCTGTGTAAACATGCATTGCTCACTGATGCTCCATTTTAACAGACAGTTGTGTTCCCGTCGTCAAGGGTACCATGCAATTCCAGCGAGATGAGCTGAATTACAGGCTTCTCTGTACTGGCCATTCTGAATCTCCCATTCTCAGGTAACTGACTAATCGCAGCGCTCGGCCATAAGAAAGGTCTGGAGAACTTCCTGGCTCTACACAATGGCCGTCTCACAACACAGCCTCGATTTCTCAATTTTCAGATCCATCATAGCATTTCCAAACCGTGGGGGAAAAAGCCACTGTCTCCTTTGGAAAAATGAAACACTTCATGCCAGAGTTTCAGGTTGCACACTTTTCAAAATGCATCGTTGCATAATCTGAATGAAAGGGCCATTACATGCTTGAAATAGTACAAAACAATTACGCAAACCACTTTTCACGGTTTGACTGACTGAGTGAATGAACAAATATGCACTGAGGAGTTCAGTTCCTATAACTGAATCCTCATTTGATAAATGATGTTGAAAAGCATGTCCATGTACGTCAAACTGATCAGTATTTCATTGCTCTCACCTCAGGCACAATCTTCAAAATGATACACCTGGAAATTTGAGCAGTTTGAGGTAAAGACTAGAAAGCTATTCGCTGGGTCTGGTGCAGTACAGAGAATGTACACTCCATTCTGCATGGCTCAAAGCATGCAATTTATTGGCTGCTGAACAAAATGGCCACAGCTGACCAATGCTGTAAAAAAAAAGATATACAGACATGTAAATACTACCCACTACCTCTTCAAACAGTCTGTCTTGAGGCAGGGGCAACTGGATCCTCAAAATAATAGACAACTGCAGGGGGGCAATTGGCCCCACAAGTAGTGTGAGAGCCTGTGAATGTCTTTGGGTGAGCTTCAGTCTCTCTGACACCTGATACAGGACACAGGGCCACAAGCGCATTCTCGGCCCTCGCAGGTTATGCTTTCATGCCAACTGCCAGCCCAAATTTTGCTGACCAACTGAGGATGTCAGAAGTAACATCGGAAATGCTGTTTATCTGGCCTCCCATGCATGACCTCGCCTGCCTACTCCCACCACTGGGGCTGGATAGACAGTTTACAAGGCAACCCCCTGGAGCCTTTTTACCATGTGCTAACATTCAGGGAATCCTTGGCTGTCAATTGTTAGTGATGGCTATGTAAACATTATACAGGGAAACTAAAATACCTCAGTGATAACTGTTTAGAAAAAGTCAAAACAGTAATTAATTGATCTTTTAAAAATATATTTTCCATTTGTATGTATTGGATGCAATCTACAGTTGTTTTTTTTGTTTGTTTTGCAACTCTTCACCATTTGAAATGCTTACATTGCTGACAACAGCAATAAGATTCTTAAAAATAAATGTTCATTTTATGAAATAGGAAGGGTGTATCTTTTTCTCACTGAGAATGACAGTTCACCTCAGGTTATGCAAAACGCATTGGTTGACACACTCATGAACCCAGGCTGTATCGGGGCGGGGGGAGATCGGGCAAGATGGTGCCTCTCTGATTGTCACTTTTTTCCTCTTCTCCTGTAGATGAAAGCTACGTCCGCAGGCCCCAGATCCAGTTTCCCCTCTGTGCACTGCCATGTCGTTACAGACAGACCCTGGGTCCTCAGATTTAATAAGTGAGATCCTGTATCGGGTGACCTTTGCGGTCAAAGCTTCAAGCTATCTGCTTTTCATTAAAGGTGCTGTGCATGTCAGAGGCCTCGAGAAAGTGCTTTGTGTCAGATGTCAAATTTCTCAATGGACTGGTTCTCATTGCGAAAAGAAGGAGAGTGTGCCAGTCTAATAGAGAAAAAATATATATTTTAAAATATCTGTATTCTTACTGAATGACTCATTTTCCACCACCTGCTGCTGGTGCTGCAGCTTGAATGGAAGGGCAGGAAACCAAAGATGGAATAAATAAGAACACTCTGAAATGTGTGTCCTGGAAACACGCTAGCATAAAAAAAATGCCATTACAACTCATGGGTCATTAGTTTGTCAGGACTCAATAGCTATGGCAACATTGTTGTAACATATTGTACCTCACGTTATTAAAGTAAATCTAATCAGTCTGTGCCACAGGTATAGGAGGGAACATAAACAGATGTGTTTATGCAAGAATGACAATCTAAACTTTTCTGCTTCCAGGTTAGTAGGTTAGAGCACAAATTAGAAATGATTTCATAATCATAAAAATGCAAGTTTTAGTTATTTCATTTCAGATCATTTGTGTACTACATTCAAGGTTTAGTTTAGATTATATCTGTTACTATGGAATCACTCAAGCCTGACTTTCAGGAAAGAAAAAAAAAAACAGTGGACAGGAATATGCCAAGATTGTCTATACAATTTTACTGCAGGATGACCATGTTTAATACACAGCGATGTTGTGTTTGATGTTGAGTAATTGAGTACTCACCATTTTTTATTTTATTTGTTCATAAAACATGGTTCTGTGTTTTAAACGATTACAAAGGCTCTGATGATCTGTAAAACCAAAACATCAGCTGTTGTTTTGTAAAATAATATAATGCTGAGATTCAGGCAAGAAGCATTGTGAAAGAATCTTCCATGCATTTAAGCAGCATGTAACCTAGATTTCATGTAACTGAGCGCCTTCATGGTAGAAGGTTCTAATTATAGCATTTTCTCCGTAATTAATGTAATATATCTGTATATGCAAAGATTGGAAACTGGCTTTCCGTGTTCTCTCTGTTCCTTTCACTTAATCTATTAAACGTGCGTGTAAATCTTCCAGTTACCTTACAGTACTACTCTGTATGTTTTTTTTCTCCCAATATAAACTATATGAAAATAAAACTGAGAAATAAACTCATAATTGTGTCTCCACACTTCCCTGTTTGCCTGTCCTTCACCAAATCCATTTCCACTCTACACGGTGAAGGGTGGAAACAGATTTTGCAAGGGACAGGGAAACAGATACAGTAATACAGAAAGCGTGGCGACACAATTATGAATTGACTTTAGGCTATACCACAGTCACAACTTCTAATGAGACCTTTTTCAAGCTCCGCCAACACAAACCCCAAATGTCTGCTATTGTATTCACGATTTAAGGAGCGCCACCGCTGATTTCCATCTCCAAGGAATTAATCTGAGTGATAAGATCCAATTCAAGCTGTGTGTAGGTCTCACAACTAAAAGTAATCTCTTCTGCCTGTAGAACCCACGTAAAAACTGTTTTTACTAACTAATCTCAGTATAACAAGTGCAGTTGGAGCTGCTGGACATGGAGATGCGCATGTTTTTTTTTTAGTTTTTTTTTTACCTATAATGGTTTAAAAATAATACTAAGCTACTGAATTATATTATGGAAACAGTTATTAACACATATGCCGGTCATACTAGATGGTTACATTTCATACTCATTTTGTCAGCTATTGCTGCGGTAGTCTATTTCCACGTGGTGTAAGTAGAAGTAAACAACTCATCCGTTTCCACCAGAGAAGTTGGTAGGAAATCGTATATTTGCATATTTTTGAAAGAACAACCTACTGGACAAGTAATTGGCACATTATTGGCCACCAAAAATTGCCAACAGACCGTCGACAACAACTCATTCTTGATTTTAATTGGCGATAAACGGGTTCTGTCACGTTGCTTACCCAGCCCCCCATGCTAGTCTGGTTTTTGATTGGTTACTTGATGCGCTCGATCCGCCCTGTCCGCCCGCTGTGCTCCTCCTCCCATTTTCGATACTGGCGGGGTAGGGAGTGAGTGAGACGCTTATTTTGCTTCGGTTGCTAAAGCAAGGCTTTTAAAGCTTTCTGATTTTAAACGGTGTAGTGTCAACATTGACTTGAGCGTAGGGGAGAATTTAATACTTGGTAGACGTAGAATACTGTTTGATTTCGGGTCAACCACGGAATAATGTTTGGTAGCGACTGACCGACAAAGTGAAGCTATAACAGTTTCTATAGGATAATATTGTTTTCAAGCTTTTTTCCCTTTTTATTTTGTTAGAGGAAGCTCGAACTAAAGGATACTCCATTGCCATTTCCCGCTTCGCTGGCTACCGGGTGTTTTGCCGCAGTAAGTCGGGATTGTCAAAAGATGTTCAAGGAAATGGTTCATTGTAGTCTTAACCAAGTAACTTCGGAAAGCAGCTAGCCTACAATTAAGCGATTGCCCGATATGTAGCTACCATGTCTGTTCGCTAGCTATTGATAATCAGTTACTCACGCATCTACTGTATGGATGTGGCTGGCTAGCTATGTACCTTTACCCTATACAGGAGATTTAGTCTGAGCAGTTCTTGTTAACAACGTGTGTCTTCTATCCGTAAGTTAAATTTCAGATATCGTCGTGTAGCCTACGGATGCAAATAACTTCGTTTCAGTTGTTTTGAATGACATGCGGTAGACTACTGGGCTGTAGTGTATGTGATTAACACTGGATGCCGACTTGACAGCTCAAATATTGTAGGAGGAACTTTAGTCTAGTTTTTTCTAAAGTGTTACTTGATTCTGGTTTAAACTTTCTTTGAACAGTTAATATTGCGTGAACTGTAGTCGGTGTCGCACGTCAAAGTTGTGTAATGTGGATGCTGTTATTATTATGTAGCAAACTAGCCGCTTCTGGTAGCCAAATAACGACTTTAACAGTGACATATACATAGCCTACCTTGTTAACAATAATTTAAGAAAGATGTTTGTATTCTTTTAAGTGTATAGGAAATGGCAACTGCACTTAGCGGACGAAACCCTGGCGGTCGCGGACCGAACCCACGAAAAGGCCGGATTTTAGGCATCTTTGATGGCATCCAGGATGTTGTTGGTCGACCGAAACAAGCTGCCGCCGACCGCCGAACGGTGGAGAAGACATGGAAACACATGGACAAAGTGGTAGGCTATGTGCTGAAGATTTGCGCCTTGTGTTGGGCGTACCACTCTAACATTGTAGTGAACTGTTAAGTAGCGCAAAACAAGTTGTAAATTAGCTGTCATAAATGCATGACAAGCGTGTAGGCTACCTAAGTTCAGGCGTACTTTTCCTCAAATCATGACGCAACCAGCTTTCCATTACTCCAGAAAATTATAGCATCAGATTTCCTTGCTGTGATTTTTAGAGGGAGGAGATGTTGTTTTCATTTCCAAGAAAAACTGCGTAATTTCGTGACTGTAGATTTGTGGTCTGAAAAGTACCTTTGACATGGCAAAAAAGGGGATAGTGATTTCGGTGTTAATAGCTGCACGTCTCTTCCTATATGTAGAAGAGGCAGTCTCAGCCTGTTTGTAATCCTGAGGACGGCTGTAATTAGATGCTAATGTGACAACTGCAGAGTTAGAGCGGGGTTAGGTGTAAAGACATGCGGGTTTTTATGGAACATGCTCTGAGGGGTTTTAACATCAAATGCCGCTAAAAGGTCGTCATCTAAGAACAGCCTCTCACAATTGTCCTTGTACCCGGCACTATGTAAGAATAGAGCAGGAGCACCAGTGACAATAATGACCACGGCCTCTGCGCAGTGTGACTTAAGCCGCGTTTCCACCGCAGGAACTATACCCCGGAACTAGGAACCTTTTGAGGAACTCAGTGCGTTTCCACCGCAGGAACTAGGGTCTAAATTTAGTTCTGGGGGCTTTGTTTTACCCCCCAAAACGTTCCTGCTCGGGGGGTAGTACTTTCCGAAAGTACAGGAACCTTTTGGGTGGAGCTTGCAGCGCTGAACATTTCTGATTGGTCGAGTACTCGTAGCATTTGTGTTGTATTTATTTTCCGCCATTACCCGCCATGTTTGAAAATATGCAGCGGCAAACCAATTTATTTTCATAATAACTTCAAATCAAACTTGTATGTTATGCGGCGCAGTAGCCTACTTTTGGTTATAACCTGTCGACGTCTTGGAATTATAACGTGTGCTCTTCTGTTCTTTTCTTGCTTTAGTATTCGTTTTATAAAATGCTAAGCATTCGTGCTGGGACAGCATATTACGTAGGCTACCAAAACATTCAAACGGATTAATTCGGTTGCTGAATATTTTCTTCCGGATTTTCTTTGTTAGCCCGTTGTAATTGACTCAAAACGTTTGATACAGTTATGTGAGGTATGCGGTAGTTCTGCATAATTAACATTGGTGATACAGTACAAGCAAACTGGAAATCACCTTCCGCACTTTTTATCCGGGTAAAATAACAGGTTCATTCTAGTAATCTTCGCTTTAGCTTTTTCAGACTGCCGTAATTTAACTCAATTTTACTGCCATTTTTCAATTCCACGAAAAGACCAGGAAGACTATGGACTCATTTATGGTGCATGGTTCGCTTCTGGAGGGCACACTTCGCTGCTCGGCTAGCAGTAACTTCGAAGGAAAGCAAACGGTGGCTGTACCACTACTAATTTACATTTTCACGCAAGTCCGAGTTTTCGTTCTATTCTTGTCATTTTGCGATTAGCCTATATGGAATTGACGACGAGAAAGTAATAAAACAGCAAATTGTTTACAACGTGTGCATGTTTTCTGCTGTTAATGAATGTGTTTGAGAGGATATATGAAAATCAATAAATACAAAAGTAACCATATATAGTCATTGTTGGTAACCCGTTGTATATAAGTGGAATAAACCCCTCCGGGCTGTCCCGGTTATTAGAAAATAATGTAGGCTACTTCGGTGGTAGTATGGGGTTACAGAAGAAATCATATGACAGATGGACCGACGACAACGTCAGTGGGCTAATTTGCCTAATCTTCGCGGTACTTTAGACCCCGGTGGAAACGCAGACAACCATTGGCTGAAGGAACCTTTTAGTTCCTGGTAAAGAAGTTCCTGGGACTGAAAGTTCCGGGTAATTTTGGTGGAAACGCGGCTTAAGTGACAACTTCCAACGTGATCTTCACACCCTGGCACTGCCCAGAGTGTCAGAGCTGCCAGTTACTGTGTGAAAAGGAATTGTATTCAAAATACCCGGTGTGCTACCTGCAAAGTCCTGAACAAGGTATGGGCACAGAGGTAGAGCTCATTCTTTGCTGAATGACTGCATGTCCATTCACAGTTTGTTCTCCTTATAGGTGCGGCTATGCCAGAACCCACGACTGCAGTTAAAGAACAGCCCGCCGTACATACTGGATATCCTGCCGGACACCTATCAGCACCTGCGGGTAATACTCTGTAAATACGAGGAGAACCAGAGACTGACCCAGCTGAGCGAGAACGAGTACTTTAAGATCTACATTGACAGCCTGATGAAAAAATCGAAAAGGGCGATTCGCCTCTTTAAGGAGGGCAAGGAAAGGATGTACGAGGAGCAGTCGCAAGACAGGTAGGATGCTAACTCCCCCGGGCTGGCGTGCCTTTCCCAGTGTGCACCGGTTCACGTACCTCCTGACCTTTATCTGCATTTTCTCGATAATCATTTCCTATGAGCGAGTGTCACGCCTTTCAGTCCATATACGTGGGTAAACATCAACCGCATTCCACACCCCCCTTCATAGAGCTCGGGACTTCACTGTGAACTCACTCGTGGAGAAACCGCAGTCACTGGTAATCATTTTGCAGCCACTAAGAACCTTGGAGAACCTGTGTCTTTCTGTAATTGTGGTTTTTCAAAATGATTCTCTTGCATTCTGTTGTTGTTCCCTGGAAGCTGTATTCTGTGTCCGGTGCTGTGTCCAGTGCTGACGAAGCATAGTATTTGTTTAAGGTCATAAAGGCTGTTTATTATATCAGAGCATGGATCCTTCTACTCTGTAGTGAGCTCAGGATTGGCTTTCGGATTACAGGGTCGGGGGTGCGGGGGTGCGGGGGTGGGTTTCCAAAGAGTGCCTGTCAGCACATGTCTTTTGTTCATGTCTTTTAAGCTGATTCTCACACATGAGCAAGAATGTTGTTTCAATCCCAGCACAGTCGTGCCATTTATGTTCTGGTCTTGTAGCATACTGGGGAATAGAGTTAGCAGCAGTGCCATGGCGTCTTCTCGGGGGTTCCGCTGATCATTTCTGAAGCTTGAGTTTGACCTTGAGACCAGCCCTCCTCATTTCCATGACCTGGCTCGGCCTTTCGTGGAGGTGGCCTCCACTGCAGATGGTCTCCTTCCTGGTTCCGCGATCTGGAGTCCAGGACCAATCAGGAGATGAGCTCATTCTCTCTTCTCCATCACTTTTAAGTAAGCTGGAGTGGGCCTGAGAAGGGGCTTTGAGTCTTGTAGCCTCAGGAGAGGAAGCACCCTTAGACTTTCTTCCTGGTTCAGTGTGGCGGTCATGACCTTTTGGAAATCCGAGACCAGGAATACAGTATATGGCCCTGATTAAAAGTGTGGTGTCTCTGTTGGAGATTGACTCTAATAAGCTTTAATTGAATCCAGATGTAGATCTTTTGTTTTTCTTGGCCAAATTTGAATGTATTTTGCCGGAATTAAAAAAAGGAAGCAGTGAAAGGGGGTTCAAACCATTTTGATTTTCTTTTGTGGGAGTGTGCGTTTCTCATCCGTATGTCCCGTTGTCAGCATCTGGTTCCAGGATTTCTTTACAGGGCCTATTAGAAGAGAGGCTTCTACAAAGCCATATATCCCTAGTCTGAGGACATGGATGGCTCATTAGTTTAATGCCATAGCTGTCTGCTGTGGGGTAGAAAAAACAGTTCCTCCTTGAGTCTGATGTGCGAGCGCTGGGTGAGGGGGGCGCTCCAGTGAGCCGGGGTGAAGTGGAGGTAACTGCGCTCGTTCGCCTCCAGATGACGCTTGGCGACAGCTTGCCTTGGCGCTCTGTCACGTCCGTGAGGCGCGACATTGCGGTCGGAGGTATCAGCTGTCAGTCAGCGACGTCCGGCTTGTCACCCCGCCTTAAATCAGCCGGATTGATCCGCTTCTTTAGCCTCAAGGGCAGATGAGGCTGACTTGGGAACAAAGCGAAGCGTGAGGCGCACGGTTGAGCGCTAGGTCTGCGGGCCTCACCCCCCCCGCCCCCGGGGCCTCTGTGCTCAGCTGGCTTTCAGCTCGTGAGACACCCCGTAAAATTTACCCCATCTCCCCCCCCCCCCCAGCTGAACTACTGGAAGATGATTGAAACAGTCCCCACATGTGTGTTTCCAATTATACTTCACGTGAGAGTACACAAGCCCCTTTAGCTTAGTGTGCTGTAAACATGTTGTCTGTAGGTTAAAGTTGAACTGTCTTTGCCTGAATTTGGGGCGGGGAGGGTGAAAATTGTGACCACATTTGTGGTTGGAAACCATTTTTTAGCAGATATTAACTATGAAAGAAATTTCAAAGCGCGTTAGTTTTGTTTCATTATGGTGTTAGGAGTGCACTAAAATGTTAGAAATAACACTTGGCCGGGCCATTCTGCCCTCTCTTGCGCTGATACATTTCTGGTTCCTGAGGACATGTCATATCTGTGAGGATGTTTGGTCTGTAAATGTGGAGTTGCGAAGTGTTGAGTGGCTTTGCCTTCCCCTTTCCAGGGTGAGGAAAACCTCAACTCCACACTGTCTTTAACCCTGAAACCACATTTGGACCCGAGTTTGGTGTAATGACATCTTAATGGTATAGTCAAGTTCTCCCTTATTTTATTCCATTAATAGCATTCATTTGGTTACTCCTCAGATGTCTTGGGCTATGAAAGACATATTTAATACACGCATTTGGTTTTTGGAAATAAAGGGATCAGCAAGAGCTTTTTTTAGTAGAACACGTGTTGCATGTCTCACCGCTTCCAGATGTTAGCACAAATTGGTTGCCTGGTTTGTAATAAATGACTGTGTATTTCTGCGCAGAGACATCAAACATTCATAGCCTCATAACTGCTGATGCTATAGCTACCGCATGGGAGGACTGTAATGCCATCGCTTTATGTTGGCCTGGCGTTAGGCCTATATTCTGTATATTATTCTCCTAGGGGTGTACTTTGAGTGGCAGCTCGCATTTTGAGAGGGTGTAGATCAGGTGACTTCGATCAGGTTTTTTACTAGTTTTGCAGTAGATAGCTTCATTGAATTTGATGTTCTCTCTTTTATGCATTTGCGTCAGGTTGACGGGGAGCTCTTTAAGTTCCACAGGGGGAGTTTGAGAGTGGCCTTTGGGCTGCCTGTAAGCTGGGCGGATGGAGTCCTTCCGTGCGTATGTCCTGGAACACTGCCAGAGCTGGCTGTGATCTTAATTAATCATAACTAAGGCTAATTAAGCAAAGAGTACGGGTCTTGGGGCCAGATTTATGTAATTACTCTCACTCTAAAACCAGGATTGGATTAAAAAGAGTGAGGCTGAAAAAAAATGTCCACTGTGTCTTTGTTTCACCCTTATTTAAAAGCTAAGCGCTTTTTATCTGAACTTTGCCATAGGATAACATATTTGCAAAGTTAATGGCTCTCCAAAGTCAGGGCTGGTGCCAAAGTCAGCTTTTTGGCGGGTTTGTCACTTTGTCTGACAGATGAGAAGGTGTCTAAATGTCGAACTAACACATTTGTTTTCTAAACATACTCGCGACATAGAAAGAACGGGGTGTGAAAGATGTGATTTCGTTGAACCGTTAAAAAGCATCACAGCTGTGGCTGAGCCAGCGGTGTCAACCCCTTCACCTCATACGAACGTTTGAAAGCTCGAAGAGGCTCTGCGTTTCTTTGAAGCTCAACCCTGCAAATGCATCGCCGTCAGTTAGCATCGACATTAACAGGGTGCGTAAAAGGGAGGCTCCGACAGGGGAGGAGGGGCTCGCTGAATGCCGAGGGAGGGGGGCGGTTGGCTGGCGGGGGGGGGGGGGAGGGTCTCTCCCCCTCTTTCTGATGAGAGGCGATGGCAGGCGCAGCTGCTCTGGCAGGTCTTCCTCTGGTTTGGGCCGTGCAGATGGCACACGCCCGAGAGAGCTGGGAGCGTCGCACAGGTGCACACGCTTTGCGGCGCTTTGCAGACAGCCGTTATATTACGTACATGAACACGTACATCAGCTCACACTCGTGAGAGTTTTTATGAAGTGCCTTTAAAATTCTGAGGGAGGCGGCGATGGAGAAATGAATCGGTCGCTCTCGTTAGATTCCTCCACCTCCTTCTGTGCACCGTGCGATTGATTGAATTATTACATGCTGAGTGAAGACACTGGAATTAATGAGTTTCCTGCCATCTTTTAAGCCTTTTAAAGTGTTTCTCCTCCTGTCTTTATTTTTCCCCTATTGAGTGACTCACACACACGCACACATATAACCAAAATAATGAAGTGAAGCAAAAAACAAAAAAAAGAAGAAATATCCATGACAGTTAATTTCGGCATTCCCTCTGCCTGGCCCTGAGAACCAGCGGAGCTCCCTTGAGATTCAAATATGCTTCTTGTTTTATAATGTGTCACTTATTCACTGTCAGTATTGATGGCCAATGTTCAATGTAAAATTAGTTGACATTAATATCAATGACATTAATAACAAAATATTCTTCAATAAGAGTTATTGAAGAAAATCTTCTTGGGTAGCTTTGCGTAGTCATGTTGGTGCAAAATCAGTGCACAATCCACACAGAAAACAGTCTCTTTTTATTCCAGCTCAACAGTTCACTGGACCGGCCGCCATATTGGTAATGGGTGAAATTTTACACTCTAAAACCCACATGTTACCAATAGGGTAAAGTCTCAGAAAGCCCTTATCGGTTGGGCTGTGCCACACAGCGGCCTCGCCCGCTTTGTCTTGCATCCCTGCCGCACGCCGGCAGCCTGCTGTCACATCGGACCGGGCGGGCCGTCTGCCCCTCTGCCGTATCTCGAGGTTCGCCTGAGCAAATTCGGAGAGCTGCGGTAGAATCGCTGTTTACGGAAACGCAGGTGGTATCAATTGTAATTGAGAGGTATCACTTCTAAAGCGCTTTGGATAAAAGCGCTGTATAAATGCAGTCCTTTTACCATTTACCATTCGTGTTTATGTGCGTGATGACAACAGTTGTTTTTTTTTTTGTTGTTGCCCTTTCGAATGGGGATGTGAAACTGAATGTGGTTTGATGGGCCGGCCACACGCCGTGCCTGTGGATTTGAGTGTGCCCCGCCCTGGAGGACGTCAGCAGGGCCTTAGCGTGTGGACTGCGGCCACGGTCGTCCTGAAACGGCGAAGCTGCGCTCAGCGCGTTGCGCACCGAATGGCTTTGCGAGCTTTTTCAGCGGGGATATTTCTGGCTCTCAAACAAGAGCAACGTTCCCTTGCAGATCTGCCGCATCTTAGTCTTCAGCACACTGCCATCTGTTCTGTGTAAACAGCCATGCTTACGGCTCATGCAATTCATTTGTGTACCTTGACTCTCATATGGGACCGCTTCCGCCACACAAAATGGCTCCGTGTCAGTGGTTTACATGACATCGCAGCGAGAGGCGCAAGTGCCCGCGTTTCAGAACCGTCCGAGCGGCAGCGCTGTGCGAGCATCTCGCTTGCTGAACGCAGCCTTTTCTGAGGAGCTTTTTGTGCGGTTTCAGAGAGGTCTGTGCAGCTCAGGGCTGAACAGGCGCGTTGTGCGGGCCGTGTTTGGCGTCTGTGGGGGCCGTGGCGATGGAGATAGCGCAGCGAGAACGCAGAGGGCGTGATCTGGGCCTGCTGCGCCCCGCTGGCTCTGAAGGACGGGAGAGAGGAGAGCTCGTTTGAGTTTGGGATGAAGTGCAGCAGCTAGACCGCCCCTGCTCTTCTCTTTCCAGGGGGGCGTGGTCGTGCCTCTCCGCCTCGCGCTCCCCGGCCGCTGGCCCTCATTTCGGTTATTTGCCGACCAAATCCGTCGGCGTAATTAGACCCTTTCTCTGGGGGAAAGGGCTTTGTGTGTGCTGGAGGGGGGTCGCGTCCCGCCCCCCGATGGCCTGTTTGCCAAATGGGATCCTGTGGCAGTACCACAGGGCTCCCTCTCCCTCCTCCTCTACTCCCACGGCAGCTGCCACACGCCAGGAGAGAAGCCACTTCTGCGGAACTAACAGGCTGTCTGAAGTGGAAAATAAAGCTTTTGTACTATACTGTGGGCTACACTGGTGCTGTATGGTACACATTCTGTATGTACTATACTGTGGGCTACACTGGTGCTGTATGGTACACATTCTGTATGTACTATACTGGCTACACTGTGCTGTATGGCACATTCTGAGACTATACTGGGCTACACTGGTGCTGTATGGTACACATTCTGTATGTACTATACTGTGGGCTACACTGGTGCTGTATGGTACACATTCTGTATGTACTATACTGTGGGCTACACTGGTGCTGTATGGTACACATTCTGTATGTACTATACTGCACTCTAGCTGTTCTATTCACTCTGTATGCAATGTACCATACACTCTGTGTGAAATATATACCATACACTCTGGTTGTAATAAACTATATGGTCTAGTAACTCTCGTGACACTCAGTGCTGTGTGCTGTATTTTCCAGTCTCCATAATCTAACTAGATTATCTATCTATCTAACTATCTAATCTGTCTAATCTAGACTTTGTATTTGAAGGACCACTGCATGTTTACGATAGCGTTATTGTTTTCTGTTCCTCGCGGTTGTGCTTGTCGAGTTCGAGACGCCTCGGGCAGACGTGTCGCGAGCTTTGATTTCCTGTTCGCGCCGTCGTCAGTCATGAGTTCCCCGGCTGGCTGTTCTTCACGCATCCCAGCCAAACGCCTCCCGCCGAACCCGTACCACCTAACCCGTACCGCCTGACCCGTACCGCCTGACCCGTACCGCCTGACCCGTACCACCTGACCCGTACCGCCTGACCCGTACCGCCTAACCCGTACCGCCTAACCCTAACCCGTACCCGTACCCGTACCCGTACCCGTACCGCGACGCTCTGCTTAACGAGGTCCGGTTCTGGTGTCGGGACGGGACAGAGCGGCGCGGTTAGCGCGGCGCGGCCTGCGTTCGGTGACCCGTCGAGGGCGCGTTCAAATGGCCGCCGCACCTGCGCGCCGGCCGGAGCGCCGCTCGTGAGGAAACCCCGTAATCGGCCGGCGGAAGCGTGTCCCGGAGCCGCTGCACAGCCTGCGCTCTTTCGCTCCGCCGCTTCAGCCTTAATGGGGACGGCCAGCGGGCCGGGGGAAGCCTAACCAGCCGCCATTTATCGCCTCGGGGGGGGAGGGGGGGAAGGGGGGAAGAGAGAGAGAGAGAGAGAGGGAAAGGGAGAGGGAGGCAGAGAGTGAGGGAGAGAGAGGGAAGTGTGAAGAAAAGACAAAAAAAAAGAGGCAGGAGGCCGACGTCCTGTTCATGTGTTTCCTTTCTGCGCTCATGCTCTTTGATTAGGGCTCAGAAGGCACCGCCGTCCTCCCCGGGGACCGCCACTCCCTGTGCCCCAGCTGGGGGGGGCCGGACCGTCCCAGCGCCGCTCCCACTGACCCCCGCCCTCTCCCCTCTCCCCTCGCCCAGTCCCCGAAGAGCGCCCGTCTGCGCTGATGTCACGCACAGAGACTAAACAAGCGCAGCCATGCGGCACCTGGAGCCCTCCCTGCCCCTGCAGACACGCCCTCCCTGGCCCTGCAGACACGCCCTCCCTGCCCCTGCAGACACGCCCTCCCTGCCCCTGCAGACACGCCCTCCCTGCACACAATAGGCCCTCATACTCTTTAATGAACGCTTCCATGGTGAAGGTTTTTATTTATTTATTTATTTCTCTTCTGGAAGTCTTGAATGTCGGTAACATCTGGTCTGGCCTCCTCCTCCTCCTCCTGCCCGGCTGTCTCTCTCATCTCTCTCTTTTTCTCTGTTCTGCCTCATCCCCCTCTTTCCTTTCTCTCTTTCATCCGGGGCTGCTGGGAGAGCACGGGTTGTTTTTGTGTGTGTGTGTGTGTGTGTGTGTGTGTGTGTTTTGGTCAGGCCTTGCGTGGGCAGCCCCGGCTCCAGCCGGCTTCCAGACGTTGTGTGTGTGCAGCCTGAGAGCCGGGCGCAGCGCGGCGAAGGCCCCCGCTCGCTCGCTCGCTCGCCCGCGTCCTGCGGCGGCAGCGCGGGCGCGTGTGCCGGGAATCCGGATACGCATCGCCGGATCGACGCACACACCCCCCCCCCCCCTCCCCAAACCACACAAAACTCTGCGGCTGGGGCCCTTCAGCCCAGAGAGGGCCCCTTTGTTTTACCCCCCCCCCAGCGATTTTACACTAGCAGCGCGGGGTGTCAGGGCCGATGGCGTGCCTGTTGTGCCTGCGTAATGCGCAGTGACAGATGTGCATTAAGACACAGGGTTTTTTTTTCTGTGTGGACTCCCCTGAGTGTTAGCGGCGGCGGCGGCGGGGTCCGTGCCAGGTTCTGCGGGGCCTTCCAGCGAACGCGGGGTCCGCTGGGAGTCTGGGAGATCCGCTTGATTAATCGTGAAGCTCACCTCCTTCCGTCAATCCCCCCCCCCCCCACACCCCCTCAACATCCCCCGCTGGTGCGGCCATCTGAGCCTGGCCCTCTTCCACTGTCTTTGGAAAACAGAGGGGAACTGTGAACAAATAGCTCAGGGCTGATGCATAATCATGTTTTTTAACGCTGAATCTGCTTCATGTGATGTGCTGTTTTTTTTTTCTTTTTTATCAAGCAGAAAAAAGCAGCGCTTCCTCCTGCGCCCGGAAAGAAAGATCATGAGCGCTGAGTTCAGCCGCCCTTGCGCTCTGATCTCTGCCTCATGACTCAGTGTTTCTGAGCCATTTTGAGCTCGCCTCTTCTGGCTGGTCCTCGCCTGCCTGCGCTTCCTGCAGCTCGCCTCTTCCGCTGGTCCGCGCGCCGGTGTGCGCTGTCCGTGCCTGTGCGGCGCGTGGCGGCCTGCTGTGGCGGGCGCGTCTGGTGTGCGGCGCGTCTGGTGTGCGGCGCGTCTGGTGTGCGGCGCGTCTGGCTTAATTGCGTAGCGACCCCGAGTTCAGCTTCCCCACTCACAGGCTGGGGGCTGTCGTAGCAGACAACACGCGCTGGAGACAGGAGCCTGCTTACTTCTCTCGCTCATTAAAAGCTGTTCTTCTAAGGTTTGTGGGAGGTGGGGGTTGGGGGGAGTGGGCTGCTTGGTGGTGGTGGGTGTGTGTGTGGGGGGGGTGCACTTCCTGTAATTCTCCCTGTAATAAGTTTGCCTTTAATTAGGGTAATTAATCTGCTGAACTTTCCGGCGAGCTTTTTTAATTAAAAGCCGGCGCGGGCCGCGGAAGCGTCTCCCGGAGCTTCTGATCCTGGCTCGGCCCGCCGTTGGCACGGGAACGCGGGGCGTCCGCCTGTCAGTCACTTTGACGAGCGGCCGAGCGTAGATCTTCCAGGGCCCGGCCTCTCCGGGCGGGGCGGTCGATTCCGCGGGGCTGCTGGGAAACGGCGTTTAGAGCCGAGAGGGGCGAGCGGTGCCCCGACCCCGCAGAGGAACCTCGCCCGCCGCCGCCCCGGGCCGCCAGCGCGCCGGCTGTGCCGCTGCCAGGCAGACGGGCCGCTCCAGCTGAGCCTCTGTTTTTGCTGACGCGGTGGAGAGAGCGCAGAATTTTTTTCCCTCTCATGCGTATGTCTCATAAGTGACGTGACATAGCGTCTCTCTCTCTCTCTCTCTCTCTCTCTCTCTCTCTCTCTCTCTCTCTCTCTCTCTCTCTCTCTCTCTCAAATTCAAATTCAAATGCTTTATTGGCATGACATATTTAAAAATACATATTGCCAAAGCGCAGTGACAACAGCAATCAACTACAGTAAGAATATATAATCAAAAAGAAAAAAGAAGACAAGCAGCAACAACAATAACAGCACAAATGATAGGAACATAATACTTATTATCTATTAAGTTAACTGAA
Source organism: Anguilla rostrata (assembly GCF_018555375.3). Taxonomy (NCBI): domain Eukaryota; kingdom Metazoa; phylum Chordata; class Actinopteri; order Anguilliformes; family Anguillidae; genus Anguilla; species Anguilla rostrata. Next base: position 24,282,630 of record NC_057941.1, on the reverse strand, counting down.
TTAAATTAATTATATTATATACATGCACACATACACACGCATACATATATATATACACATATATACTCATAAGTGACGTGACAGTGTCTCTCGCTCTCCCTCTCTCTCTGTCTCTCTCTCTCTCTCTCTCTCTCTCTCTCTCTCGCTCTCTCTCTCTCTCTCTCTCTCTCTCTCTCTCTCTCTCTCTCTCCCTCTCTCTCTCTCGCTCTCTCTCTCTCTCTCTCTCTCTCTCCTCTCTCTCTCTCTCTCTCTCTCTCTCTCTCTCTCTCTCTCTCTCTCCCTCGCTCTCTCTCTCTCTCTCTCTCTCTCTCAATCTCGTCCTCAGGTCGGGTCAGGAGCGCTTCTGTTTCTGAGAGCTGTGAAAACTGCATCTTGTTTTGCTGACACCGTTGGAACATCTTGAACTTTACATATCTTTCGTACTTTCTTCCCCATTTCTCTCTCTCTCTCTTTCTCTCTGGTCAACTAAATGCTGCAATCACCCAAACAGCAGGAGTCATTTCTGATGTTCTACCGTGGCCTGTCCCTCTGTCCCTCTGTCCTCTCTGTGTGGGGGCCGCTGTGATCTGTGCTTATTTCAGGTCTGAGAGCCCTTGAGAGCATTTCTGTTCCACTGCAGCTGCCTGAGTAACAGCGGTGCCCTGAGTGACTGCTGCACTTTCTAAGATCAAAACTGCATGCATGCCTGCGTGATGCACGCATGTATATACTACTGAATTATATATAGGTGTATTTTACATTCCAAAGTATAAACGTATCACATTAATATATTCTAAAACTTTGAGACAGTCATTGAGCAGAAAAAAATAAGAGAAATCTCTTAAATATTGCCTTTTGTGCATTTTGTTTGATTTATTTTTTGGAAATACACTTATCTGTTCCATGTGTCCTCTGTTGTTTGGACTTAGGGGGAGTTGAGACTGTTAACCCTCTCCAGTGTAAGATCACAAACACGCGATTAGAATGTTCTTAACTGAACATTCTAACCACTGCTGGCTGTTGAAAGCAGTGGAGTTGTAGAACACTGACTTAGAACGATAGAACATTCCGAAAAGCTCTGCTCTTCACAGGGTTAACGAGGTAACTGTGGAGCGAGTTCCCTCCTGGGCACCTCGTGCCTTCCTGCCATACAGGCCTCTGTCGATACGGCGATTGTGACACTTCCTGACGCCTTTCCCGCGTTGGGAAGGCGAGGCGGCCGGAGCGCAGCTGAGCGCCGAGCCCCGGCGAGCAGGAAGCCGTGGCTAGCCGCCGGCCTTTAGCCGCTCGGCGGCTGTAACAGTGGCGTGGCGGGCGAGCGAGGCGCTCTGTAAGCGCGTGGAAGGCTCTGTAAGCGCGGCGAGCGCTCGGACGTCAGGATGGCCTCTGGTGTGCCTGCGGCCGAAGCGCTGCTGGGGTCTGTCACATTTCCTGAGCGAAGCGTGCGTCTGCTCGACATGATTCATCCACGCGAGTGATCACGGAGCGGAGTTTTTTTTAGCCTGCAGTTTCTTCATAGCGTGCAGTACTGCTGAAGCTGCAGACTATACTCTTCCTGTTCAGTCGGTCTACTTAGCATCAGCTTTATCGGATGTGTGGAGCAAACTTCTCACTTTCTGCAATATGGTGCTTTTGAAATTTTTTCTTATGAAAAATAGTGGAGAAATTGCAAGGATACAGGGATACGTGTAGCCTTTGTGAAGTTAGGTGACTGTGCACTCAATTTGTACATTTTTTATCAGTAATTAATTTCAAATAATTTTACTACCTCATCAAATCCCAAGGATCTGAGGACGGCCTACTAATAAGCACTTTCAGTAAAGAGAGCCTGTTTTTAGTTAAAGTAAACCGATAAAATTAAAAATAATAAAAATAAAGTCAGTGAAACTGAGTGGTGATGTAGCCTACATTTGATGGACTGTTATTCAGTTACACAGGGGATGTGAGCATTTTCAGATTTTGATTTGAAGGACATTTTAATCATATCTGCCTCAGTACTGTGGTGGAATCGAGTACTGAATTGAGTAGCTGAAAAAAGCGATAAAAACATAATGCTCACACCACTGTACTGTGTTATTGTATTTATGTGACTGCTGTTATTCAGTAACACAGTACAGGTATGTGTATTCAGTATCACCTTTTTCAGATGCTCAATTCAGTACTGTGGAGGAGTTCAAGGGGGTGTCCTCGACTGGGACAGGCCTACCTCTGTCCTGCTTTGCCCCAAACGTCATCCGGTCCCACCAGAGAGGCTCGCATCCTGCCCCCTTTTCACCATGACTTTGCCACAGATGTGTTTATGGGGGGAGGGGGGCTCTGCAGCACAGAGGGAAGGAGACAGAAAGCAGGACCTTACAGGACAGCCCCTGTGTCAGGAGGTCCTCGTGATAGTTTGTGGATTAAGTAAAGGTCATAGTGGCTTTTACTAAGGGTGGCTTTCCTTGTGCTTATGTAGGTAATGGTTCAGGCAAACCTTTTGACTGCTGCGGATCACATGAAGAGCGTCTCCACTTCCTGTGTGTGGCCCCCAGCCCTCAAGCCTTCGCATCGAATTCTCTGATGACTAATTTCCTCTGAGCTGTGTGTCAGAAAGCCTTCCGGCTCTCCTGGGCCTCGTGCGCAGGTTTCGCTGCGGTTTTCAGGATTTGCTCAAAATGCGTTCCAGGCCAAAGTCCCAAACGAAATCCCTGGAATTTCTGGGATGTCGTATCGGACTTAGCCTGGACATTCATTCCTGTCTGACCCGTTTGCCTGACGGGCTCTGTTTTGTTTTTTCGCTGCGGAGGTGACGTTGACTGCGCGCAGGCGCTGAAGAAAGCGCGGGTCTGGCGGCGTCGGCGTCCCTTAACATGGGAGAGAGCGGCGTTTCGGGGCTCAGCGCACTCCCCCAGGCAGTCCAGCTGGGACCCCTGTGCATTTTTTAACTCTGACATCCGAGACAAAGAGAAAAGACACCATGCACTGTATTCATGAATATGACTCATCCCCTCAGTGCCACTGCACATAGCCCATATTAAACTGATCTCTTTCTGGTAGCTCACACTGCAATTTTGGAACGAAATATGAACCTTCATTAAAAATTTCAGTAATAGCCTATTCAGGGCATATTTTAATGACAGCATCATATTTAAACATGTACTGCGATATATGAAAGTAGCAATAATTTCTATATTTTTCCATTTATTGTGAAGCATTGCAGTATATTTTACTGCAGTGTATTTTCAGTGTAATTGTGGAGTGTAGTATCTCTGAAATGTTTAGTTTCTGTGTAATTTTGGTATAGTGCATTTCCAGTACAGGGAGGGGCGCTAGCTGTGATGCTACTGGTGCACTGTGGGAAAGCAGGCACTCCCCTGAGGAACCAGCGCGGGGGCGTGTTCAAAGGGAGCGGCAGAGGTGATGGGCGGGGGGTGGGGGGGGATCTCTTACTCATCCTGTCTGAGTAAGTCTCACTTTCGGGGAGGAATGACACACTTGCCCGGAATGGAGGGGTGTCCCTCTCGGCACGAGGGCGAACCGCGCCAGCTCACCCCAGAACAGAGCCGCGTTCCACTCTGACGAACCCGGGGATCACCCCCGACGCCCCCGTCCGCGCTACGTCAGGGCCCCGCCTCCTCCTCCTCATCCTCCTCCTCCTCCCGTCCTCGCGCTGACAAACCGCGGCCTGTTTTCTGTTTTGCGAGCACGCTGGGTTCTTTTTTTCGCTCTGTTTCTTTTTTTTTTTTCCGGGTACGTTGGAAACGTGGGGAGCGAGTGAGAAGTTGTTTCCCCTCTCTCGGGCTCCGCGCCAGACTGGGGCTGCTCTGTCAGTAACAGGCGCGTCCGTACGCTTCGCTGAGTGAGCTGTGGCAGAGCAGGCACTTCAGCACGCTCCGCGCAAGGCCAACGCCACAGCTCTCAGGACCTCTTACCAGCTCTTATAATGGAAAGCCTGCTCTCCACGATGCTGGCTTAAAACGTATTTATGCCTGAATTAAATATTAAAATTGTTTGGAGTCACAGCACTACTGCAGGTGAAAGTAATCGTTCGTTCTTCCAGAGGTCTTGGCTAAGTTTGATGGAGGCTAAAGTGATGTTTTGACCTGCTGGACACGTGGAAACGGACACTAGTTACCGTTGAGGAGGTCACATGTTCTGACATTTAGCTTGGCAGTAATGTAAAGCAGAAGGACGAAAGCACAGTTGTGAAAATGAGAACCAGACTGGCGCTGCGTTGCTCCACGGACGTGGGCGTGCGCGTGCGTTTGTGCGTGTGCGTTTATGCGTGTGCCTGCTTGTTTATGCCTGAGTGTTTACGCAGGTGCTTGCGTGCGTGTGTGTTTAATGCGTGTATATGTGTGTAATTATGCACACGTGTGTTTATGCGCACACTCGTAGAAGTGTGCACATGTTTATGTGACCGTGCGCATGTGTGTGCGTTTGTCCGTGCGTGCGAGTGTGCACGCTCATGCCAGGGTTTGTGCTTGTGTGCTTTTGCATGTTCATGTGTGAGAGACCGGGTTTGTGAGTGTGTGTTTGCGTTGAATCACATTGAGAATCTTTATTGCCTTTTTACGAAGGCGTTGTGCATATGGGTGCATGCTTGTGTGGGCGTCTGTGTAATGTGTGCATGTGCATATATGGCCAAGTGGCCTATACGTACTGGCCCATGCAGGCCATTTTCCATATGAATGGAGCCTTTTCAGAGGCTGTTCTCCTGTCCCATCTGCCGCTTATGCCTGTGCTTTTATCAGATGAAACGGGACGGCGCGCTCCCCTGATGCCCACACGCGGGTTTCCTTTTACTGGCGCTCATGTATGGCGCGTACGCAGCGTTTCTGCCGCTCGTTTGAGAGACAAAGGCCTCCGTGGCGTCGGCAGACAAAGGGCTGCTCTTCCTGCCGCTGGCAGCTGGGCGAGAGCGGCGTGTGGAGCAGAGGGCCCTGATAATGCTTTCCAGTTAATTTCCTGGACCGTTTCCCATCTCTCTCGGGGGCTGAGCTGTGGTCTGCGGGGGGGAAGGGGACTGCTCGTTACCCTGCGTGCCGTCCCGTGCCTTCTGGGGATGGGAGCCTGTCTGCTGGCCCTGTGTCCGCATTTACGACTGAAGAAAGAAAAAAGAAAAAGCGTATGGCCTGGCCGCGCTCCAGCGTCTGCAGGCCGTGAGCGGACGGCTCGCTGCGAGGGCCGCGCTCGGGGCCTGTTCTCGACAGGACGCGCTCCCCGCGCGAGGCTTCAGACAGGAAGTAAGGTTTTCAGAAGCGCCTGAAGCTGAGTGTTTGGCGAGAGGGCGGCACGTAAGTCACGTACTGCGAGCGAGATCAGTCTGATCGACAGGCCTGCCGGGGCCTTGCCCTGGCGATATGGAGGCACTCGGGTCCGAGGTCCCTTCAACCGTTCTACGAGCTCCTGCCGCCACAGCTGTGCCACCCAGACGAAATGCGTTTGGCTTCCCCCACAAACCCGGCGACTTCAGTTTCTCTCTCACTCCTACAGACTATGAAAATGGTTTCTGCTCCTCTTCTGGATCGGGGTGTGAAGGAAGCACTCTCTGCTCTCAGTTTCAAATGAGAACATGTGAGAAGATGTTGGGGCCTGGAGGTAAGCATTAGACAGGGGCTGCAGTCACAGTGCCCATTTCCTGCGGAACTTGGTCGAGGAGTGATTTAGTGTAGGAGCCAGTGTTCCTCACCAAGCTGGAGCCTCTGCCAGCTTTTATCACAAAGTGCTCCTTTAAGGCATTACATCACAGCCAGCTCTCCCCATCCAGTCTTTCAGAGGCAGAGAGTGCAAGACAAATGGGGAGAGAGAGGGAGAGAGAGACTGAGAGAGAGGGAAGGAGAGAGAGAGAGAGAGAGAGAGAGAGAGAGGGAGAGAGAGGGAGACGTAAAAATGACAGAGCACTTCTATTCGAGCGTGTTGTCTCTACTGGGGACAGTATGTACTACATAAACACTGAACACCGCCGATTTACAGTAAGAGTTGATTTAACTCCAGGAATTCTGCCCTGACAAAATGGACAGGAATAGCAGTGTAGGAGGGCGAGGCAGACAGACACGAAGAAACGGGAAGAAAAATAAAGCGAGGGATGCAGGAACGGAGAGAGAGAGCGATGGAAAGGTCTCTCTGCGTTTCAGCCGACGGGGGCCACAGAGGCCTTGTTTGTACGCTGGGTTCCATTAGCGTCCTCTCTGCTGTAATGGGCTCTGACTGAGGAAATGACGTTCCTCCCGTGTTTGTTATTCTTCGCCGCGCTGCCTGCCAAGCCAAACCGGAGGCTCCGCTAGCGCCCCCTGGATCAGCGCTGTGTGTTTGTGCTCGTGTGAGAGGACGGAGTGTAGCACAGTGGGTAAGGAACTGGGCTTGTAACCAAAAGGTTGCAGGTTCGATTCCCGGGTAAGGACACTGCCGTTGTACCCTTGAGCAAGGTACTTAACCTGCATTGCTTCAGTATATATCCAGCTGTATAAATGGATACAATGTAAAATGCTATGTAAAAAGTTGTGTAAGTCGCTCTGGATAAGAGCGTCTGCTAAATGCCTCTAATGTAATGTAATGTGTGAGCGTCCCAGAACGCGTTCCGCCGCGGGTTCACAGAGTTCGGCTCGTCTTGCCGGATGTAGCAGAGAGCTCGTGTGAAAGCATGAGCTCTTGCTCTATTGGGCTATGATGCGTAAGATTTTAGATACGATATTAAACAGGAGATATACAGGAGATATAACGTGGAGATGTTATATTAAACGGGTAATGCAGACAGCAGTGACGGGTGTCTCTAACCCCCCCTAGCCTGTTGTGCAGTCACAGACACGCCTCTGCAGCGCGTCGTGGCTTCCTGGCGGGGCGGCCCGTGGCGCAGCGTTCCGAAAACTCGGCCCGCGTGACCGGCGGAGCCAGAGAGCGCCACGGTCTCCCCGCGCTGTCTGTGAGCCCAGGGTGTGGAGAGATGAAGGCCTCCTGTCTGTGAGCCCAGGGTGTGGAGAGATGAAGGCCTCCTGTCTGTGAGCCCAGGGTGTGGAGAGATGAAGGCCTCCTGTCTGTGAGCCCAGGGTGTGGAGAGATGAAGGCCTCCCGTCTGTGAGCCCAGGGTGTGGAGAGATGAAGGCCTCCTGTCTGTGAGCCCAGGATGTGGAGAGATGAAGGCCTCCCGTCTGTGAGCCCAGGGTGTGGAGAGATGAAGGCCTCCTGTCTGTGAGCCCAGGGTGTGGAGAGATGAAGGCCTCCCGTCTGTGAGCCCAGGGTGTGGAGAGATGAAGGCCTCCTGTCTGTGAGCCCAGGGTGTGGAGAGATGAAGGCCTCCTGTCTGTGAGCCCAGGATGTGGAGAGATGAAGGCCTCCCGTCTGTGAGCCCAGGATGTGGAGAGATGAAGGCCTCCTGTCTGTGAGCCCAGGATGTGGAGAGATGAAGGCCTCCCGTCTGTGAGCCCAGGGTGTGGAGAGATGAAGGCCTCCTGTCTGTGAGCCCAGGGTGTGGAGAGATGAAGGCCTCCCGTCTGTGAGCCCAGGATGTGGAGAGATGAAGGCCTCCCGTCTGTGAGCCCAGGATGTGGAGAGATGAAGGCCTCCCGTCTGTGAGCCCAGGATGTGGAGAGATGAAGGCCTCCCGTCTGTGAGCCCAGGATGTGGAGAGATGAAGGCCTCCCGTCTGTGAGCCCAGGATGTGGAGAGATGAAGGCCTCCCGTCTGTGAGCCCAGGGTGTGGAGAGGTGAAGGCCTCCTGTCTGTGAGCCCAGGGTGTGGAGAGATGAAGGCCTCCTGTCTGTGAGCCCAGGATGTGGAGAGATGAAGGCCTCCCGTCTGTGAGCCCAGGATGTGGAGAGATGAGGGCGTCCCGTCTGTGAGGGGGGGGGTTTTGGGCCCCCCTCCGGAAGCGCTGCAGAGCGTCTCTGGGCCGGTGGGACGCTCGCTCAGAAACGAGCGCTCTGAAAACCTCTGTCTTCAGTCAGAGCCGATTCACGCTGATAAATGCTAATGTTCTGAACGTCTGCGCCAGCTAAGCGATTATATTAATAAAATTATGCAGATTGATAGATAAAAGATCACAGGCGTCGAAGGGCAGACGTTGTGAGGGACTGAGGAAACGCCTTTCGGGGGTTTTTACTCAGGCACGTGGTGTGGATGTCCCCGCTTTGCCTGACAGGATTATTACAGCCTTCTCAGAGAGGAGTGCTAATGAAGGCTGGTGTTTGGAATAAGCGGAGTTGTGCGGCTCTGACGTGGTGTGCTGTGTGTGGACCACCCTGTCCCCGCTGGGCATGGAAATGAGAGTCAGTGCAGTGTGATACCCTCCTCGTCTGCCTGACAGCTACTGCACTGCTCCTTCGCCTGGCCTGACTGGCTTCTGGGGTGAAGGAGAAAAGAACTCCACATGCCCGCACTCACACAGGAACCCACACACACGCTCTGTGGACATGGATGCATGCGCACACGCACATGTTCGCCTGTGTGCACACACACGCACACATGCACACACACATACACTCCCACACACACAGAAGGATTGAATATACTAACAGTATAGACCCGCCATATTTCCAGAGCTGGGCCTCCTCTCTCTCTCTCTGCTCTCCCAGGCCTGTCTCTCAGATAACCAGCATTCAGAGAGCCTTGATGTGCACACTCACACAGTCTACCCTGCTAACAAGATATCTCTCAGCTGTGTGTGTGTGTGTGTGTGTGCGCACGCACGTGTGCACTAGCATATCCACAAACACTAACAAGCAAACCACAGATCCTCAGCACAGTTTGGAAAGCACCCTTCTTGATGTGAGCATGTATGCCTGTTGGAGTGTCAGTTTGAATCGCGCAGTACAGCTTCTCCCAGTGCCGCCAGGCCTTTCTCAGAGAACACCGATCCATGATTCTGTGTCTGTTTCTGCATGCAGCTCCTGACCAAGCCTTTCTGCTCTTTCTTGCTTTGCCTTTACATTCTTCAGTCTGTCTGTGTCTTTGTCAGTCTACACGCCTTTCAGTCTATTTGTGTGGGTGTGTGCGTGCATGTGGTGCGGTGTATGTTGCGATTTTGTGCGATTGTGTGTGTGTGCGTGTATGGTGCATAGTGTTGTGTGTGCGCGTATATTGTATGGTTGTGTGTGTGCTGTCACAGCAACACACAGCACGGCGCCTGGTAGCTGCGCTGTCTGGCGCATAATGAAGTAGGTAAAACGGCCCCTCGTTCACTGAACCAACGCTGCGCACACGGCGATTCTGAGAAGCTCATGAACCCGCTGCCCGTCCACACGGGATTCCCATCAGCAGCCCCTCGCCGTGTGGACGTGGGGGAGGGGTGTGTACTACCTTTGGGATGCTACCGAAGGACGCCCTTCATTCTCATGCATTATTCATTCGTTCGGTGTGTTTGCGTGTATTTCAGACCTGATTAAAATGTCATTGTGACACACGGGAGCGTGCACGAGTCGCTCCAGAGCGGGTTCAAATGCAGTTTGCATCGGCGTTGTCTTGATGGAGATGGGCTTACTGGAGGGGCAGGAATGGTGGAGAGAAGAGTGACAGGAAGTCCAAACAAACGGAAAAGTCCTTAATGTTTTGGATATTTGTTTTTACTCACAACATCTAAGACTACTCTGCCTACCCGACTGCACTGGCCAAGGTCTTTCCTTAGTGACACCTTTGACGCATTTTCGTGGATTGTTTTGTATCGTATCTCATTTGCTCGCGTATGTCTTTGTACCGGGAAAGGTGGCGTTATAGTAGAGCAGTAGAGTCCTCTTGTTCAGCGCGTTCAGCGCCACTCTGTTTCGTGGGAACAGTGCTAGCCGCCTCGACATCGTCTGTAATCTGCAGCTTGTTGAGCGTTTTGGTTGTGCTGTGCGTGCGCTTTTGAGTGTGACTTCCCGCGCGATGACTATCACGCGCTGCGCGAATTTGCCGAGAAGTTGCTCAGCGATTCCCCTTTGGGCGCTAACGTAGCCCACGTGGTTTCGCCTTGTGTGACACCGTAACGGAGAGAAGCTGAACTCATAAAACCTATCTGAGTCGATGAACTCTGTCAATGCTGGGCTTTAGGTTTTGAATCTGCTTGTTTCAGGGGCGTGTGCTGCACCACAGGGCCTTCTGTCACAGTCTGTGAGCTCAGAGAGGAACCTGAAAGCCATCCTGCACTAACAGCGCAGAGTCCACTCGGCTCTTTGCAGTTATGTAAGGAAAATCTCCTAATAGGGAGATTTTTAAAAATGTATTTATATTTTTTTTCAGGAAGTTCAGCGGCAGGTTGGTTTCCTTGTTGGGTGTGAAGCGGGTGACGGGGTTTCGCTGCGCACGCTTTGTCAGGTGACGTCTCCGCGGGGTCCTGCAGACGCGTTCAGCCGCTCGCTGGTAGCCGTGTTGGGCTAATGCGTGGCCTCCCCAGTGTCAGCCTCTCTCTGATCATTCATAAAGGGGGGAGAAAGGGCTCAGAGTGGGGCGCCAGCAGTTCCGCTGCTCTGGCTGTGGAGCCGGGCTCTGTGGCTGTGCTGCTGGTGAGTGAGTGGAGCCGGTCTCTGTGGCTGTGCTGCTGGTGAGTGAGTGGAGCCGGTCTCTGGCTGTGCTGCTGGTGAGTGAGTGGAGCCGGGCTCTGTGGCTGTGCTGCTGGTGAGTGAGTGGAGCCGGGCTCTGTGGCTGTGCTGCTGGTGAGTGAGTGGAGCCGGTCTCTCTGGCTGTGCTGCTGGTGAGTGAGTGGAGCCGGTCTCTGTGGCTGTGCTGCTGGTGAGTGAGTGGAGCCGGTCTCTGTGGCTGTGCTGCTGGTGAGTGAGTGGAGCCGGGCTCTGTGGCTGTGCTGCTGGTGAGTGAGTGGAGCCGGGCTCTGTGGCTGTGCTGCTGGTGAGTGAGTGGAGCCGGGCTCTGTGGCTGTGCTGCTGGTGAGTGAGTGGAGCCGGTCTCTGTGGCTGTGCTGCTGGTGAGTGAGTGGAGCCGGGCTCTGTGGCTGTGCTGCTGGTGAGTGAGTGGAGCCGGGCTCTGTGGCTGTGCTGCTGGTGAGTGAGTGGAGCCGGTCTCTGTGGCTGTGCTGCTGGTGAGTGAGTGGAAGCGGCTCTGTGGCTGTGCTGCTGGTGAGTGAGTTGAGCCGGCTTCTTGTGGCTGTGCTGCTCGGTGAGTGAGTGGGAGCCTGGGCTCTGTGGGCTGTGCCTATTGGACGGCGTGGCGTGGTGATGGATGGGAGCCGGCACGGGGTGGGGGACGTCCGCCGGCACCACACGTCTCCCGGGGCAACGCCCGCTTGACCTTTCACCCCCCCCCCCCCCCCGGCCGGCCCGTTTCCTGCGGTCGGGGGCTGGGGGGTTCCCCTTCCCTGAGAATGTTGAACGGACATGGAGCGCTGTGTCCGCCAGGCGAATGCCTGTGTGTGTGTGTGTGTGAGTGTGTAAGCGTGAGTGTGTGTGTGTGTAAGTGTGTAAGTGTGTGAGTGTGAGTGAGTGTGTGTGTGTGTGCGTGTGTGTAAATCGCCTGTAATGGAGCCGTAATGAAGGCCTCAGAAGCCAGCTGCTTTCAGGGCTCTTTATTGCTCCCATTCAGGCGTTCCCCTAAACCCGGGGAGCCACAGGGGCTGCTCATTACCCTCCTCACTCCCAATTGGTCAATTGAAGGCGGCTGATTACATAATTAACCCGCTCACCTGGTTTGTTAATTGGTCTCAGCTGGCCTCTGATTTGAAGGTGAAGCAGAACCGGGCGGGCCCTGTGGATCTGCGGTACCTTTGTTTCACACTGCGCTGCACATTAAACATGCGCGTTACACATCGTACAGTACGCATTGTGCAGCGCTGCATTGCTCCGATTGGTCAAACAGGCTCTCGCTGTGAGAGGTGGAGCTCAGAGCGCGGAGGCTAATTTGAAGTGTTCCCTTTCCTGCCCGGACCACAACGCTCTCTCGCTCTTACCACGGAGTGAGTGAAGACCGGCACGTGCTTCGGGCAGAACGTTTGCTCCGGCAGCAAGGTGACGTGGGTAATATTAATCCCGCCGCACCGCTGGAGTCCGCCTGCGAGCCCGTATGGGGCGGGGAGGGGCCCATTAGGGAATGACCGGAGTTCAGACGCATCAGCTCTCCTTGCGCCGCCCTCATCTCTCTTTATGAGCACCTGTCAGGGGCCCGCAAAGCGGAGCGAATATATTAATGTGCTCATTATTCCCCCCGACCCGTCCCGCTGGCGCGGGGACCTTGAATTATGCTTGGCTAGCGAACGAAATGGAACGTAAAATTTACCAAGAAGGATGTCCCCACCGCGAACGTACAAATTACCCGCCCATTATGCAGCGAAATGAGGAAGTCAAAGGATATGTAAATACGTAGATATATAAATCTGCATAAGTCCCATCTGAACTGAGGCAGTGCATATGTCGGCTGAAATAAGTTTTGATAGGTCGGCTTGTGTTTGCTTGATAATGGAGGTTAACCTCTAGATAAATGGAAATCGCTGCCCGAACATTGATTTTTATGCCTTCCAGAGGCATACGTGCATGTTTATATGTACATTGGCTGAATTAGGTTCATTTCTTCAGCCAGGATGGTGCGATGGCCCTGATTTAAATGAGAGCAGAGAGAGAGTTGTAGAATGAGAAGTCTTTTGTGCGTTTGTGTGTGCGCGTGTGCGCGTGTGCGCGTGTGTGTGTGTGTGTGTGTGTGTGTTGTGTGTGTGTGTGTTTGTGTGTGTGTGTGTGTGTGTGTGTGTGTGTGTGCGTTTGTGTGTGTGTGTGTGTGTGTGTGTGGTGTGTGTGTGTGTGTGTGTGTGTGTGTGTGTGTGTGTGTGTGTGGCGTGTGTGTGTGCGTTGTGTGCGTGTGCGCGTTTGTGTGTGTGTGTGTGTGTGTGTGCGTTTGTGTGTGTGTGTGTGCGCGTTTGTGTGTGTGTGTGTGTGTGTGTGTGTGGGTGGCGTGCGCGCATGTGTGTTGGGGCTGTTCTGGAAGGGGTCCGAGCAGCTGAGCTTGGGACGGGTGTGGGTCAGTGTCCTCCTCCTCCTCATGTCTGTGGGGGGACGGGCCTCGCAGAAGCAGCTGTCTGGCAGGACAGGCTCGCTCAGTGGCCCTCCTCGGGCCCAGCACTGGCAGTCATGGAACAGATTCAAATGACCAAAAACATAGGCTGCATTCAGATAGAAATTCAGTATAAATGCTGTTTGTGCACCCCTGAAAGCACTTGTTTGTCTTGTTTTATTACATCTTTATGACACTGTGCGTTTGTCATATGGACATCTGTAATTGTATTTTTCTCCTTTGAAAAAGATATTTTTAAGCAGAATTTTGTTGTGTGTCTGGATGTTGTCTTTTGGCCTTGTGCTGTAAAGTGCCATTCTGTGCTCGCTCTTACTGTGCTTGAAGAGATTAGTGGGCTGGAATGCAATTCTTGGACTGAGTCAATTTGTGTTCCCTACGTGCTTGAATGATACCCAGAATTCCTCTGTGCAGTGAGACCACCCATACCGTGGGTGCTGATTGGCTGAATGAGGCACCCTTGCGTTGGTTTTGATTGGCTGCGTGAGGCTGGGCATGCACGTGCTAACATTGTCCAGTGCTGCTTGTCCCAGTTCTGTTGGGCTGTGTGCTCCACGTGTGTGGCTACAACCTGGACAGCTTGTAGGGCTTTATTCTTCATTTACAGATCTTTTTATCCTCACTTTGTTTGAAATACGTTTAAAAAAAAAGATTTTTTGTGATTTTTAACTCAGAAGTATTATTATTATTATTATTATTATTATTAATAATAGTAATGATCATTTTGACGTTGACATTTTTGATTACCAAGTTAGGATGTCTGTGGTGCTGAGTGTTAAGTCTGTGTTGACAGGACCTGTTCTTTGTTAATGAGCAGAAGCCCTAATCTCCCATTCAGTTGAATGTGTTCAGTGGGGAGGATTTGCATGTTAAACATTGTTCCTTTGGCATTTTCTCATGAAATAATGAAACCGTGTTTTCTTTCTGTGTTCCCTTTAATCTTGTCACATTTTCAACGCCGCAAAAAATATTTTGCCCAGAAACGAAATTGGTGTGGCGCTCCTGATGAGCTGAGAGATGAACTGACGGAGCTGTGGCTGTTGTCCCTGAAAGCTCCCCGCTCGTCATGCTCATTCTCCAGCAGGCCAGGGCCAGAGGGCGCTGGAGCGTCGCGGCCAGTCAGCGGTACCAGGTGGGGGGGGGGGGGTTTAGGGGTGGGAGAGAGAGTGTGGGTGGGCAGAGGAGGTGGAGTTGGAGTAGGAGAGAGAGTGGGAGTGGCATTTGGAGGGGGGGTGTGGGTAGGGATGGGAGTTAGGGTTGGGGTGGGAGGGGATCGGTGGGGTAGGAGTGGGGGAAAGAGTGGGAGTGCGATTTGGAGGTGGGGGTGGGAGAGAGCGTGGAAGTGGGATTTTGTGGTGGGGGTTGGAGTGGGAGGGGGAATGAGAGGTTCACAATGCTGGATTTGACAGACGGGTGACCAGTCGGTCTGGGCCTGAAACGTCCCGCCCATGCCGGGGGTGCCGGCTGCGGTACGAAAATAAACCGGACGATCCGTTCTGTGCCCGCACACAAAATGTTGTATTCCCTCTGCCCCCCCATCTCACTGTGCAAAACAACATTTCCCAGTGCGTTCGCTAGCAGCCCTTTTGTGCTGTGTCCTTTGAATATATTCCAATAAGCCTTTTAAAAACAGATAAAATCATTATCTTTTATTTGGCCTCGGTATCGCTGCTGTTGCCAGAATTGATTGGAGTGGGGGAGACGTATTGTGTGCAGTCCCCACAAGGGTGAAACGGAGGAGGCTGGCACTGCCACTTCTCCCATTTGAAAAGATAAGGTGCTGGGTATTGACTGATGCACTGAATCTTTATTAACAGGAAAGCCAGAAGAATAGAGCAACAGACAGCAACAGCGATAGTCCAAATATAGATGTGCGCTCTAATAGGGCGAGGGCGTCGCAAATCACGTTCGAGTGTATAATGAAGAAGATGGAGTCTTGGCTGCGGAATCTTAATCTTCATACTAATCAGCGTTTTGGCTCTCTTGTCTTTGTCATTGACTGCTGTTCACTCTTGTTGAGATGCAGCAGTGAGGAAGACAGTGAAGAATCGGGCCAAAATCGTGTGTAGAATTTTAATATTCTTTCTTCACCCGATTTGGGGCAACCGTAAAGTCACCCCTGTGCCACAGCCGCCTACACAAAGGACATTATGCCTGGAGCAAGTACGCCTGCCTGTGCTCCAGAGACTGTTTTACAAACACTGGTGACAAGAGGCCGTTCTTGTCTCAGACATGCAGTGATAACAATGAGACCGCGCTTGGTTCAGTTGGTTGTATTTTAAAGTGCCTTCTGCCTGTGAGGATCAGCTGGGCTCGTATGTACGGCCTGCTCATTACCACGCTGTCCATTTTCCGCTCATCCAGTTTCAAGGGACACTTGCATCCCTGTCATTGACATGAAGTTCGTGGCGCTGAGCTGCATTGGAGGGGTGGGTCTCAGCTGTTGAGGCGGATATAGGACCGTAAAGAGAGTGCGATTTCTCCCCCCTGCCGCTCCCTCCTGTCTAATGGGCTGGCAGGGCACACGTGCGTGAAGGACCCGGCGACTTGAAATTACAACGAGGTGGGGCCGTCGTTCAGGAGCCCCACTCCCACACACACACACACACACACACACCATCCCACCCACCCCACCCCCCCAAACCCTAATGGACCAGTCTGTTTTTATTTCCTTTCCGCAGTTGATTTCAGCTGGGTGAATAATTCATGGTAATGACGGCACAAAGAGAGGCAGAAAGGCAGTTGCTGGTGGTTTTTTTGTTCTGGCCTCCCCCCCCACCTCCAGGCCCCTCCCCCCGTGCCGTGCGGACGGCTGGGAGGCAGCAGCAGCTTGCCAGACGGCGGGGGTTCTGATAGGTATCTGGCGAGAGCGACAGACCTGCCGGGGCGGGGCCCCCAGCCCATTAGCCTCCCGCGTCGCTCCCCCTATCCCAGGATCGGGCCGCGACTAATGCGCTCGACAGCCGCCTGCGACCCTCATCCACCCCCCCGGTCCCCCCGCCCCCCCGGTCCCTCCCCCCCCCCCCCCCCCCGGGGTCAGGGCTCCGCCCCAGGACCATCAGGCCTGCCAGCCGTTCTAGCGATAAGCCATCTCACCTCCCGTCTCCTGGTGGAGTAATACGCCCTGAAGGGCCAGAGATAAATAATGGATTAAAACAGGAAGAGAGAGAATGAGAGAGAGAGAGAGAGGATGTCTCATCTCCAGGTAGAGCCAGCGTTTCCCTGTCTCCCCCTCTGTCTGTTCGAGAGAGAGAGAGAGAGAGGATGTCTCATCTCCAGGTAGAGCCAGCGTTTCCCTGTCTCCCCCTCTGTCTGTTGGAATACCAGCCGCTCCTGGCGTGTTCTGGGCGTTTCCAGCGCGCTGGAATGGCCCGTTCTGAGTGGGGTTGTGGGCGGATATCAAGTTGGACAGATGGGTAGAGCTGGAATCATTTAAAGCCTTCTAAAGCAGGAGAAGAATCTTAATCTTGGCACATTTACGTATAGGCTATATTTACAATAATACAAATTGTATTCATTTATTTTTATTAGTAGATGATAAAAATAGGACTTCCAACACTTCCATCCTCTTCTTTATAAATTGCAGTTGTCTCTGGGTTTTGTGTGTGTAGGTACAGCAGAGAAGGGGAACGTAGTTTGCGATTGTTATGGGAATTTTTGGAATATTGGAGTGATTGTGATGTTGCCTTGCCTATTGTCAACGTTTCGAGTTTCTGAAAATACTCCTGTTGACGACTTCCTATTTAAGGTGTGTTTTTGAAACATTAAGTCCACATTTGCTGATGGAGACTCGGGCCAAAACGGTTGCATAGTCTGGATAAAAATAAAAAAGCATTCAAAATGATTTTCTCTGTAACTAATGGGAAAGGAAAGTTTTGAACGAGCGGGTGTCGGATAGCTAGCTATAAATATGTTGTCTGATTTGCGGGATAATTGCTTAGGCTTTTAAACCTTCCAGGTGAATGTGAAAATCCAGGCCTTATGAATGCGTATCTTTTACCTGTCAGATAACATTATCATTTAGATGGCTTCCAGCCTCCTCCTGCTGCAGCAGGATTTGTGATTGTTGCAGATCGGATCGATTAGGATCGATTTTTTTCTCGCTAGCTCTGGAAGGCGATGGATGCCGATGCAGCTGCAGGGCCAGGTTCACAGAAAATCTAGGTCACTGTTTAAAAAAATTAAAAAAAAAACATTTCTTAAAGTGCGAACTTTGCGGGAAGTTGAAGCTTACAGGTGTCAGGAAGAGTTAGCACCGTTAGCCGCTAAGCTGCAAACGAACGTTTTACGACTTTGTTCGTAGACAACCCGAAACAAATACTCATATGATGCTCATAAATGCAGGTATGATTGTGGAAAAAAAACATATAATGTTACATCACGTTGCACTATATTACAGGCGTTTCGTAGACGCTCTCATCCGGAGCGCCTTACACAACTAATATCAAAATGACTAGATTAAAAACAAAGCACTGTGTAAAAAAATAATGATCTAATTTGTGGGGAGAAAACCAAAGGTTTGGAGTTTTTGTGATGCCATCAAAGCATCAGCCATTTCTTCCGAAAGTGGAATACACTGAAAATATATTGAAATAAAATATCATTTATATCAAGATAATGTAACACTTAACATTATATTGGCAGATATGCACATTATTGCCAGTTTCACATATTGCTGGCAGGAGACTTTTGCCCTCGACAACAGAACACAGTCACTGATTTAAATATATGAGTCACTCACTGATAGCATATAGCTGCTGTGCCCACATTGCTATTTATGAAGCAACGCTCCCCCATAGCTACAGTAAATACCCAACATAACACTGTCAATCATTCATCTAATTCTGTGGGAGCACACAATATATAGAGTTCTTGTGTGAGGGGGATTATATATTAACTTTTAATGAGTCCAACTCAGAGAAGCAATAAAGCCCTACTGTATGCATGCTGTATGCACAGAATATGGACTGAATATTTAGTGCATCTGAAAGGAGAAGTGAAGTTTCTGCAGAGAGAGAGGGACTGCTCTGCGGTGCGGTGCATTGGTCTTACAGCACTCGCATTTACATGGAGACCACAAACATGTTGCGATTGCTGCATGTTGTGCAAGTGTCCAAAGCGGGTCTTCAGGAATGCGGGTTATTGAGTTCTGTTTACATCTTTCTGTCAGAAACTCCAACTGTCAGATAGCCCTGCATGCATGTGCATGCACAAACACACACTGAAACAGACACACACACACACACTGAAACACACAGATACACCATCACTCAAACGGAAACACACCTCAGAAACCCACACGCACACACACACACACACACACACACACACCATACACAGTCAGGCCACACAGAATTTGGTTATGTGTGAGGAACGGTGTTCCTGCAGTAACAGCTGTGCTTGGTGTGTACAGAAGGCTCCAGAGAGTCATCTCTCTCGGTGGAAGGCTTTTGCCTGCTGGTGCTGTCATAGGTACTGCGGTGCAATCCCAGGATCACATTTCAGCCCCTGAGAAACGGGCGTCCTCATGAAGCTCGGTCGGACTGAGCTGGAGCTGCACAGGGGAGCTGCACAGGGGAGCTGCACAGGGGAGCTGCACAGGGAAGCTGTGCGGAAGATGCAGAAGTGACCGCTGATTTTCGTGCTCACACACATGCACGCACACACACACACACACACACACATTCATACACACATGCACGCACACACACACACACACAAACATGCACACACACACAAACCAACAGCACCACACACACACACACACAACACACATTCATCACATGACACACACACACCACTCACACCATGAGACACAGGTGGCTCGAACCCCAGCAGTGCAGTGACAAATCCGAAACTTTCCTGATCCGCGTGCCGTGTTTGTCTTTCTGGAATTTCTCAATTACGTTTGTGAAAGCACAAAGATGGCACTAAGCGGATGAGCACAGTCAGGCGTGTGGCATTAAGCTGGCCGCAGCCGAGGCACACCTAGATTACCGTTACACAAAGAAAGTCATTAAAGTTCTTTTAAATGATTTTTTGTCTCTGCTTTAGTTCCTGTTCGGTAATCACACGCCACGAGGCAGCCGGGGCGGCGCTGGGTCAGAGCTCGCCTGGGCCGGGCGCGGTGGCGGACTCTGTGAGGGCGGGGCTGAACTTTGAGCGGCTGGCGTCCTGCGGCGCTGCGGGGGCGGGGCCAACGCAGGGCAGCGCTCGGCTGCTGGCCATCCTTTCAGAGAGGCTGAATAAGCCCAATAATAAGGCCCCAAATCCCAAACCCCCGCGCCCTTCCCGCCCGGCCCGCCCGGCCCGCCCTCTGAGCACGTTTGACGGCGGTTAAATTTTTTTTAGGAGAGGCAGGGAATGCGAGTGATTGTTTGAGAGTGCCCTGATATTTCCCTTCAAACATTCCGTGTGTGAATGTGACTGAGAGGTTTATTTTGGTAGTGTCTGCTGCGGTGTTTTCTGTTCCGTGTCCCGGCTCCAGCCTGCTCGCGTCACACTCTGACTAGCGCAAGCCGTCTCTCTCAGCGCGGTCAGCTCGGTCCTTTCACCGACGAAACGCCGGGACGTTCCCAAACCTCGCGGCTTCCGCCGTGAGAGCGCCGAAGAAGAATGTTCAGAAGAACGAGACAATGAGCAGTGTCTGTGTCTGTTTCTGGCTGCGGCCCGTGAGCAGTGGCCCGGCCTCTGCGGAGTCGTGGAAGCGCTGATCTGCTTGCTGACGCGCCCTTTCTGCTCCAGCGCTCGCGCTTCGCTCTGCTTCTCAGGCGCTCCGCTCTGACTCACCCATTGGCTGCCGGTTCCTGCCATGCTCTACCGGAGCGCTGCGCTGTGGGCGGGGGCGTGGTTACCCGGGGGCTCGGAGCGAGGGGGGGGCCAGCGGCGCCCCTGGGAGCCCCGGGGCGGGCAGACGGACGGGCAGACGGACGGGCAGATGGGCGGATGTGAAAGTCGTCGCGGGCGTGCAGTTGTCATGCTGCTGCTGCGCTGCCTGGAGCTCCTTCATAACTCTGGCGTGGTCGCCGTGCCAACTGGTCTGTCATTCAAGGTCGCTTCGGTCTCTGTCCCTGCACCCACAAATCACCGGGACCAGGCTGCCTCACGGGGTCCCTGCACCCCCATACGGGCTCACTCCTGACCTGCAGACGCCCAACCTGCCCCCAATCCCATCATGCCCTGCACTGATGCACAGAACTATGACTTTCCTCGAACTCAAACTAATTTATTCATTATAAAATGCGAATATCAAAGGAGACAAATGAATAATGAAAAGATATACAAGTAATAGTAGACATGAATAACTATGCCATTGTTCTAAGCCCGTGAATGCTTTCAGGAATGCTTGTTGTATATACAGACATACTTATATATAAGTTATCATTTCGTAGGTTTCTCAATGGTATATCATTCAGACCTGTTGTCAATAAAACATCAAGAACCACGAGAGAAAGTGCTGGAAGCCGAAGGTAGTTTTGAGGCTACCAGCATACGGAAAGCAAGCGCAGCTGTGTTCATGAGACAGCCGCTCTGCACCGTGCCTGTCCTGCAGCATCGCACTGCCGAGAGGAACCACACCGAACAGGACCCTCGACACCGCTGTCTGCGCAGAAACACCTCTGATTAATAAAAGAACCAAAACAAAAACGCGTCCGCAGTATTTTCAAATATCTTTTCAGAACAGTTCTCATTTTATCTCGTTCTCCGAGTCCAGAAGTGTAGTTGGTGTCAGGGGAGTTGAGCTGAGCGCGGTGTGATTTAATAACTCCAGTGAAGTTCGCGGTGCGCTGACCTGCACCTCCGGATAGAACGCGTAGGCAGCTGTTTCATTTCAGTCGCGTACGTCGGCCCCGTGCGCTCTTCAGGCCGGTCTCTTAGCAACAGGTCTGTGGCCACACGTGGGCACGCGCTGCGACCTGTTGCCGTGTAACGTGTTTAACGGGAGTGCGATCGATCTGAAGCGCGGGGAGGTGGGCGCCTCCATTGCTTTTGGGCTCAGCTCAAGGAGGAATCGCCACACAAATCATCCAGCATGCGATGGGAACCGATGCATTATTGATGGAAAATAAGTGCGATGAAGTGCCGTGGTTTAGAAGCATAACTCTGCGTGGCTGCGTGGCTCTGGTGGCAGATAGCGTGCCAGGCCGTCACGGCGAGGTCCCCCCAGCGCTGGAGGGGTGAGAGATGAGGCCGCAGCCGAGGCTGTGAGCCTGGTGCATCAGCGGCAGGGCGCGGGAGGGAGGCTGCTTCGCGTACGCGTCTGGCTCTCTCTTCCTGTTCAGACTGCAGGTGTTCCTTTCTTCAGCCTGCAGATCTGTGGTCTCTGACGGGCGGGCTGAGCTCGGCTCATTGTCTCTGAGAGGAAACGCGAGGCACGGCGGGAGCCGCTCGGGGAAACGGCTCTCCCGCGCGCTTCCTGTGCGCTGTGAGGGTCGCGTCGGCGCGCGGGCGGGCGTGCGGGCGGCGTCCGGTCCGTCGGGCGGGCGCGCTGCGGGGCGCTCTCCTGGCTTTCGGCAGCCTGCACGCCGGTCCTGCCAGCGGCGCTCCCACACGCTCGGGAGAAAGGGGGGGGGTTGCTGCCGCTCTCTAATCTCCCGCGCGTCCCGTAGAGGCCCCCCGGGGGCGTGAGGCTTGGCTTCCCCGCTTGAACACGTCCTCCTGGGAGTCAGGGGGGACCCCTGCTGATAACGTGGGGAAGTGTCTTACTGACAGCGTGCACATGTGTGTGTGTGTGTTTGTGTGTGTGTGTGTGTGTGTGTGTGTGTGTTTGTGAATGCCTGCAGCTGACTGTGTGTGAATACTGTGTGCAAACTGGTCTGTGCGCAGGTGAGCATGTGAGAAGAAGCAACTGCAAGTGTGTGTGTGTACATTTTTTGTGCACATGACTGTTTTTGTATGCGAGTGTATGCATGTGCTGTGGTGGTACACATTACTGCTGTTGGGGGATGATCAGATTCAGATCCAGGCCCGTAGGGACAGATTCAGACCTGCCCTCTGACCCCCGGAATTTAAAGGATAAATGTAAAAATAAGCTTGGACACATTTTTCTGAAGTAGTTCCACTATGCTGATCAGTAATGATAGTCGTTTTGTCACATCGTTCTTTGTGGAGCTTTGGTCACCCTCAGAACCACTCTTCAGTGCTCCAGGACTGGAGTTTCCTGGTTTGGAGAATTGTGTGTGTGTGTGCGAGTATGTGTGTGTGTGTGTGTGTGTGTGTGTGTGTGCGTGTGTGTGTGTGCGCGTGTGCGTTGTGTCGTGTGCGTGTGTTGTGGTGTGTGTGTGTTGTGTGCGAGTATGTGCGTGTGTGTGTGTGCGAGTATGTGTGTGTGTGTGTGTGTGTGCGAGTATGTGCACGTGCGCGTCAGTGCGTTTAGCCCAGTTGTGCTTCTGATCTGAGCAGCTTTTTTCAGAACCGCTGAAGTGACTCTTTCTCTCTCTCTCCCTCTCCTCTTAGGCGAAACCTCACCAAGCTGTCTCTGATCTTCAGCCACATGCTGGCCGAGATCAAGGCCATCTTTCCCGGGGGGCAGTTCCAGGGCGACACCTTCCGCATCACCAAGGCCGACGCCGCCGAGTTCTGGCGAAAGTTTTTTGGCGACAGGTAGGTCCCGCTGAGCCACCCTTTCAGCTCTGAGCTTGTTTGTGCGTGCATTGACTGTGTCTCATTGCATTTCTGAATATCGAACGTGTGAATATGTCACGCAGTGTTGGGCATTTTTAATTTTAATTTTGCTATTTTTGAGGGGAGTACCCTTTCTAGTTCCCGAAAGCTAGGAGAAGTTGGTATTTGTTTGAAATGTATAATAAGGCTGTTCCCCATGTGAAAAGAGAAGCCCTAATCTCTAGCACGCAGCGTCTCCGGGGCCTTTGAGATGGGCTTGACTGCGCACCGCAGGCTGCGCGCTGCACAGGCAGTTCTCCCGTGCGGTCGCGCAGGCACAGCTGTTCCGCGGCGGGCTCTGCTTGCAGAGGAAGTGGACGCGCATCGCTGTCAGTCTTCGTTTAGGCTGACGGCGATTCGCCGTTTTCTCTCTCAGTGCAAATTACGCGCAAAGCCAACTGAAACACACCGTAAAGAACATTCGTTGAAAAATGAGGAGAAATCAAAATGCGGTAATTACGTTTGACTATCTCTATAGTAAATATAAACCCTAAGCTGCGCATGTTACTATGCAAAATATCCAGGCGAAATAAAAAAAAAAAATAAAGGTTTCCAGGATTAGAATTAAATGAAAAAATATGCTAAAATATACAGCCGGATGCATCAGAGGCGGATGTATTTTCACTGCCGGTGTCACTCCGACTCCATCCTGTGTTTGCACAGACTTCTCTGCGCGTGATGTTTGCAATGTCACGTCGCGCTTTTTAATGAAATGGCACCAGTTTCAATCAAAATCTCAAGTTTATGTTGCAAAATTCTTTCTTATTGTTGCAGTGTGCAATTTTTAATAACCATTGGATGAAAAACAATAACGTAGCATTGAAATCACGTACCGCTGCATGAATTCAGACCCGTATGCCAGAAAAACCGGAATACCGCCCAGCCCAAGCTCATACTTCAGTGGCAGGTGCTTCAGGGAATTCTGGGAGTTGTGGTCCTCCCGTGGGACCTCACGGTTTACTGTGGGACCCCTACGAACATGCTGGGCTAGGTCTTATAAAGATGAGAGAACTCCTCCATCTCGCTCCGGGAACACTGCCATGTTGACTGTCAGATGTTTCATGTGAACCGGTATTCCTGCGATAGTACAGAAACAGGCAGCTGACAGTTTCAGGTGAAAACTGACACTAGCGGGTTCCCGTAGTTCTGGTTGAAGCACAGAGGCTTTTGGGTATGCTTTGCATGCAGCTTTGGGGTTAATTTGCATGGGTGAAACTGTGCGGGAGCAGCACGATGCTAGTGTCTCAGGTGGTTTCGGCCCCACAGAGATGGTGAAAGCAGGAGCGGATTTTTCGCCCCGCTCCTCTCCACCCCGCGGCCGATTTCGGCTTGCCTGTCCCGGAGTACGCGCCCACGCCTCTCCCCGGCCCGGCCCTTCATCCTCCATCGAGATTCGCGCGGTTCTCTGTGAAGAGTTTCATCTGAAAGCTCTTTCTTCAATAGTACATTTCTTTTATTTTCTACAGGCTTGTGTTGTGTGAACCGCAGTACCTTGCTCTCGTAGAGCTCCAGCTCTCTCTCTCTCTCTGAAAGCAGGGGACCGGGGGCGTTCTGTAGGCTCACAGACTGGCCTCTCGAGCGCTGGACTCCTTTGGATAGTGGCAAGCTTTGATCCGTCCCACGCCCCCACAGCGAGCGCGTGTAAAGACGTTAGTTACAGGGATTCTTCAAACCTTCTGCTCCTTCTGGAGAGGGAGACGGGGCAGGGGGAGGCAGAGAGGGGGGGACGGGGCAGAGAGAGGGAGAGAGAGAGAGAGGGGGACGTGGCAGGGGGAGGCAGGGAGAGGGGGACGGGGCAGGGGGAGGGGGACGGGGCAGAGAGTGGCAGAGAGAGCCTCCTGGTCCCCGCTCGCCCGTGTTGGAGCTGGAGGTAGAGCGCAGGCTGCGGGGCTCGGGGGCGGATCCCGTTTCATAAGAGGCGCGTTATGGATTTTGGCGAAGCTCGGCTTCCCGGACGAAGAGGGGGAGGAAGTGCGGCTGTTACAGATACCCGAGCTCGGCGCGTGTCTTTCCTCCCGCTGAAGGGCTTGCGTGAGGGCAAGAGAGTCCTCAGCACTGTCCCAACCCCCCCAACACTCCCTTCAGGCTGCTGAAATGGGGGCAGGTGTACTTACGGATGTGTCTTTAATTCTCTCAGTGCATGCACTGGCCCCAACATTACCTGTGTCTGGTCAGAAATTGAATATACTCAGAATATATTGGTGAGATATTAGGACGTGTCACAATGCATGGGAAAATATACTAATTATATTGCAGCTGTCAGAGTGCAGTAATTTAAAATGCACTGCTGTGAAATATAGGGACTATAACTTGAAAAAACATATTTGCAGCATATTGCAGCTAAATGAGAGGAAAGTAAAAGCTGTCCAGGTTAGCTTGCGCTGAGTTTGCTTCCGTGGTCCCAGACTGCTGAATGTAAAAGTGTCATTGTAAAGAGATTCTAAAAGTGTCTGTGTTAAGGGATCTTAAAAGGTAACAAAGTAACACTGTGATAAAAGCCAACTCTCGGATGAAGTTTGGTTGGACATGTGAGGTGCTCCTAAGTGAACTCGCTCCAGGACTAGCCTGGTGTCCGGTGCCCTGGTGCAGGGTGACTGCTGCAGTGCAGCCGGATGTTTGCCCAGGCCTCTCAGGTGCAGTGCATCGCCCAAGGGCATCTGTGCGCAGTCACGCCAGGGATTCAGCCCCGCCCGCCCACCCGCCTGCCCCCCCGCCCACCCGCCGTGGCACAGGTTCCTGTGCAGACAGCTGCGTGTGCGCTTCTGCTCAGACCCTGGAAAGCTCTCTGGCTCCCCTCCCGCGTGTTGGAGCGGCGGGTCTGAGGACTCGCCGGGATCAGTTTTCAGGAGAACGGCCTCCGGCGCTGAAACCTCCCTAGATCTAGCGCCCGAGGCTAAACAAACCCGGGGCTGCACTGTCAGGAGGGCGGCGGAGGTAGGGGGCCGCACGCGGGAGGGGGAGGAGGTAGGAGGGCCTTCAGACTGCGGGAGGGGGGCGGACGGAAGGTAGGAGGGCCTTCGCACTGCGGGAGGGGGGTTGGGGGGAGGGTTACGGCAGGACAGCGGGAGATTACCACGGAGGGCAGAGGTCATCTGTCGCCATGGTTCCCGTGCGTTTAGCTTGTCGCTGAGCGGTCTCATGCTGCGGTCTGCGCTCACCGCTCTGCCCTCGCCTTCTTGGGGCGCCTCTTCCTCGCTCGCCGAAACAGGAAGCCAGCTGTGGAGCCTGGCCTAGCCTTAACGACGAGAGTGATGACGGACAGGCACACCCCCCCCCCCCCCCAGTCAGGAGAGACCGGGGGTGGGACCCCATACGCCGCCGAAAAAGGGCTCCGCCCCCCGCCCGTCCCGCTCGCCCGCTCCCACACGCTGGTTTGGAGAGAGAGTCGTTCTCCCCAAACGCATTCACAACTCCTGCAGTCCTCAGAAGAGGGGGGCGGGGCGGGCACGGCCGACGGTGAATAAGCCACTCCAGAAGCAGCGAGGACTCTGGGAGCTGGGTTGAATACCGGCCTGTGTTTCGGTCACTCCTGTGGTGGCCTCATTGCGCCTCCGCCCCCCTCTGCATCCGTGCTGTTGCCTGGGAACACGTTCCCTCGAACCCTCTGCTGCTGAGTGCTGAAGGAGAATGGGACTCACACGCATTTCCTTCCATTTCGGTGACCCCCCGTGCTGGAGGTGATTCAGAGGCCATCTTTATACTCATTCTGACGTTCACGGTGATCGACTAAAAGCAGCATTTTAACGCTTCAACTAATGGAGCACATGCTTAATTAAACTTTTTCTTTCCTTTTTTTTGATGAGTGATTTGGTTAAAGTATAATTTATACTGTTGAATGGTTGAGGCCCCACACATCAACCTTTCTATTTTAAAACGCTCATTTAAATGCAGATCATGAACGCCAGCTAATGTAAGTGCAGTTTCCAACGGCAACAGCAAAGGCCACCAGCCAGGATGTCAGATTTTTTCCCCCCTCCTCCTCCCTTGCATGCAAAAGCAAAGATAATGGAATGAAAACCAGGGCTAGCTTGCTTTATTAATGGAGTGCATTGTTGCAGGAACAGGACAAAAATGCTTCAAAACCCTGATGAAAGAGCCATTGTTCGTAATTTAGTCTTTTTGTTTTGTTTGCTGTCCTTGTTTTTTTCCCCCGGCTGACACTCTACATTTCCGCTTGATCCAGCGTTTCCTCTGGAGTGGCTCTCGGGTGGGCGGGGACAAGGCCAGTTCAGGGGGAGGGGCGGGTCCTCAGCAGCACTAGGCCCCTCCCCCTTCCCCCTGTTTTGCTGACCTGGCCGGTTCAGCTTCCTCAGCTCGGTGTCGGTGTCAGTGTCGGAGAGGATGCTGGGACGCGGTAGTGCTAAAGAGGAGGGGGCACTGAGCCAGGAGAGAGTGAGAGGAGGAGGAGGAGAAAGAGCGAGGGAGGAAGGAAGGGAGAGAGAGGTGGGGGTGAGAGCGAGATGAAGAGGGGAGAGAGAAGGTGAGAGGGAGAGATTTATTTTTGGAGTTTCGAAATCTGTAATTAGTTGTTTGTTGCTGCTGCCTCTCACCTCGCCAGCTATGTGCCTGTGCTGTGCCAGTAGGACACCGTGAAATTAGCACTGAACTACGAGCTGTGGGAGAGAACGAGGAGGGTGGGAGGAGAGGAAGGGAGAGAGAGAAGAAACCAGACACGGAAGAATGCGAGCGACAGAGCAGTGTTTTTGTGTGAAGGCTTGCCTCCCTGTAGACATTGTGGCCATCCCACACAGGCCCCCGAGCCCCCCAGGAGCTTCAGGAAAAGATCACTCTTAATCCTGTATTCTGGGCCGCCTCCAGCCTCATCCGTGTGTGCTGTTCATGATGTCACGTCCTTGACTCATGTCACTGAGGCACACTGTCATAGACTATCGTTTGAGACCACACCTGTTAACCTGTAAGGGTTTTGGTACTTCTAGTCATTTTAGCTCACGTTGTTTCCTCTTCACCTGCCATTTGTACTGTAATATCTGCCAGGCAAATGGCACCCCGAGCAGCCCTTGGTAAGAGTATCTGGAGAGTGCGTGGAAGTGCCTTCAGTTTCCCAGACGACCTTCAGTTTACCCTCAAGAGTCGGCGACTGTTCTCAAACGCGGCCCAAAGAATCCAGGTGAAGATGAAAGGGAAACGGAGACGTGCTGGGCTTTCTCAAATTCTCAAAAGCTTTAGAGCTTTCAGACCGTCCGCCCCCGCCCCCCAAATCCGGCACCATCTTCGGCCGAACGTGCGGAGTTCTCTCCGCTTTCAGGATCCGGGAGAGCGGCGGCGAGGTTCGAAAGCCGAGCGAAGGCTGCTCAGAGCCGTGGGGTCGCGGGGTCAGGGGGAGGGATTTGCACGCTCCTCTCCGGTTTCCTCCATCGGAACCCGGCCCCGCGCAGCCCGGAGCGGTCGTGACTACCTGCGTCAGTCACGCGGGGGTCCTAATCCCTCCGCCCGCCCGCCCGCCCGCCCGTATGAGCGCCTGACGGATGGCGCGATGAAAGAGTCCGCGCAGGCGGATGCGTGAGAGGTGTCTTAGCAACGTCGTTCCTGGCTTTTCGCCGTTGGCTGGGCGACGGGTTTCTGTTCTTACGTTTCTCTTTTTGCTTGACCTCTGTAGTGTTAAATAGTTCCAGACAGAATCGCGTGCCTTCAATCCTCACGTAAACCTCTAAAGATGGAGACTGTTACGAAGCTATTTCAGAAATGCAAGCGGTAGTTAACGGAGAGTGACGTAAAACCAGCTCTGAAAGGGAGAGAGAGAGGCCAAGAATCACATCTTGTGCTTCTGTCAACACTAAAGCACTGAACAGTCAGCTCTGGCCTTCAGACCTGTGGGCGGACACACCCGTTTGACGTGTAAACATAACCTAGGAAGTGAACTCTGCTGGAACTAGATCTTTGTTTTGGTTTAGGTTTCAACCTAGGCAGCTTGGGTCAGAAGCTCTTAAAATAGAGCCTTCGTCTGATATTACTGAGAGCAGAGCTTTTTGGTGTGCAGGAAGAAAATGCTAATTGGCTGTGTTAAAGCAGGTTCAGAATGTTTTTTTTTAAAAGTTAGTGCTGCTGGTCAATTATTAGTCATGTTATCAGAATCTTCAGAATGGGGTTAGTCAGCTTTGGCTGAAGCTGCTGCTTGTTGTTGTTCTGTATCCTTTCCTGCTGCTGAAACCTCCCCCAGCCTTTTAATGAGAGCCTAAGAAAGCGTCTTCCGCGGATGGTGAATGCAGTGCGTCGTTTCCAGGGGTGTTTAAATATTTAATGCATGCTAATCGTACGCGTTAAAGGGACGCATTCAAAATGCAGAGGGCTGTCGATCCGCCAAGCTGCAGCCCCCCACACACACACACTCACACACACACACACACACACACACACACACACACGCACGCACGCACACACACACCGGCTGTGGCCGAAGGCGCCGTAGCCCCGCCCCCTCCTGGCAGGACGCCTTCAAACAAAGGTTAACCGCGGGATCCCGGGCCCGCCGCCTCTTCCTCGCGCGCGAACACCGTCCCCTTTGTGTGCGGCGGTCGGCTCGGCGGGCTGTCCAGGGCTCCGCGCGGCGTTAAGAGCACGGTTAACGGGACGAAGCAGTAACTGGCTGAGAGCGGAGTCACACTGAGGTCTCCTGCTTCCCCTGCGGTTTGGCGGTGATAACGCACACAGGAAAGACGCGAGGCGCGCTTCGGCTGCATGTGACCTTTACAGGCTTAACCGAGGCCACCAGCATCTGCGTCAAGATTGTTTTAATGCAGAGTAAGCCCTGATGATAGAATAAATACGCTTCTGTTTTTTTATGACTGCAGTGTGTAAAGGTTAACGTGAAAACAGAGGACTACCAGCGCCTTTGGCATAGTTTAACAGCCATTTTAGAGCCCACGCATATATATATATATATATATATTATATATTATATATACACACACATTGTGGTGGTGGTGTAATGGTGTGGGGACTGTTTTATTGGCACACATCAGCCTGCAACTGGGGATCATATGAATGCCACAGCATACCCGTACCATTTGCAACCCTTTATGACTACGGCATGAATGTGCAGCCAGAAAAATCAGCAGGAACTTGTGATGCTATTGCATGATTCTGGAGGCAAAAGGGGGTCCTAGCCATTACTAGATAGGTGTACCTAATAAAGTTGTTTGTGTGTGTGTGTGTGTGTGTGTGTGTGTGCATGTATGTGTGTGCATTCACACATTGCCCTCCACAGTGTTTGAAACATAATTTCTTCTTGATTGAGCT
This sequence comes from Anguilla rostrata, assembly GCF_018555375.3. Lineage (NCBI taxonomy): Eukaryota > Metazoa > Chordata > Actinopteri > Anguilliformes > Anguillidae > Anguilla > Anguilla rostrata. The sequence goes on along the minus strand of NC_057941.1, from coordinate 24,252,774 downwards.
CTCTCGCTGCACAATTTTAGGCTTGTAATCAAACGATCTAGACGGCCCCCCGCCACTCAAATCAGCATTCCGCCGACCGGCACGCCTTCCCCGCTTCGCCCAGGCTTCAGAGTCAGCGAGCCGTCAGGCTCAGAGAACACATCTCATTACCGCCTGGAGCCTTTACCTTTCCTCTGCGGGGAGCACAGTGAGCTGATCTCCCTCAGGAACATGCTGTAGGGGCGCGCATTTTTTTATAACTCTATCAGCCAAGTGAATATTTAGTGACTCACGGCGAAGTTGATTCGCTCATTTAAATAAAAAGGGATGGAGCGAGAGGGGAGAGCGAGGCGTGGCATTTTCCCCCTTTTCGGCGCGTGCTTTCGCTTTCCGCCATTTCCCGGGTCCCCCGCGTCTCTCTGAACGCCTCCGTGTGCAGTCGCCTCGACTTCCTTTTCTCTGTTATCTGGAGCGTTAATCTAACCTCACGGTATCCTTCAGTTCCCACGGTTACGTTTCACCTGGCGACGGGCCATTTTTTTAAAGGTCGGCGTAAGCGCGTGAGTTTCTTTTCCCCGGAACCGCCGGGTATCCAAAGACGCGCCTCGCGGTTGCGCCGTTTGGGCGTGGCTTTGCATCTTGTCCCGGGATGACCTCATCGCCCCTCGTGAAATCGGCGTTGCCCATTTTTAGACGGGGCCACTCGATTCCCGAGAAAGCCTGTTTCCTGCGAGATTAGCGGGGCGTCTGAACGGTTTAGGCTTCGTGAATCTGTCCGCCGTGCCCATTCCCTCGCGGTCTGCTGGCCGTGGCCGGGAAGCACGAGCCAGTTTGGTGCTGCGGTGCTGAGTTGCCGCAAATGGTCGCGATACGTTTGTGTTGCAGTGGAGACCCTCCGATTCATTGGCAAAACAAAACATGGGTGTGCGTAACGGATTTGCTTCCTGTGAATCCAGTAGGCTGGCTGTGGTGTTGTGTCTTTGCGGGGTGGTTTCATTTGTGTTTTCACAAGCATGATACTCAGTAAAACATGTTAAGTGGGGGGGGGGGTGGTTTCGGGGTCGGTGCCATAGGACACCTAGAAAATGAAACCCCTTGAGTGAAGTGTACAGGGACTGCGTTTCTCTCTGTGGGAAGTGACTTTGGGGCGTCCCCGTTGCGTTCCCAGGACCATCGTCCCGTGGAAGGTGTTCCGGCAGTGCCTGCACGAGGTGCACCCCATCAGCTCGGGCCTGGAGGCCATGGCTCTGAAGTCCACCATCGACCTCACCTGCAACGACTACATCTCCGTCTTCGAGTTCGACATCTTCACCAGGCTCTTTCAGGTAACCTCCCTCGCCCTGCGGTTCCACCGCAGGTCCTGCAGACCAGCCGGCCGGCTGGCTCCTGCTTCTGTCATCGACAGGAAGTACCGCTGTGTAACGGAAATTCCAGCGCTACGTTACAGCACAGAACATCCGTTGCCGCTGTTCTGGACTTGGCCGTGTCCCCTCATGAATATTCATAGGATGCATCGTATTGGAATGTGTGCACGTCACTGTTAGGGAGGCGGAGCTGAAGAACACGGAGCTGGGTCTGTGTGCTGGGTGTGTGTGCTGGGTGTGTGTGCTGGGTCTGTGTGCTGGGTGTGTGTGCTGGGTCTGTGTGCTGGGTGTGTGTGTTGGGTGTGTGCTGGGTCTGTGTGCTGGGTCTGTGTGCTGGGTGTGTGTGCTGGGTCTGTGTGCTGGGTCTGTGTGCTGGGTGTGTGTGCTGGGTCTGTGTGCTGGGTCTGTGTGCTGGGTCTGTGCTGGGTCTGTGTGCTGGGTGTGTGTGCTGGGTGTGTGTGCTGGGTCTGTGTGCTGGGTCTGTGTGCTGGGTGTGTGTGCTGGGTGTGTGTGCTGGGTGTGTGTGCTGGGTGTGTGTGCTGGGTCTGTGTGCTGGGTGTGTGCTGGGTCTGTGTGCTGGGTCTGTGTGCTGGGTCTGTGTGCTGGGTCTGTGTGCTGGGTCTGTGTGTTGGGTGTGTGCTGGGTCTGTCTCTGTTTGTCGGCGGGAGGAAACGGGCCTTGAGAAAGCGACGTAGAGCACGGGACGCCTGCGGTGCCAGGCTTTGTCTCAGCGAGCGGTTGCCGTGGCGCTCTCTCGTTGAACAGTCAGCCCGCGCTGTGGGGGCACCCCCCGTCTGCTCATGCTCAGAACAGAAAGATCACGGTTTCGGGGTGGGCGTCAAGACGTGTTTTCTTTCTCGTTCCTCGGAACAGGGCAGGTCTGGGGGTAACCTTTTTTTCCAAAGCGGGCGGGCGAGCCGTATTACTCGATTTACAGGAAACGCCTCCGCACTGTTCAGAGAATACCAGACGGCTCGCTGTTTGGAGATGGAGCTGGTGTACACGCAGAGGGAAACTGAAATCAGTGCGCTCCTGATCGAGCCAGCGCTTCCCACTTGACTGCTGTACACCTAAAAGCATCGTGAGCTAACGCAACGGCAGAGCTAGCGCAGCTTTGTCAGCTAACAAAACGGCAGAGCTAGCGTACACAACGGCATTAGCTAACACAACGGCAGAGCTAGCACAGTGTCATGAGCTAACGCAACGGCAGAGCTAGCACAGTGTCATGAGCTAACGCAACGGCAGAGCTAGCACAGTGTCATGAGCTAACACAACGGCAGAGCTAGCACAGTATCATGAGCTAACACAACGGCAGAGCTAGCACAGTGTCATGAGCTAACACAACGGCAGAGCTAGCACAGTGTCATGAGCTAACACAACGGCAGAGCTAGCACAGTATCATGAGCTAACACAACGGCAGCAGAGCTAGCGCAGTATCATGAGCTAACACAACGGCAGAGCTAGCACAGTATCATGAGCTAACACAACGGCAGAGCTAGCACAGTATCATGAGCTAACACAACGGCAGAGCTAGCACAGTATCATGAGCTAACACAACGGCAGAGCTAGCACAGTATCATGAGCTAACACAACGGCAGCAGAGCTAGCGCAGTATCATGAGCTAACACAACGGCAGAGCTAGCACAGTATCATGAGCTAACACAACGGCAGAGCTAGTGCAGTGTCATGAACTAACACAACAGCAGAGCTAGCGTAGCAGCAGAGCTAGCGCAGCATTATTAGCTAACAGAACGGCAGAGGTAACGCAGCGGCAGGCTGTCATTAGCTAACGCAACGGCAGAGCTAGCGCATTGGTAGAACTAGCACAGCGGTTTGTCGTCGGTGCTGGGTCCTGTTCCAGTCCATGCCCTTAGCGCTGGCATTATTCCCTAAGGTTTCTGTGTTTCTGCCGCTGGCCCTCGCGTCTAAGAATACTCCTCAGAATGCCCGCAAATGGCTTCCGCTGGATGACTCATCCCGTTCCGCTCTCTGTGTGTTTGCCAACGCGGCCCTTCGTCTGCCCGCCCATGCCTGATTGTTACCTTGTGAAACAGACTGCTCCATTTGTTTGGACGACCCGTTGGAATGGCGTCCCGTGAGGAGGGTTCTCCCCTGTTGGCCATTGTTTTGGGAGGGCCATCGTCCCTCGTGCTGCTGGGATGTCGCTTTCCGGCATCGCGGCGAGACAGCAGTTTCCTCAGTAACGTCCGTGAAGTCATGCAGGACGGGAGGAAGGGGTCTGCTTTCCCTTGGCTTCGGGGGACTATGTAACACTCAGTAACCGCTGTTTCCGTGCTGTCAGTGTGAAGTACTTGGGTCTGTATTCCAATCCTCACAGACACAGTGTTACTTTTACACTCTGAGGTGAAGCTGAGGCCTGATGAGGCCCAGTAAGCCTAACTGAAGAGGAAGGTACATGACCTTTTAGACACACACGTTAGAGAGTGTGTGGGGGTGTCTGCACGCGTGTGTGTGTGTGTGTGTGTGTGTGTGTGTGTGCGCGTGTGTGTGTGTGTCTGTGCTCACGTACGTGTGTGCATGTCTCAGCGGTGTAGCCTCTTTGTGTGGAGTGCAGAGGGAGAATGTTATAGGTGCGATAGCTTCTACAGATGGCAGGGCAGGGGTGTAGGGGCTCTGCAGATGGCATAACAACTCTCCCACTTCCTCTCCTCTCTCTCTGTCTCTCTGTCTCTCTCTCTCTCCCCCCCTTCCTCCCTCCCTCTCTCTCTCCCTCAGCCCTGGGGCTCCATCCTAAGGAACTGGAACTTCCTGGCCGTCACTCACCCGGGCTACATGGCCTTCCTGACCTACGACGAGGTGAAGGCCCGTCTGCAGAAGTACATCAACAAGCCTGGCAGGTGAGGGTCCGGCCATCTGCCTCTGAGTCACCGGCCCGCCTGCGGGAGGCCTCCCCCGGCCCCGTCAGACGCCCGCGGCTCCAGCCCGCCGCGGAGGAGCGGCCGTCACCGCGGCGATGGCCCCCGCAATGATTACCCGATTAGATAGAAACGGGAGAGGCTGGCGCGCGGCGCGGGCCCCGGGGGCGCGTTTACGGCTGGCCGTTAAGGGCGGAGGTGAGATAATGGGGAGAGTGAGGAGCGGAGGGGCGCTAACCCTTTCAGGGGTCCTCTTTTCACCCAGGGGGCCTGGGGCACGGCCTGAGCTCGACCCCGGTGATTGGTTGCACTCAGGCGTCAGAGTGACTAAGCCAAACAAACTAAAGCGTTGGGAGGTGGAGGGAAGGGGGTGGGGCGGTGGGGCCGTGTGTGGTCTTGGACGTCTCTTCTGAGTCGTTATCTGAAACAGCGGCGGTCTGAAGGCCAGGAGAGGCAGCTGTCACGCTCTCCCCCTCCGGCCAGGAGATGAAGCGCCGGTGTGCTCCCGTCTCCACGGTGATTCCGATACCAGCGCACGCCACAACATGACAGGCCACCGGATCTCTCTCCTCTTTTATTTCGGCTGTTTTTACTGTAATTATTGCTCTTGCGTTTCTTATCCAGGAAAATCAAAAGGCAGTAGGCCAGAGGCGTGGAGTCTGGAACACTAATTGGAGACGCACACACACACACACACACGCACGTACGCACACACATGCACACACACATGCGCACACACATGGGGCTCACACACATGCACGGGCTCACACAAATGCGCACACACGCACACAAACACGCCGACACACAAACACACAGCGACACACACACACACCAGTCTCCGAGGGAGATTCCCCCTGACTAGAAGGTAGAAAAGCAGCTGTTTATTAACCCGCGCTGTTAGTCCTGTCTTTCTCACGCAAGGGGATCAGCTTTCTAAGCAGAAAATAACAAGATATTGCAAATGCTTATTACACCACACGTTAGCCCGCAGGGAGGGGGACGGCTATTTTTAAGACCAGCCAGTCGCATTTTCGGAGGAAGCCATTAGCAAAGGGTTCCGCAAGACGGTTATCTTCTGACAGACCAAATGTTCGATGGAATCAGATAAGCGTCTTCACGATAAGAGAAGACGCTTAAGTTCTCAAGCCATCAGTTCTGCTTTTCTCAGCTCTGGAGCCTGCACTGTACTGCAGGCAAGCTCAAACCCTTTCATGTGAGCGTCTGGGCGTTTGCGTCCGCGTCAACAGAAACGAAATCGGCGCCGCGCGCCGTCTGAACTCGCCGTGTCGTTTTTTGAAAACGTGAACGCTGAGTGGTTTTTCGGCCTCTGGTGTTTTGCTCTTCCCGCCAGCGCCCGGTCTTCGCGGTCGCGTTCGACGCGTTCGTTGAGCGGCGAACCGAAACCGCACGGCGAAGTGAATTCCAAACGCGGCGGGCCCTAAACTCGGCGTGAAGCGCGGCGGCGTGCCGGCAGCTCAGAGCCCGGACTAGCCGCGCGCCGACAGCTCAGAGCCTGGACTAGCCGCTCGCTGGCAGCTCAGAGCCCGGACTAGCCGCGCGCCAGCGCGCCGACAGCTCAGAGCCCGGACTAGCCGCCCGCCGGCAGCTCAGAGCCCGGACTAGCCGCGCGCCAGCGCGCCGACAGCTCAGAGCCCGGACTAGCCGCCCGCTGGCAGCTCAGAGCCCGGACTAGCCGCGCGCCAGCGCGCCGACAGCTCAGAGCCCGGACTAGCCGCCCGCCGGCAGCTCAGAGCCCGGACTAGCCGCGCGCCAGCGCGCCGACAGCTCAGAGCCCGGACTAGCCGCCCGCCGGCAGCTCAGAGCCCGGACTAGCCGCCCGCCGGCAGCTCAGAGCCCGGACTAGCCGCGCGCCAGCGCGCCGACAGCTCAGAGCCCGGACTAGCCGCCCGCCGGCAGCTCAGAGCCCGGACTAGCCGCCCGCCGGCAGCTCAGAGCCCGGACTAGCCACGCGCCGGCAGCTCAGAGCCCGGACTAGCCGCGCGCCAGCGCGCCGACAGCTCAGAGCCCGGACTAGCCGCTCGCTGGCAGCTCAGAGCCCGGACTAGCCGCGCGCCAGCGCGCCGACAGCTCAGAGCCCGGACTAGCCGCACACCGACAGCTCAGAGCCCGGACTAGCCGCGCGCCGGCAGCTCAGAGCCCGGCGCGCCATGTGTGTTTAACCGCGTTCGGCGGGAGGATTAAAAATAGCTTTAATATGATAAAGCAATCGCCGAAACAGTCCCTGGGTTGGCAGTCAGTCCTCTGTCCGTCTGCGGCGTCCAGGCTCAGCGGCGTCGGCTGTGGAACTTTCTGGAAGCAGCCTGCAGCCTGACGGTAATGCGCAGTCTGAGCTCCCGCTGAGGAGATTCGTGTCCGCTCACGCTGATGTGCAGAGAAGCAGATAGCCGCTGTTTTGATTATTTTCTGCGCATATTTTCGGCTTTGTTGACGGGGTTTTGCATTCCGGCAGCGTTCCCGTTTGAGAAGATAAAAGTAATGGCTCTCGCTGCTTTACATACAGAGAGCCTCAGACAAAGGGTCTTAAAGGCAGGATCCAAACACAGAGTCGCCAAGGCCATGCGGTTGCAGGAAGCACACACTGCCAGTCCAAAGTAAAGCAAGGAAAAGAATCGCTTCAGTCGAATAACTATTGCTTATTTCAAATGCTTTATTTATTTGTTCATTTATTTACGCAAAATGAATTGGATGAAACACATGGTTTCTCTGTCAGATACACGGTGGTTTTTCATTTGCATTAACGAAACCAGGGGCTGAGTTTCTGAGTGTGAAGTTCAGAGCATCGCATCACTAACAGTTTTTTCAGAGCAGCTCAGACGAGCGCGTCAGTTTTCCGAGCTGCGGCACCTTCACCGGAGGGCAGCGGTTCACGCGTGTGAGGGCAGGGCTGTACCTGCTGTCCGCCACGTGCTGAGCCAGGTCTTTAAATAGCGCCGCGGCTCACGCTCGGCGCGGGCACTCGAGCGGACGCGCCTTTCGGCTGGAGACCGAGGCTAGGCCACGCCCCCCCCCCCAACCCCACCCACACCCTGCAGAGCGAGGACGCCGCCAGCGTATACACGTCATTACGGGTCCCGCCTGTGCTTAGATTACGCATGCTGTGTTTTCCCCCCCGTGTTCTGTTCTCACCAAGCCCGTGGGGAGTCAGAGGGTGCCGTCACCGTGACTTTGTCCATATCTTTCTACAGTTTATGGTTCTGACTCACTGGGCCTCCACCCTCCTCTCTCCCCCCACAGCTACATCTTCCGGCTGAGCTGCACGCGGCTGGGCCAGTGGGCCATCGGCTACGTCACCAACGACGGCAACATCCTGCAGACCATCCCCCACAACAAGCCGCTGTTCCAGGCGCTCATCGACGGCTGCAGAGAAGGCTTGTATGTGTCTCTCCACCGCCGCCCTTAACCTCCTCCGGGCATGGGGATTATCATATATTTGCATTTGATATTTGGTATTTTGGGGGATATTTTTTCTTAAAAAGGGGCTTAATTGGTATGGGATTTTATTTCCCCCTATGCAGTAAATGTCAGAGAAAATGTCTGATGCTTGGAAAGAGTGTTGGGTTCCCTGAGCACGTGGTCACCAAGCATCGTGGATTCAGGCTGAACCCTGGAAGCCCCTCCCCTTTCATCCCTGGTCCGGCTTCAGAAACAAAATAAGCCCGTGCTGGACGTTGTTTTTAGCATTTTTAATTGTGGAAAGGACACGGCCAAGTTAAAGAATGTTCTAGCACGGCCGCTCGCTTTCACGCTTGCGCTTTTGGCCAGAGAGGATTTGGCACTCAAACTGTATGTGGGAGACGGAGTCCAGCGCGCCGGAAGGTTCCGCGACAGCTCAGCTGCAGGATGTGGGAAAACTGGCGTGATGGGAGACTGAGGTCACGTCCTGAGCCCAGAGGTGGCCCTGACGGCCTTCTGAAGGCTGCCCGTTGGGGTGTCGGCAGGGTGGTCCAGGCCTGTCCCACTCCGTAGTGCGTATCAGGGGTGGAGCCAGACACACCCCTCCCTTCTCTCACATCCCCTCTCCTTTTAGCACTTAGCGATGGAAGGTCGAGACCTCGTCGGTCGCAGAAATGAGCCCGGCTTGCATTAGATCATTTACCTTTAGGCGCTTAGCACACGTTCTTATCCCGAGTTTAAAGGGGAGACTCGGCGCCGGTCATTAGTGTCCCAGCTGACGGCAGTAGCCATCGTATAGCAGTAAAGCGCGATATTAAGTGCCGTGGTAGGTGCAGAAAGGAGAGTTTTAGCGCCTGTTCAGTCTCTGATTCAGCGACTGAAAGCAGCCGTATGTCACAGAGCCTCGGTTGTGTCATTAAGCCACTGATTCAGTGACGGCTCTGCTCACGCTGTGGCTCACATCTCGGTTTCCTTTCAAGCTGGTTCTAAAAAAATATATATATATATTTTTTTGCTTGAATTATTGAAGCTCTCCCATTACCCAGCGCTCCCAGCGGTCTTTTTTCCCCTCGGCCAACGTGGCGCAGGAGAACACGCCGCTGGTTTTACCTGTGAGAGCGTACCCTTTGCGCAGTGCCGCTTTCCCCTCGGCCCGCGTGGCGCAGGAGAACACGCCGCTGGTTTTACCTGTGAGAGCGTACCCTTTGCGCAGTGCCGCTTTCCCCTCGGCCCGCGTGGCGCAGGAGAACACGCCGCTGGTTTTCCCTGTGAGAGTGTACCCTTTGCGCAGTGCCGGTTTTCGCGGTGGGCAGTACGGCGCGTAAAGCGCAATCACGCGGGACGCCGTTGAAAGGTTCTCCGCCTCGGAAGAGGAGGAATCTGGTCGACACCTGCGCGGCCTGAGCTCCCGCCGCCCACCTGCAACAACATTCCGGTGACTTCCGCCAGGACTCCCGCCCCGCTGCTCTCCTCCAGGTGCAGTCGAGCGGGGGCGGTTTTTCGGTCTCTTGAACAAACGGGCGCTCGGTGTGTCTTGGCTCCCGCGCCTCGCTGGAGTTTGGGACGGCTCGCGTAAACAGTTTGACTTCCCTCCTGTACTTCTTCCCTCTGGTTTCGGACCGGTAATCGAACGGAGAGGGCAGAGGTGGGCGGCTTCCCTGGAGCTGCTAATCAAAACGCCAGGAGTGCGACTGCACACAAAAACACGTTCTTTCTGCTGTCTGCTGTGCCCGTAATGTCAGGCGATTGTGCTCCATGCAGTTTTCATTTCTTTTCAGATTCCAGTTCAATTGAGTACAGTTGAGTTCAGTTGAGTTCAGTTCAATTCAGTTCAGTTCAGTTCAGTTCAGTTCAGTTGTATGGCACTATTTACACAGGGCAGTGTCACAAAGCAGGTGTACAGAGATGAGGGTCTCAGCTGGGCCTAAACCCCCAAGGTGAAAGCCTAGGGAGACGGTGGCAAGGGAAAACTCCCTGGCTCAGGGGGGAGCTTATCTGCTGCTGCCTGGCAACATTTCATTGAAAAAGGCCAAGTACATAATTTGCAGTACATGAATGTCAGTGGAGTCAGGCCAGAGTGACTCTGTGGGGAAATGGGCTGGTAGGCCGGTGAGTGGCAGCGTTAGGCAGGGGGGCAGGAGGGACCCTGGGGCAGGAGGGAGGGTGCTCAGTCGATCTTGTGGCTGTAGCTCTGGGCAGGTGTCTGAAGCAGGGAGAAGAGGAGGGAAACGTAATCATTAGGGGATTCGGGTATGTAGATGAGAGGTGCCTGTGTGCAGTATAAGGAAAAGCCAGAATAAGCAGGATAAGGCTATAGCAGCATAGCCAGAGGAACGAGAGGCAAGGGGCCAACACAGTCATTAGGGCAGCCCTGAGACGATCACCACCAGACCATGACTGGATCAACTTGACACAGAGAGATACCATGCATAATCCAGTGACAGCGCTGACAGCTCAGTGTGAGAGACCATGGCTTACCTCAGCCTCCCAGCCCTGTCCCTTAACTAAGGACTGGCTGAAAAAGTACGTTTTCATCCTTTACATATACAGTGTCTGCACCCTGAGCACGAGCAGGCAGATTACTCCATAGGAAAGGACTCAGAGCATGATGGGAAAAGGCTCTACTTGGAGGCCAAACATGGAGTGTTCATGCAGGACCATTGGTAGAAGGAGATCATTCATAAATGATTATAAATGATCATTCATAAAAGCAACGACAGGTGTTTTATAGGCTGTGTGGAACTTATGGGTCACTGGCTGGCTGGCAGCCAGTGAAGAACCAAATGTTAATTTTCAAAGAGACAGATGGAGGAGAAGTTCATGTTTTGAAATGAAGGATCGAATCTCTTCCCAGCTACCTGTTCCCCGACGGGCGCAGTTACAACCCGGACCTGACCGGCTTGTGTGAGCCCACTCCTCACGACCACATCAAAGTCACACAGGTCAGTAGTGAACGGTCACACTCACCTCAGTAGTGCTCTTGGGTAAGATTCCTTAAAGCAATTTTTGTTGTAAAAATGAGTAAATGTCACACATCCAACACATTCTGTACCACAGGCCTGGTGAATTCCGGGCTTGATGGGTGGGTGGAGTTCAGGAGGGACGGTCTACATAGACCATGGATGTGATCACTTTCTGTCCAAATACTGACATGGTCCAGACTGGGATTCAAACTCTTGACCCTCAGTCCTGGAATCCAGTTTTGTATCCTGTACATGCCAGGAAAGGGGCGGGGTTTTTTGTGCTGACACGCCCTCCTGTCTTGTCCCTCTTCCCCGTTTCACAGGAGCAGTACGAGCTCTACTGCGAGATGGGATCCACCTTCCAGCTCTGCAAGATCTGCGCCGAGAACGACAAGGACGTGAAGATCGAGCCGTGCGGCCACCTCATGTGCACCCACTGCCTGACCGCGTGGCAGGTACCGCGGCCCGTCCGTCTGTCCTTCCGTCTGTCCTTCCGTCTGTCCACCTGGGCGCCTGTTTCTCTCTCTAAAGACAACATTGTGACGTTTCTTCGTCTCTCCAGCATTAACCTGTTGAGCCAAGTCAAGGGAGGGGAGTGTGGGCGGTGTCTGCAGTGGCTTGACAAATCTGGTCTGTCCACAATGTCTACAGAGCCTGAGCGCTGTTTAGGAGTTGATTAGACGTTTAGCATTTTTAATTTTTTCTGAGAGCTGGCAGGAGGTTGAGCTCCTGGTTGGAGGTGAGCTTTATTTAATCTGGAAGGCTCTTGTCTCCATAAGAACCCTTTTGTCCGTCTCTCTCTGGTCCAGGCCGAAATTGGCTCGTTGAGCTGGGGCCGAGGGGTGGAACGAGCCCCTCCTGCGCCCGCAGAGCGGGAACATCAGGTTCTCCTCCGGTCCGCAGCTGGCCCGGCACGTGCGCCTGTCAGGCGTTAGCGGACGCGCTAACGGCGGGTTTAGCGCCAGGGCGGGGGAGAGAGAGAGGGAGAGAGAGGGCTGCGGGCCGTGAAGATGTGCCAGCCACGCGTGTGTTTGTAATTACCTTCGTAATGACTCATTAGCCCTGCCTCCGGAGATTCTCATAACCTTTTCATGTTCCACAACATCTGTGCCAGTTTTTCCCCTTCGTCGCTAAATGAATAGCGTAAGGTGGTGGGAGTCCCGCGGCAGACAGGTGGGGGGGCCCGGTCGCGGATCTTCTGCGGAAACTGTGACTCCCGTTTAATCGGGGCCCGTTTGATTGGCTGACAGGCATTGTTCCGTGTGTGTGTGTGTGCCTTTGTGTCTGTGTGGATGTGAAGGTGTTTATGTGCTTTTGAGTGTCTGTAAAATCGCGTGCAAGTGTTTGCACATGTCTGTATATTCCCCTGTAACGGCCGTTGTAAATGGGGGTGCAGGCCCTTGCAGTGACTGAAATAAATGACACCCCGTGTCTCTCAGCACCGGCAGTAACTGGTCCGCCACTGCTGCAGGTCTCAGTCACACACACTGCAGCAGGTCTCAGTCACACACTGCAGCAGGTCTCAGTCACACACTGCAGCAGGTCTCAGTCACACACACTGCAGCAGGTCTCAGTCACACACTGCAGCAGGTCTCAGTCACACACACTGCAGCAGGTCTCAGTCACACACACTGCAGCAGGTCTCAGTCACACACTGCAGCAGGTCTCAGTCACACACTGCAGCAGGTCTCAGTCACACACACACTGCAGCAGGTCTCAGTCACACACACACTGCAGCAGGTCTCAGTCACACACAGCTGTAGGGTCTCAGTCACACACACTGCAGCAGGTCTCAGTCACACACTGCAGCAGGTCTCAGTCACACACTGCTGCAGGTCTCAGTGACACACACTGCAGCAGGTCTCAGTCACACACTGCTGCAGGTCTCAGTCACACACACTGCAGCAGGTCTCAGTCACACACTGCAGCAGGTCTCAGTCACACACACTGCAGCAGGTCTCAGTCACACACTGCAGCAGGTCTCAGTCACACACACTGCAGCAGGTCTCAGTCACACACTGCAGCAGGTCTCAGTCACACACACTGCAGCAGGTCTCAGTCACACACTGCAGCAGGTCTCAGTCACACACTGCAGCAGGTGTCAGTCACACACACTGCAGCATGTCTCAGTCACACACACTGCTGCAGGTCTCAGTCACACACACTGCAGCAGGTCTCAGTCACACACTGCAGCAGGTCTCAGTCACACACACACTGCAGCAGGTCTCAGTCACACACACTGCTGCAGGTCTCAGTCACACACACTGCAGCAGGTCTCAGTCACACACACTGCAGCAGGTCTCAGTCACACACTGCAGCAGGTCTCAGTCACACACTGCTGTAGGTCTCAGTCACACACACTGCAGCAGGTCTCAGTCACACACTGCAGCAGGTCTCAGTCACACACTGCTGCAGGTCTCAGTGACACACACTGCAGCAGGTCTCAGTCACACACTGCTGCAGGTCTCAGTCACACACACTGCAGCAGGTCTCAGTCACACACTGCAGCAGGTCTAGTCACACACTGCAGCAGGTCTCAGTCACACACACTGCAGCAGGTCTCAGTCCACACTGCAGCAGGTCTCAGTCCACACATGCAGCAGGTCTCAGTCACACACACTGCAGCAGGTCTCAGTCACACACTGCAGCAGGTCTCAGTCACACACTGCAGCAGGTCTCAGTCACACACACTGCAGCAGGTCTCAGTCACACACTGCAGCAGGTCTCAGTCACACACACTGCAGCAGGTCTCAGTCACACACTGCAGCAGGTCTCAGTCACACACTGCAGCAGGTCTCAGTCACACACTGCAGCAGGTCTCAGTCACACACACTGCAGCAGGTCTCAGTCACACACTGCAGCAGGTCTCAGTCACACACTGCAGCAGGTCTCAGTCACACACACTGCAGCAGGTCTCAGTCACACACTGCAGCAGGTCTCAGTCACACACACTGCAGCAGGTCTCAGTCACACACACTGCAGCAGGTCTCAGTCACACACTGCAGCAGGTCTCAGTCACACACTGCAGCAGGTCTCAGTCACACACTGCTGCAGGTCTCAGTCACACACACTGCAGCAGGTCTCAGTCACACACACTGCAGTGTGTCTGCAGCGACTCGCACAGGGTGCCCTCGGCCACCATTTTGGGAATAAGTCATTGTGGGGGGGGTGGGGTTCCTGTGGGGTTCCTGTGGGGTTCCTCCCAGATGACTGGCTCTCAGCGCTCAGTCACAGGGCCAGTCGCCCACTGACTCACGAGGACCACCGCGCAGCTCTGAGGTGGCCAGTGTAAAGCCTGTATCGTCTCTCAGCTCGTTATTTTTAAAAGCAGCACACTTCCTGGCTATAGACTGAAGCCACTGACTGACAGGACGTGCGAGGTGTGACAGATCTGTGATCTGCTGAGCTCCTTGTGTTTTTTTTCTGTTTTGTTCTTCTAAAGTGGTCTCTGCTCAGGGAGTCGTCACCCTTCAGCTCCTCATCCTTGTTCGGGGCTCATTCGGATTGCCATCGGATCGCTTGATCTGGCACCTGCCAGAGCCAGTATTATTCCCTGCGATTTTCCACAGGAACTTCAGGACACTGTCACTGAAGTCTGAGCGTGAAACGCGCGCCCCCTAGGCCCGGATGGCGTGCGTGCGGCGTGCGCGAGGAGCTCTGCGTCGGCGTCGTCCGGTCTTTACCCGTGAGCTCCGTCGAGCCGTCACGTCCCGTCCCGGCCCGGTTCCCGTGGTGACTAATTATGATTGGGCTTCGCGCAGCGGCGTGATGGGCTTTGGAAAGCCTCCCGCCAGATGGCTTCCGCCATCCGCCTTTGTTCTTCAAAGAATCGCGGCGGCGCTCGGCATGAAAGCCAGTTCCGTTGTGAAAAGACAAATCATTACGAGAAGACAAATCAATTTCCATAACCCCCCCGCCCCCCCCCCAACTTACAGTTCTTCTTTATATAGTCATAAACTGCGGAGCTCTTAGGGTGGCGTTGTCAGGGTGGTGTTAGTGTGCACTTGAAGTGCGCAGTAGGAGAGAAGATGGCGCTCTGGAGCCTGCAGGTGGCGGTGGACGTGAGCACGTGCTGTCCAGGCCTGCAGCTGTTGGTCATCTCGTCCCTGCCTCTGATGGTGGCGTGTGAAGGCTTCCTTCTGGGGGCCCACGGTCCTGTGTACCGCGATGTGTGAATAAGAAGCTCGGAGTTATTATTGTGTGGAAACTCTATTATTCCGTAACTTTTATTCCCCCCCCCCCCCCCCCAGGAGTCGGACGGACAGGGCTGCCCGTTCTGCCGCTGCGAGATCAAGGGCACGGAGCCCATCATCGTGGACCCGTTCGACCCGCGCAACGACGGCGCCAAGTGCTTCTTCCTGGAGCACTTCGCCTCGCCCATGCTGGACCTGGACGACGACGACGACCGCGAGGACTCCCTGGTCATGAACGGCCTGGCCTCCATCAGGAAGGTAACGGCCCCCCCGCCCGCCGCCCGAGGAGGCGCGGAATCCCCCCCCCCCCCCCCCCCCCCCCCGCAGGACCGGCGTCACTCTTGCGGGCTTTCCTCAGAACCCCCCCCCCCCCTTGTTTAATTTTCTGCTCTTCTGCTTTTGTGTGCGGTTTCTGCATTGTGATTGGCTTGTGCACAAGCTTAAGTGTAATGCCTTTCCACGCTTGACTTTCCGGCCAGGTTCTCAACCTCAGGAGACCTCCGGGTTAAATGAATCTTATGTATCAGCGGCGCAGGCCTGCTGAGAATAACTGAGCCAGGTTAGACATCCTTTTATTTGCCAGTGGGATTGCTTTGATGGGAACAGCAATGTACATTAAGCCTCTGAGCGATCTCCTGTCAGGATTTTAAAAATGGCGTGCCTGTGCCCTCCGGTGTGCCGCTCCTCGTAAAAAAAAATTAAACGGAAATGGGACGTCGAATCCTTTCTGGATGCCCTTGGTAACAGAGCTCTCTCCTCCTCGTTCTGCTGGTCGTTCTCTGAGTAATCGAGTCACTTCCTCTGGCCCGTCTGAAGGAGCCCGCCGCCTCGTCGGTGGACGGCTCGCGGAGCTGCAGGCCGCGGACGTGCGGGCGGGGACACGGGCTCGCCGTCCACCACTGGCCGCTCGTGGGAAAAGGCCTCTCCGCGGTCTGCTGTGTACGTCTGCGTCCGCGTGTGCGTCTGTCTCCCGCCTGTCTGTGCGCGCGCATGCCCGTGTCTGTCTGTCTGTCTGTCTACGCGCACGACGTGCATGCGTGTCTGTGACCACCTCGTCTGTGCTCCGCTCCCTTCTTTTGCTTTTTGTTGCCCGGCAGTTGTGTGCTGTCCACGTTTCTTCCATTGCTTGAATCTTTTCTGTGTTGTAATCTGTGCGTAATCTTTCTGGGAATTGGAGTCCAGAGGACAGCCAAAACGAAGTCTGTCGTTTATATAATTGGGTGCATGAGTGTAAATGAGCAAACATCAGAAAATACACTGGTTTAATTGTTTCTCTTCTGCGTGAGCTTGCGCTCTCTCTCTCTCTCTCTCTCTCTCTCTCTCTCTCTCTCTCTCCTCCCTCTCTCTTCTCTCTCTCTCTCTCTCTCTCTCTCTCTCTCTCTCTCTCTCTCTCTCTCTCTCTCTGCGTGCGTTAGCGGGAACAATAGACAACAAATGCGAGAAGCGGTGTTTTCGATTTCTCACTACCCCCTCAGCGCCGAATCTTTCTCATGCCTGCCATATAAAAACACTTTTAAT
The DNA here is from genome assembly GCF_018555375.3 of Anguilla rostrata. Lineage (NCBI taxonomy): Eukaryota > Metazoa > Chordata > Actinopteri > Anguilliformes > Anguillidae > Anguilla > Anguilla rostrata. Next base: position 24,236,467 of record NC_057941.1, on the reverse strand, counting down.
TGGGATTCGTTTCGGCACACCAGGAACGTTTTATCAGTTAAAATGAGCTTTTGAGTGTTTGAGATTTTTGTAGTTTTGCCAGCGGGAAAAAAGAACAGTTTTATGTAATTATTTGAGAAGGTGCCTTTTCAACCCAGGCCTTTGCATTAAAGTGAAATGAAAAGTGAATGTCTGCAGATTCGCCGTTCATTTTTATATCCTGTTACTCCAGAACGTGGCCTCATGGTGGGTGTTCTTTTTGTGACCAGATTATTATTATTATTATTATCCTTTTTCTCGACTCTGTCGGGTTCTTTATAAGACAAATGGAATTCGGAGTTTTTATGCCACGTTGCACTGATACTAGATTAATCATATCGGTGTTAAGATAATTATCAAAGATCCTCCTTTATTTCAGTGCGTGTGACACTCAGAGCGCCCTGTGCCATCTTTAAGTGAGGCCGTCGTTAAACGTTATTGCGCGGAAAGGATTATTCCCTTCATTTTCACAATTCATGTAGGGAAACAGCTGGTCGGCTGCGTTAAGTCTAAATTAGCTTAATTTATGGCAATTAACGCGTTTAAAAAAAAAGCCTCCCGGTGTTCTCTTTCGCCCAGGGGCCGTGTCAGAAACTCAGCATAAATTGCTCAGCGCCTCTGTTTTACAGCGCGGGTCTTTGTTTTGGGTTTCTCCTTAACGAGTCCTCGCCTTGCCAGATTGGAACAATGCGGGCCCCAGTTAATCAGTTCAGCATCCAGTTAATTACTGAACTCGGGCCTTCCGACTCTCCTGGCAGTTGTGACAGTTTTAACACATTACAAGATTCATGTGGATTAATTACAATGGATGTTTTTTTTTTTTTTTTGTTCAGCCGGTTCAGCCTAGATTAGGGCCTCTGTCAAAAGACACAATGTGAATTTTAATAGTGACAATAATGACGCTGTCTCCGAGAACAATAGCAGCATGGTGAGTGGCATATTCATTATAGTGAATGTCCTGGAATGAAAGTGTGCTGCATCACTCTGGATAAGGGCTCGTGTTGAAGGACAGCATGCTAATGCTAGCAGTAGCCGTAGTGATGAGGACGGCGGTGGGGCTGCTTGCTGACGCAGAGAGGGGTGTGTGGGCTGTGTTCCAGTGCGCGGACAGGCAGAACTCCCCGGTGATGTCCCCGAACTCGTCCCCCGTGGCCCAGCGCCGGAAGCCCCTCCCTGAAACGTCCGGCATCCAGCACCTCAGCCTGCCCCCTGTGCCGCCCCGCCTGGACCTCATCCAGAAGGCTCGCTCGCCCTCGGCCAGCCCCACGGGGTCTCCCAAGGTGGGCGTGGCTTCCTCGACGCGGTGCATGCTCAAGGGTCCCGCCTCCCCGGTCCTGGCAGGCCGCAGGGTCTGCTGGCTTTCATTATTACTGCGCTTAAATGGTCGCTGAAAGCAGTCGGAAAATTGGCCTGAACACCCAAAAAGTAAGTGAGGTAAAAACAGTTAAGTCACCTCATCTCAGTAATTGGGGGTGAATTGGGTGCTGATTTTAAGGTGAAATGTAATCCCTGTGGCTGTACAGACGTCCCTGTTCCTTCAGCAGACTGGTTCTGACCCCTCCTCTCCCCTCCGCAGTCCTCCCCCGGGATGTCCAGGAAGCAGGACAAGCCCCTCCCGGCCCCCCCGCCCCCTCAGAGGGACCTGCCCCCGCCTCCGCCCCCCGAGCGGCCCCCGCCCATCCCACCAGACGGGCGCGCCACCTGGCTGTCCGTCCCGTCCGCCGGCCTGCCCCGCGACCCCCAGCCGCCCCCGGACGCCCGGTGCCCGAAGGAGAGCGCGCAGGCGGACCCCCGGCCCGGGGGGGACCACTCCCCGAAGCTGGCCCACGCCGCGCCCGCCCACGTCAACGGCCGACTCTCGGCCGACCTGGGACTGGGGCGGGCCCTCCACCGGGCCGACGCGCCGCTGGAGTGCGCCAAGGTGACAGCCCGGGCCCGCGGCTCCGCACCCCAACACGCCGGCCCCGTACCCCAACACACCGGCCCCGTACCCCAACACACCGGCTCCGCACCCCAACACGCCGGCCGCGCCGTTTCGGGAAAACGCCTCTGCTCCGCGCTCGGACGCCGGCTTAAGGGCTCTGGAGCCGGGGAGCGGGGCTTTGGCCGACGCCTCAGCCTGACTCCAGCCGTCGAGCGCGTCCGTGTCGTCAGCCCTCCGCCGTGTGCCGCGCGCTAAACCCGCTTTTTTTCCCCTCGCCCGGTTACTTAGCAACGGCAGCAGACTTTGTTATTCTGGGCTGGCGGTTTTTTGGCAGTACACGCTGTTTTCAGTGCAGCGCCTCTCAGCCGAATGAGCGTGACTGCGACGGTCACGCTTCCATTCAGGCTGCTTAAAGCCCAGCGAGGAGCGCACGTCCGCACTCACAACTTCCTCCTGTTTAGTAAATATTAGCCCCGGTGAATGTGCATTCTTGCCTCTCATTGAAGCCTCTTATTCTGTCTCACACACACACACACACACACACCAACATGCATGGGTGAGCTCAGTGTGATTGGGATTAGAATGGAAATGTGCCCACTGACTCATCCAGGCCCCTGAAGTGAGTGGAGAGCTGAGCCAATGCGTGGCCATCCCGCCACCGGGCTAATTTAGCTCTAACACGCTCATTTAAGCTCCCAGTCTGCGCTTGGCTTTCGCGGACTTCTGGAAGCAGTGCCGTGGGTCTTATTAAACAATCCACCCGAGGCCTGTGTGTGTATTTAGCACACGCACACACACATACAGACACACGCAGACACATGCACACACACACACGCACATGCAGATACAGACTCCCTCACACGCACACACACATACAAACACACGCAGACACATGCACACACACATACAAACACACGCAGACACATGCACACACACACACGCACATGCAGATACAGACTCCCTCACACACACACACACGCACACGCAGATACAAACACACGCAGACACATGCACACACACACACGCACACACACGCACACACACATACAAACACACGCAGACACATGCACACACACACAACACACACACACACACACACACACACACATACAAACACACGCAGACGCATGCCACCCACACACACACACACATACAAACACACGCAGACACATGCACACACACACACGCACACGTATTCAGCATACACCTCGGCCAAAGCCGTCCCTGACCTGCCCCAGTCCTACCACAGCAGGTCCAGCCTGTGTTTAAGTTTCACTCCGACAGGAGGCTGGCGTCCTCGCACAGTAATCGCGCGGAGTACTGCGGGGGTGCTGAAGGTCTTTAGAGAGCGCTGCCTAGCCTGCCCGAAGCATCAGCTGCACCCACTCATAAGCAGTCCAGCAGGGCGAGCAGGGTCTGTAGGGCGAGCAGGGTCTGTAGGGCGAAGTGGTTTTCAGCAGGGAAAGCAGAAGGGAGGTTCAGCGCAGTAGCGCTCTGTGGCGTAGCGCTAGCACGTTTCTCTGGAGCTCTCTGAGTTCAGGCAGAGCCCACTGCGCGCCTGCGCCGCGGTCCGGCCTGCCCGTACTCCGCGATTCCCGATTATTCCGTGGCGGATTGCCCCTAATCGGCGCAGGCAAAACATCTGGCCACGCAGGCGTCCAGATGTCCGGCGAGGGCCGCACCAGGCGATCTCGGAGCCTGCAGGTACACACACCAGGGATTTGGGTACGGGTTCCCTGGGAAAGGTGTGATGGTGTCTTGCTCGGTTTGGTCTGGGTATAAATGGAACGATGTTACTGGCAGTTACCATCCTAGACTCCTCCAGATTTTCCATTTAAGAAGTGATTTTGTTTTACTTTCAGTGCTCATGCCATAAGAGCTTCCGTTTAAATTTCTTTGTTCTTTTTTCTCCAGTAGGTGTAGTGAAATTCTGTTTTGGTGCGCCCTCTATAGGGCACGTGAAGAATTGTTTGTTTTACATTGAAAGTAGCAGCTTTAGCATTAGTGCTGCATCTTTTGAATGCCACAGCATACCTAAGCATTGTTTCTGACCATGTACATCCGTTTATAGCCGCAGTCTACCTGCACTATGTCACAAAGCACATAATCTCGCGCTGGTTCCATGAACTTGACACTGACTACAGTTTACTGCAGTGGCCTACACAGTCCCCAGATCTTAATCCAATAGAGCATCTTTGGGATGAAGTAGAACTGGAGGCTTGCATGAATGGCAAGAATGTGTGGCCGAAAAATCTGTAGGAACTGTTTGATGCCATCAAGTCAGCATGGACCAGAATCCCTGCACCTTGTTGAATCCATACCGCCTAAGACTTCAGACTGATCTGGAGGCAAAAGAGGGTCCTACCCAGCACTTAATAGGTTTACCTAATGAAGTGCCCGCTGAGTGTGTGTTCCCGTAGGGCTGAAGACTGAAGCAGTATAAAGTACGTGTGGGAACTGAATCCCGCGGGCTGTGTTCTCCCTGCCTGCAGCGGAGCACGGACCTCGCTGCGTTCTGCCCTCAGGTGACCGCCCAGTGTGTGTCCCGCCTTTCGCGGGTGACCGCGCCCCGGTAACGAAATCAGCCGAACCGCGCGCGGCCCCAGGGCGAACGCGCCCGCCGCGAAGCGGTCGAAGCTCCGCCCTGTCAGCTCTGATAAACCCCGCGAGGAGGAGGAGGAGGAGGAGGAGGAAGCCGGGCTTTTAAATCTCTCAGCAGCTGAAGCGCACTTCCTACTTAAAAAAAATGAAAGTGTGCTTCCCAGAAAGGTATTAAGAGCAGACAATCTCAGCGCATCTCTGCTGCGGCTGCAGCCCGCAGGGTTCCTCTCACGCGTGGCTGAGCTCCAGGACTGGGCGGCGCCCTGCCCGTGTGTGGGCAGGAGACGGCGCACCCGCCGCGGCGTTCCGGCTGCCTCCGGGCCCAGCCGTGGGAGAGGGGCGCGTGTCTGGGAAACGGTGCACCAACTACGGAGATATCGATCCGGAGACGGGGCGAGCTTTTAAGGCTGGGGGGGGGGGGGGGGGTTGGGGGGTTTGGGGGGGTTTGGGGGGGTTTGGGAGACCCGGCGTGTCTGCGTCCCTGGCGCTCTAACCGATGTCTCTTCCTGTGTCCGCAGCCTTCCCCCAACGGCCTCCTGCCCAGCGACGAGTACGACGTCCCCCCTCTGCGCCACTCCCCTCCCCCGCCCGCCCTCGCCAGCAGCCACAAGTAAGTAGCCCCGCCCCCCCCTGCCCCCTTCCCCAGTTTCCAATCATCCCTAACCAGCTCCATCTGGACCCCCAGCCCCCACACACATGCAGAACTTCCCCTAGGGGTGCGATGGCGACCCCACTCAGGGGCCGCTCTTGAAGTTGGGTCACGGAACTGGCGGAGGCGGCACTGAGCGCGCTCCCTGCGGCTCCCGCAGTTTCAGCACGTGAGCGCCGTTTTGAAGCCCCGCCCCCGGGCGCGCGGCTGACGCTCAGAGCAGGCTCCTGTATCGCTCTCCTGCGGCCCGTTAGCAGCTGGGCTAAGCTCCCTCTCAGGGAAGCCTGTCCATAAGGGCTCCTGTGGCCGCAGGTTTCACGGGTCCGGGCGCTGGCTAATGTTCGCTGTGTGGCGCAGGGACGGCTGGCTGAACTAAACCACTGGCACCGTGTAAAATAAGACTCGAGGTAACGCTGTTCAGCCCTGCCCTGCTAGCGGCTTTACTCAGTCTCTGTGTCTGATACAACCGGCAAGCCCTGAAATAAAATCCCATATTTAGCCTTTTCTCAGTAATTATGCTTAAGAATGAGAGGAAAAATAAACATAGTACAGCTCAGTAGTTTAATTAATTTAAATGTATTTAAATTGTATTTTAAATAAATTATGATTTATTTTAAATAATTAAAACAAGATTAATGAGCTGGATATAATCTCTGCCAGACCACTGCTGTTAGTGCTGCTTCACATATTTATTATATAGCCCTGCAGCTATGATCGTTTTATTACCTTCCAATGTGCGGGCATATTTGTGTGCATACTGATACGATTGTGTGCATGTGTGTGTGTGTTTGTGCGTGTGCATGTGTATGCATGTGATTAAATGTGTGTAAGTGTGTGTGTCTGAGACGGAGTGTGTGCGTGTGTGCACATCTGCATATGTGTCTGTGTGTATGAGCGTGTCCTTGCGTGCATGTGTGTGTGTGTGTGTGTGTGTGTGTGTGTGTGTGTGTGTGTGTGTGTGTGTGTGTGTGTGTGTGTGTGTTGTGTGTGTGTGTGTGTGTGTGTGTGTGTGTGTGTGTGTGTGTGTGTGTGTGTGTGTGTGTGTGTGTGTGTGTGTGTGTGTGTGTGTGTGTGTTTGTGTGTGTGTGTGTGTGTGTACGTATGGTAAAGTGCAGAGGGTTCACTGCCATGTGTCCAGTGGGGCAGGCTGCAGATGCAGACAGACAGACAGACAGACAGACAGACAGGTGGACGGGTTGACAGACAGGCTGTTTGAGTGGCTGGCCCCGCCCTCTGGCAGGCTGGTGAGGGCAGCGCTGATCAGACACATGTGCAGTGATCACAGAGGAGCCACTTCCCCTCTCACAGTGAGCCTGAGGAAGCCCTGCGCAGCGCCGGCTGCTGTGTGTTAGTGAGGCACATCTGTCACTCATGTAGAGCTGCTGGTGAAATGGATCCCCTGGCGATGCACATCTGTCAGTCAAGCGGACCCTTCGTCTCTGTGTGTTAGGTAGCGGTTTCCTCATCCAGTCACGTGGGTTCTTGGTGATTGAGATGTGCTGCTGTAGGGCAAAAAAAAACAGCATAAAGATCTGTCAGCGGCGTCTGTTTATGGACGTCCACTTCCGCGCTGTCGGGCTGCGAGGCTCCTCCCCCTCCCTGTGCCCTCCGTCTGCCTGGCGTGGCGAGAGCGGGGCGTTGGCGGCGCGTGGCCTGGCACTGTGTGCCAGCTCAGCGCTGAGACCCCGCCCTCTGCAGCTGGGCAGCGGGCACACTGGGCTCTTTGTGACCAGACGGGCAGACGCCACAGCCATGGAACCGCTGAGGTCATTCACCCCATACCCCCACCCACCCCCACACCCAACTTGTTCGGTCCACTCGGAATAATTTACACCTCTGACGGGCGTTGTGTTCCACCGCAGAGTAAAGTCAGTGGTTTCTCCTGTTAAATGCAGCCGTGAGGTAAAGTTTCCACTTGCCTGAGGGATGACAGTTTTTCCGTACCTTCACGGTATGTGGATGCATACAAAAGAGCTTCCTTTACCTACGTTATACAGTTGTTGTTTTGTTTTTTTTCTCGGTGCATTGAGATTATGTTTTTGTGCGCCCTCTACAGGACATGCAAAGAATAAAGAAATAAAATTTTGTTGCAGCATCTGAAAAGTACGGCATTAACACAATTACAGTTTGCTTTGACGCACAGTTATTGAACGGCATTAATGAACTGCATTGAACTGCTTTGGCTCTTTCAGGTACACAAACCCCTTCTCCAGCCCCTGTTCCGAAAAATCCAGGGTGGTGGGCGTTCGCGAGGAAGACGATTATCAGATCCCTTCGTCGCACCCCATGACTCTGTCACAACCTCCGCTTTGCATTTCCGTCCGGATCCCCACCAGGTAACACCCCCCATCTAATGAGGCCATCTCTCAGCCTTTCTGCTATACTTACAGTAATGTAATGGTCATGATCCGGTCCTCCCAGCTCATATCAGCATGCTATAGGCTGGGTGATCTTTCAAGCAACCAATCCCTTTTTCTTTGTATTTATCCCCCTGGACAAACAACAAGTTCCTCCTCCTTATACTAAGGTCAAATGGTGCATTCAGGTCATGTGACCGCCTCTGCTCTTCCCCAGGGGCCTAGAGAACGGGCAGTTAGCAAATGGCTCATCAGATCACACCATGGAGGAGAAGAAGCACAAGCCTTTGGAATATGGTGAGCCTCTCTCTCTTTTTGTCTGCCATCTACTTCCATGCGATATCCCATCTCCTCCATGTCTGCATTTGTGCATGTACGTGTATTTATCTGTATGGTCGTTGCCCTGATTGGCAGCAGCAGCCACCGCGTGTGCGGAGGGTAGAAGGGCGCCCCCTAGCGGCGGGAGGCCGGATCAGTTTAACGTGTTCTTGTGTTTCTCAGGTGCTCATTTTGAGTCTGGCTTGTTTGTATCGGGGGCATCGCGTCCTGCTTTCTGCCCCTCCCTCAACAGGACGCCCTCAGACTACGACATTCTGCTGCCCCCTCAAGGTAGCCACAGCCCCCTGTCTGCCTCGGGCCAGCCCTCCTTGGCTTCGGTGTTTGTAGAGTAGCCAGATTAAACAGCTGGCCTGCGAGCTCTCACAGGCTCTGTAATTGGGTTTTTGCTCTTCTGGGTCTTTGTTTGAATGACTCAGTGCAGCTTAATAATCCGAGGCCTTCCTGTTTTCAAGTGCGGTTTTATCGCCTCACGCACTCGTTGCCGAGGCAGCGCTTGCCTTGACACGAACTTCTAAACAGTATGCAAATCGGATTTTAAATTTTGTCCTTTTTCGGGAATTAACTTTTTGAGTGTGTGTGTGTGTGTGTACATAATACTAGACTTGTTACTACTATAGGTAAAAATTCTATTCTATTTTAAATGTACTTATTTTAAGCTGAAGTCAGCCTGTAGCTGATTCATTTTCCCCAATATCTTCCTTTATGCTCCCTATGTCAATAAAATACATTTTAGTGTAACGATATTTTGTGATCTATTGTGAATACTATCACTCAGAAAAAACGTGTACGCTCTTGCACAGTGTCTGAACAGGCTGGTTAAAATGGCTTCCTGGTGCCATTTTGTGTGTGTGTGTGTGTGTGGTACACTACATATTCTGTCACAGTCTTTGCCAGGGTGCCTGACTCTAAACTGGCACGTATTTAAGATAACATCACAGTCCACCCCCACTGCTCAGGTCAGCAGATTCTTGTAAGGGTTTGCATGTGACTGCTGAAATACTAGTCATATAACATTCAGTTCAGGTTACAACACAGTCTTTTAATTAACTTCTTGAAGTTATTTTAATTTGAAATTGTGCACAACATGAAATGTGTCAACACACAAATTGTGAGCACAACACCACACCAGGAACTGATTGTGGTGTAGAGGAAGGTGCAGTACATATGGGCATTTGCATATAGGGTTTAGGGGGAATCGGCAAGAAGCAGCAGTGCTTTTGGGTTGTGGTTTTTGCCTTTTTTAAATATAGCGAATGTGCGATGTTTATGGTAAAAGGGGAACTTCACAATTATAATTACAATTAGAGAATCAATCCGTATTTCTGTGGCATTCTGATCATTCCCATCCATCACCATCTACATCCATACAATATATATTGGTTTAATACCGTATCTGTATGAATATGATAAATGAAAAAAACTGTAGATATAGCAATACCTAGTAAGCTTCTGGGTGTATGACTCTGAAACCTATTGCCTTTTTCTTGCTTTGTTCTGTTTTAATGTGTTAGACATAAAATGTTTCGGTGTGTTCTATAACATGGACATGAGTGTGTGTTTGGTGTTGAATTAATTATCAATGAAGCATATTTGAAAATTAGTCAAAAAATGTATAATTCATTAGAATACTGTAATAGCTTGTGTGGGACTAGTGGTGTAGTGATTAGGCACCATCTAGTGGCAAAGGGGTGTCAATTTACACCCCTTTGTTTTTGCCTTCAGGGTCTGTGTCCTTAATCTTTTTTCTTTTTTTGTGGTTTATCTCCACAGCAGAGGATCTCTTCAATAGTGCACCCCCGTCCCAGCCCCCACCTCCACCCCCAGCGCGGCCCAGCTCTGCCGAATCGTCCTCATCGCCCTCCTGTTCCCAGGCCGCCCGACCGTCCTCTGGACACGACCACTTCCTGCTCGCCCCCGGTGAGTCAGCTGCCTTCACTCAACTCAGAACGCATACATGCTGCACATGCTGGCCTTAAATATGCCCACACAACTCTCAAGTGTTTCAGCTTTACATTCGGAAATATGCCCACACAACTCTCAAGTGTTTCAGCTTTACATTCGGAAATATGCCCACACAACTCTCAAGTGTTTCAGCTTTACATTCGGAAATATGCCCACACAACTCTCAAGTGTTTCAGCTTTACATTCGAATATGCCACACAACTCAAGTGTTTCAGCTTACATTCGGAAATATGCCCACACAACTCTCAAGTGTTTCAGCTTTACATTCGGAAATATGCCCACACAACTCTCAAGTGTTTCAGCTTTACATTCGGAAATATGCCCACACAACTCTCAAGTGTTTCAGCTTTACATTCGGAAATATGCCCACACAACTCTCAAACCTTTTAGCATTGCATGCTGGCTAACCATACATATATACCCACACAACTCTCAAACCTTTTAGCATTGCATGCAGGCTAACCATACATATATACCCACACAGCTCTCAAACCTTTTAGCATTGCATGCAGGCTAACCATACATATATACCCACACAGCTCTCAAACCTTTTAGCATTGCATGCAGGCTAACCATACATATATACCCACACAGCTCTCAAACCTTTTAGCATTGCATGCAGCTACCCATATATACCCACACAGCTCTCAAACCTTTTAGCATGTGCATGCAGTCTACCAACATATATACCCACACAGCTCTCAAACCTTTTAGCATTGCATGCAGGCTAACCTACTATATACCCACACAGCTCTCAAACCTTTTAGCATTGCATGCAGTCTACCATACATATATACCCACACAGCTCTCAAACCTTTTAGCATTGCATGCAGCTCACCATACTATATACCCACACAGCTCTCAAACCTTTTAGCTGTGCATGCAGCTAACCATACATATATACCCACACAGCTCTCAAACCTTTTAGCATTGCTATGCAGTCTCGCCGTATATATACCCACACAGCTCTCAAACCTTTTAGCATTGCATGCAGGCTAACCATACATATATACCCACACAGCTCTCAAACCTTTTAGCATTGCATGCAGGCTAACCATACATATATACCCACACAGCTCTCAAACCTTTTAGCATTGCATGCAGGCTAACCATAATATATACCCACACACTCTCAAACCTTTTAGCATTGCATGCAGTCTAACCAACATATATACCCACACAACTCTCAAACCTTTTAGCATTGCATGCAGTCTCGCCGTATATATACCCACACAGCTCTCAAACCTTTTAGCATTGCTATGCAGTCTCGCCGTATATATACCCACACAGCTCTCAATCGTTTCCGCTTTCCGTTCCTTTGCGCTCTATGCGGTGTTGAGCCCTCTCTGAATTTGGGGAATGGGTTTGGTTGCAGATAACTTTTTCGATGTGCTGAGCGGGACGGCGCCCCTGCCCCCTGTCCGAAGGCTGACGGGGGACAACATGAAGCCCCCGGGGAGGGCGTCCCCCTCCCAGGAGTACGACCAGCTGCCCCCCACACCAGGTACCGGACGCTCGTGTCCAACACGGCACTATAAGTCCAGGAGGAATGGTTGGTTGCATACCAAGCACGCTGGTTTGCGTTGCATTTACATGTATGCACTTAGCAGACTCTTTTTGTGCAGTTTACATGCTTGCGCACATAATGGTTGAGTCAAAGTGCAGCGCTAATGTTGGGTCAGCAGTTTCACAACCAGTAGTAGTAGTTGTATATAATCCTACAGCATATCGTTAAGTGCCACAGTATGTGCAGGAGGTAGTGAGAGAAATGTGATGCTTTTAGTAGCTAATAGCTTCTAGGGAATAGCTTTAGACGTGGCATTGCTCGTAAAAAGCCATGTCAGCATTATTTGAGATTCAGCGTGAAAAGGCGTGTTTTCAGTCTGCTGTGTATTTCGTGTTTTGCTACTTGGTGTTGATTATTTTAATACAGAGCTTATGGTTATGACTATAAATTGTAATAATAACATAAATGAAGTTGGTCCCAGTGAAGTGTGTGCCTTGTTTTTTCTTGTGCAGTTCAGGCACCTGCCAGGCCGCCTAAGCCCTTCCCCCGAAAGACCCCTCCGGACATGCATCACAGGAAGGCCCACGAGCCGGCCGGTGAGAACGTGGACGCCAAGATCGCCAAGCTGATGGGCGAGGGCTACTCTTTCGAGGACGTTAAGAGGGCCCTGATGATTGCGCAGAACAAAGTGGACGTGGCCCGGAACATTCTGCGGGAGTTTGCCCTGGTGGCCCCCAGACTCAACCTGTAGCCCACGGCCAACGGGTTAAAGAGACTTCAGACTGCTGGTGGGCTGGGAATCTGAGGGAAAGGGCGGGAGAGGGGGGTCCCTCTTACCGTTCGCACCGCCCCCTTCTGCCAACGGCCGCCGGGGTGGTGGCCGCAGTGAAGAAACCCCGGAGATAATTCTATGTCCTTTCCCACAGGAATGCTGGGAAGCAATGCACAGCTATTTCTTTTAGCCATAACGAATCAGGGTCGAACTGAAGAGACGCATTTACTTTTTAGAAACCTGTGAAAAAATGAATTGTTGTTTACAGTGGACAGCTGGGGTCGGTGGACCTCACAGCGCTGGCTTCACCCCTGTCCTGCTGCCGCCTTTGTCAAACCGTCCCACACACACACACATAAGCACACACACGCGCACACACACACACACACACACACGCACACACACGCACACACACGCGCACACACACACACACACACACATAAGCACATACACACGCACACGCACACACACACACACACACACACACACACAACTTTGGATGTGAACGTATCGCTTTCTTTTCATCATATGGTTCTTTACTGTGTCGCTTTAACGGACCAGACGACGATTCCTTGGTCAGACTGAATTAGGTGTACAGAACTGAAAGCGATTCTCTTGCCTGTGGCCTTCACTACTGAATCTTTTTCCGCATCGAGCGTTTTTCCGCAAAGACAGGCGAGGCCTCTGAACATGACTGCTTCGTCTCCGTTAAATCAGAACGTTGGTGGCATCTCGCTTCCCCTTGTGTTTTATTTTGGTCTCACTTGTTTATACTTCACGGGACATTAGCATTTTTAGCTACCTCCCGCGAAGCTTCGGTCGCTCGGCGTCGGTTCTCCAGAGGTCGTGTCGCTTTTCGGGGAGGAGTTTTGATAGGTGGCTGTGATACTACTTCCCTTCAGTGACCTTGCCGGTTCATTGGACCTCGCAGATGGTGTTTGAGCCCTAAGGCTGCTGGGCTGTTTCCCGTCTCTGAGTTGCCAGGTCTGGTAGTGGTTCGGGCAGTTTTCTTGACGCATATGCTGTCTCTGTTACAAGTGCTTTTCTTCTGCCCCAGAACAGAAATGAATCGAATGTACAACAAAAAACGGCAGATCACCCGTGCTCCGTGTGGTTCAGCTGTTCCAGCGCGGAACCCAGCCGTCTGAATGTATTAGCCCAAGGTTCCGCTTCCCTGCAACTCGTCTGCGATTTCCAAGGAAACACCCAGCCCTGCCATTATCTCACTCTCCGCAATCAAAAAAGGACTGAATGACTGAAAATAAATAGTGTCTATTATGTGCCAAAAAAAACGATGACAAATGCCACAATATTCTGTTTTAATTTTTTTTAAATGAACAATCGAACGTGTGTGGAGAGGTTTCGGCTGACTCCCATGAACACTGACCACAGGACAGAGTTAAAATGCCATACTCCTGAGACGAGCTAAGTGCCATGCCTGGTCACAGGCTGTTTACAGGACACTTGCACCTTGATTGTGCCCTCTCTACACGTCAGGCTATTAAACACATGGAACAATGCACATTTTTAATCTTGTCCTTGAATTTTTTTCCCCTGGTGAACTTACCGCCAAAAGTGAAAAATCTGCGTCTAGAAAACT